>NC_057802.1:21560970-21898064 GCF_018294505.1 Triticum aestivum
ATCACTGTTCATCCAATCGATCGGCTTCAGTTAGCAACAGTAGCGAAGGAATCGCTCGATCGGGTTCAGTTAACAGCCATCGATCGATGGCTCGGGTTCAGTAATGCGTAGCCTGCAGTGCAATCCCTCGGGTTCAGTTAGAGCCCAACGCATCGCTCGGGTTCAGTTAGAGCCAACGCCTCGCACACACGCGCGTACGTGTACGAGAGAAACGCGCATCGCTCGGCCCCGACCTCCCACCGTAACCGGGAACTCCCCGAAATTTTCCTCCCCCTCGCTTCTACCACGTTTTTTTCTGTCATGGAAGGCCCAAAGAATGTCATGCAGCTGTGTCTCCGGCCCGCCCAGGACGAAAAGCCTATTTTATGTCATGATTTTTTTGTCATAGAAGTAGGAGCCCACCACATCTATGATGATATCGGGTTTTGTCACAATTATCACCATAGAAGTGTCATATGTATGACAGAAAAAAATTCGTTCGGCCACAAATGTCACGGATGTGTCTTTTTTTTGTAGTGACTGCTTGTGCATCCAAATTCCTTGAACCAAGTTTCTTCCATGAGTGTCCACCATATCTACCTATATGCGGTACTTACCTGCCGTTCCATGTAAATTTGCACGTGCCATACTCTAAACCTTCAAATAATAATCTGTTTTGTATGCCCGAATCGCTCATGTAGCGACTAGGGGCTGTCAGTATCTTCCATGCTAGTTGGGTTATTCTCATGATGAGTGGACTCCGCTCATCATTCACGAAAAAATGGCTGGTAACTGGGATGCCCAGTCCTATGATCAAAAGAGCAAAAACAAATTCGCAAATAATTTAAACAAAACTCCCCCAGGAATGTTGATAGTTGGACGGCACCCGTTGTTTCGGACAAGCCGGGTAGTGTGATTGTTGGTGGAGGGGGAGTAAAATCTTTAGCTTTCTGTTTGGGAACCGCCTATAATGTATCTAGTATGGAAGATATTGGGAACTCTTGGTCGTTATGTCGACAATGAAAGCATACCTCTCAAAATTATTTTCATCTCTATTTTTGCTTCGAGCTCTGGCACCTCTGCAAATCCCTGCTTCCCTCTGCGAAGGGCCTATCTTTTACTTTTATGCAAGAGTCAGTAGTAGTCCTTCCCATTCCAACCTACTTTTTAGTTGGCAAGCATCATGTAGTGGAGAAAGATCTAAGCATATATGGCCATTCAAATATATTTGATCATGAATTATTATTGTTGACAATTATCTATATGATAAATAAGTTGGGAGGCGAAACATTAAGCCCCTATCTTTCTCTGTGTTCGATAGATGCTATTTGTTCTAAAAATATGCTTTGAGTGGTAGCAATCGTGGAAGACTATATGATAGTTGATTATGTGGGATTTGCTAAATCAAAGCTCTTACATAGACCCTTCCTGAAAATAAGATGAATTGCAATTTTTTGATGACTAAGAGCACGGTTTGTTAGTTTTCAAGAAAGTTTATGATCTATACTTTAACATGTGAATAGCTTGTTACTTGATCATGAGAAGTTTTATGAGATCAGCTACCGTTATGATATATAATGATGCTGGAAAAAGGGATTGGAACTATCATTGATCAAACTTATGCACTTGCTAGCATTCACACTTCATAAATTATTTCTTTTATCATTTACCTACTCGAGGACGAGCAGGAATTAAGCTTGGGGATGCTGATACGTCTCCAACGTATCTACAATTTATGAAGCATTCATGCTATTATATTATCCATCTAGGATGTTTTATATGCATTTATATACTATTTTATATGATTTTTGGGACTAACCTATTAACCTAGAGCCCAGTGCCAGTTTCTGTTTTTTCCTTGATTCTGAATATCGCAGAAAAGCAAAACCAAACGGAGTCCAATTGACCTGAAAATTTATGGAGATCGTTTTTGGACCAGAAGAAGCCCCCGGAATAAAAGAGTTGGGCCAGAAGAGTCCCGGGCTGCCAACGAGGGTGGGCGGCGCGCCCTACACCCTGTGGGCGCGCCCCCTACCTCGTGGACAGCCCGGAGACCCCCCTGACTTGTTCCCGACTCCAACACCTCTTATATATACCCAAACTTCGAGAAAGAAACCTAGATCGGGAGTTCCACCGCCGCAAGCCTCTGTAGCCACCAAAAACAAATCGGGACCCTGTTCCGACACCCTGCCGGAGGGGGGATCCATCACCGGTGGCCATCTTCATCATCCCGGCGCTCTCAATGACAAGGAGGGAGTAGTCCACCCTCGGGGCTGAGGGTATGTACCAGTAGCTATGTGTTTGATCTCTCTCTCTCTCGTGTTCTTGATGTGGCACGATCCTGATGTATCGTGAGCTTTGCTATTATAGTTGGATCTTATGATGTTTCTCTTCCTCTACTCTCGTGTAATGGATTGATTTTTCCCTTTGAAGTTATCTTATCGGATTGAGTCTTTAAGGATTTGAGAACACTTGATGTATGTCTTGCATGTGCTTATCTGTGGTGACAATGGGATATCACGTGATTCACTTGATGTATGTTTTGGTGATCAACTTGCGGGTTCCATGACATTGTAAACTTATGGATTGGGGTTGGCACACGTTTTCGTCTTGACTCTCCGGTAGAAACTTTGGGGCACCCTTGGAAGTACTTTGTGTTGGTTGAATGGATGAATCTGAGATTGTGTGATGCATATCGTATAATCATACCCACGGATACTTGAGGTGACATTGGAGTATCTAGGTGACATTAGGGTTTCGGTTGATTTGTGTCTTAAGGTGTTATTCTAGTACGAACTCTAGGACAGATCGAACGGAAAGAATAGCTTTGTGTTATTTTACTACGGACTCTTAAATAGATCGATCAGAAAGGATAACTTTGAGGTGGTTTCGTACCCTACGATAATCTCTTCGTTTGTTCTCCGCTATTAGTGACTTTGGAGTGACTCTTTGTTGCATTTTGAGGGATAGTTATATGATCCAATTATGTTATTATTGTTGAGAGAACTTGCACTAGTGAAAGTATGAACCCTAGGCGTTGTTTCCTAGCATTACAATACCGTTTACGCTCACTTTTATCATTAGTTACCTTGCTGTTTTTATATTTTCAGATTACAAAAACCTATATCTACCATCCATATTGCACTTGTATCACCATCTCTTCGCCGAACTAGTGCACCTATACAATTTACCATTGTATTGGGTGTGTTGGGCACACAAGAGACTCTTTGTTATTTGATTGTAGGGTTGTTTGAGAGAGACCATCTTCATCCTACGCCTCGGATTGATAAACCTTAGGTCATCCACTTGAGGGAAACTTGCTACTGTCCTACAAACCTCTACACTTGGAGGCCCAACAACGTCTACAAGAAGAAGGTTGTGTAATAGACATCAAGCAGTTTCTGGCGCCATTGCCGGGGAGGTCAGTGCTTGAAGGTATATCTTTAGATCTTGCAATCAAATCTTTTAGTTTCTTGTTTTATCACTAGTTTAGTTTATAAAAGAAAACTACAAAAAAATTGAATTGAGGATGCCTCATATGTTTCATCTTTTTAATGTCTTTCGTGAAAATAAGGATTCCGATAATTGTGCTCAAGTGCTAGAAGAAGAAGAATGCATTAGAATGTTTGGCACTAAATCTTTGAATGATAAGCATGATTGCAATGTTGTTAGTACGAACTCCTTGAATATCCATGGTACTAATGATGATTGCACTAGTCATGATGAAAATGTCTCTCATAAGCATGTTGATTTTTGTGGAGTGCATAGAGTTTGCAAGTACACACCAAATAGGGAAGATAGATTTTGCAAGAGGCATAAGCATTTAGAAACTAAATGGTTGCACGAGAGGCTAGATGTTTGTGTTGAAAATTTAAAATTTCTTTGCCATCCTTGTGAACTTTGCAATGAACGTGATTGTTTCAATAGCAAATGCAAATTGTTTCATGATCGTATCGTGTCCAAAAATTGTGATGACTTGATTTCCCTTGCGCGTCATAATAAACTTAGTTTGCTTGTGGGTTATGAAGAAATGAAGCGTATAACTGAGGATATGCCAGAATTTGTCCTTGATAAAGTTCTTGATTTTGATCTAGAGGAAATTTATATGTATTGTGCGGTGAATTGCATTGAAAATCCTTATATTGCCAATTACATAAAGACAAGAAAACAAATAGAAGATGAAAAGAATACTAATGAAAGGGAAGAGACTTCCCAATATCCTCCTATTATTTCTTATGATGAATCAGGGAACGAGGAGGAGCCTTCTATTCAACCAATCTCACTAATAAGGAGCTCAAAAAAGAGGGTTAATCCCACACATGTGTGAAGAAGAAAATGAAAAGACGGAGAAGCAAAGGTAGAAAGGTACCCCTCCAAAATGATGTTGCTCCTATTACTCATTGTGATGATGATAATTGCTATACTATTGGCGCTATCCATACTATTAATGATGAGAGTGATTATGAGGGAGGAACATATGCTTGTAGGAATTGCAATAATATCAAGTTTCCTCTCTATGTGCTTAAAATCTTGAAGTTATGCTCATTTTACCTTCCTATGCAAGTTGATTCTTGTTCCCATAAGTTGTTTGCTTACAAAATCCCTATGCATAGGAAGTGCGTTAGACTTAAATGTGCTAGTCATATTCTTCATGATGCTCTCATTATGTTTCAATTCTTATCTTTTATGTGAGCATCATTGAAATCATCATGCCCAGCTAGAAAGACATTAAAGAAAAGCGCTTGTTGGGAGACAACCCAATACTTAACCCTACGGTTTTTGTGTTTCCACATGATTAAGCTACTGTAGTAATCATGTTTTATAGCTTTTGTTTCAATAAAGTGCCAAGTAAAACCTTTAGGATCTTCTCTGGTGATAGTTGTTTAATCCTGCTGAAAAACAGAAACTTATGCGCCTATGAAAACAATTCTTATTTTTATCAGAACGTGGAAAAATGCTAATTATTTTTGCAGTACATTAATATACAAATTTCTCAGCTTGTCCTAATTGTTCAGAATTTTTGGAGTTACAGATTACTACAGACTGTTCTGTTTTGACAGATTCCGTTTTCTATGTGTTGTTTGCTTATTTTGATGAATCTATGAGTAGCTCCGATATGAACCATATAGAAGTTGAAATACAGTAGATATTACACCAATATGAATTTAGAATGAGTTCGCAACAGTACCAAATGTGGTGATTTATTTTCTTATACTGGCGAAGCTTACGAGTTTTCTGTTAAGTTTTGTGTTGTGAAGTTTTCAAGTTTTGGGTAAAGATTCGATGGACTATGGAATAAGGAGTGGCAAGAGCCTAAGCTTGGGTATGCCCAAGGCACCCCAAGGTAATATTCAAGTACAACCAAGAGCCTAAGCTTGGGGATGCCCCGTAAGGCATCCCCTCTTTCATCTTCGTTCATCGGTAATCTTGCGGTGCTCGATCCCAGTGACAGAAAGGGAAACGACACGTATTGTATTGTTGCCATCGAGGATAAAAAGATGGGGTTCATATCATATTGCTTGAGTTTATCCCTCTACATCATGTCATCTTGCCTAATGTGTTACTCTGTTCTAATGAACTTAATACTCTAGATGCATGCTGAATAACGGTCGATGTGTGGAGTAATAGTAGTAGATGCAAAATCATTTCGGTCTACTTGTGACGGACGTGATGCCTATGTTAATGATCGTGCCTAGATATTCTCATAATTATGCACTTTTCTATCAATTGCTTGACAGTAATTTGTTCACCCACCGTAATACTTATGCTATCTTGAGAGAAGCCACTAGTGAAACCTATGGCCCCCGGGTCTACTTTACATCATATAACTTTCCAATCTAAAATTCTAGTTTACTATTTACTTTGCAATCTTTACTTTACAATCTATACAACAAAAATACCAAAAATATTTATCTTATTATCATTATCAGATCTCACTTTTGCAAGTGGCCGTGAAGGGATTGACAACCCCTTTATCGCGTTGGTTGCAAGGTTCTTGATTGTTTGTGCAGGTACGAGGTGACTTGCGTGTAGTCTCCAACTGGATTGATACCTTGGTTCTCAAAACTGAGGGAAATACTTACGCTACTGCTGCATCACCCTTTCCTCTTCAAGGGAAAACCAACGCATGCTCAAGAGGTAGCAGTGAGCGTGGTGCTCGTTGTCGAACGAGAGGAGGACGGACACAAATACCCACTTCAGAAACCGGTATACTACGTATCCACTGTCCTCACACCATGCAAATCCTGGTACCCTTATTACCAAAAGATAGCATATGCGGTCTTCATGGCATCCCGGAAGCTACAATACTACTTTCAAGAGTGCTCGACAACAGTGGCTTCCGAAGTGCCACTCAATGACATAATAAACAACCGCGACGCTACGTGCCGGATTGCCAAGTAGGCCATTGAGCTCCTGCCATTCGACATAACATACAAACCACGCCGAGCCATTAAATCCCAGGTATTGGCCGACTTCGTCGCCGAATGGACAGAGGCCGAACTCCCTAAAGCGTACGGCACATATTCCAACTGGGTCATGCACTTCGACGGCTCTAAAATGTTGGCCCTCTTAGGAGCGGGCGTTGTCTTAACGTCCCCCACTGGAGACACAGTACGGTACGTACTCCAAATACTATACACAGACTCCAACAATGCAGCCGAATACGAGGCCTTATTGCACGGCCTTCGGATGGCTGCCTCCATGGGCATACAACGCCTGGAGGTGCGCGGGGATTCAAATCTCGCAATTTTGAAAATAAATGGAGACTTCGACGCCAAAGATCCGAAGATGGCGGCCTATCGTAATGCCATACTCAAAATATCAGCTCGGTTCGAGGGACTCGAGTTTCATCATGTGGCTCGTGAAAGTAATCAAGCGGCGGATGTCCTTGCTCGCATGGGCGCCAAACGTGACCCCGTCCCGCCTAACATCTTCCTGGAAAGGCTCTTCAAGCCATCCGTGGTGTGGCAGGGTGAGAGCAGCAACACCAGTCTGGATCCGGTTATACCCCCAGATTCCGAACACGATACCGATATCATCGGGGGCTCAGCCACCGAAATAACACCATCGGCCAATGTAATAATGGCAGTAATTGCCCCATGGACCGAACCCTTCTTGGCCTACCTTAATAGGCGAGAGCTCCCTGAGGATCAGAATGAGGCTCGCTGCATTGTTCCGCGCTCGAAAGCCTACAAGGTCCATGACAGAGAACTCTACAAGAAAAGCGCTACCGGAGTCCTTCAAAGATGTATTTCCGAAGAAGAGGGACGGCAGCTCCTGGCCGAAATCCATGCTGGCCTTGGCGATCACCACGTCGCAGCTCGGGCCCTTGTAAGTAAAGCCTTCTGTGCATGTTTCTTTTGGCTGACGGCCCCAGCAGACGCACAGGACCTTGTCCAACATTGTGTCGGATGCCAGCTTTTTGCTAATCAAAGCCATATGCCACCCACTGCCTTACAAACAATCCCCATTACTTGGCCTTTCGCGGTCTAGGGGCTTGATATGGTCGGACCCCTTAAAGGGGGAAGCCATAAGAAAAAATATCTGCTGGTCATGGTAGATAAATTTACCAAATGAATAGAGGCAAAACCAGTTAAAACGGCCGAGGCCGGACCAGTGATAGACTTTATATCCGGTGTTGTGCACTGTTATGGTGTCCCACACAGCATTGTCACCGATAACGGCTCTAATTTTACACCCGAGGAAGTGAAAACCTGGTGTGCTAACCTGGGCATTAAGCTCGACGACGCCTCCGTCTATCATCCACAAACAAACGGTCAAGTCGAACGAGCTAACGGTCTTATCATGCGCGGCATTAAGCCTAGACTAGTGCGGTCTTTGAAAGAATCAGACAAGCACTAGGTTGAGGAGCTAGACTCCGTACTCCAGGGGATGCGGACCACGCCCAATCGCACTACCAGATACACTCCATTCTTCATGGTGTACGGCGCAGAGGCCGTTTTTCCCTGCGACATCATTCATGACTCACCTCGAGTGCGCATGTATGAAGAGAGAGAGGCTGAGCTGGATCGGCAAGACAGTCTAGATGCTCTGGAGGAGGAGCGCGACGTCGCAAAAGCCCGTTCTGCATTCTATCAACAACAGGCTCGCAGATACCAAAGCAGCGAAGTGCGGGCCAAGACTTACAATGTTGGTGATCTTGTTCTACGCTTGCCCGAAAAGAAAAAGGACAAAGTCAAACCCAAGTGGGAGGGTCCCTTCATCATACATGAAGTACTCACTGGAGGCGTGTACCGCCTGCGTGATGCATCGGACAATCGCTTAGAGCCGAACCCGTGGAACGCTGCCAGACTCCGGAGATTCTACGCCTAGAGCCGTACTCTTTGTTCGTCTTCTTCTCCTTTTGTTTCAAGTTTCTCTCTCTTTAAATTTTATTTTCTAGATCTATAGCTCTTGTGCGGCCAAACCGCACAGATATGACGTAGACATTCTTAAATGTTCATGCAATACCTGGGGGCTTCTTTTATAGAAGCTTATTATTATTTTCCGAGCATCAAGCTCACCACATATGTGTCCTTTCCTCATATGCACCTTTTGTTCGCCATTATATGCACCGTTATGACTTCAGTTTTTGCCAAGCTGGGTTGCCTGGCTCCTATGCTTATGCCCTACGTTCCCGTTTGTTCGGCTAGGGCATAAAGGGAGCACCTCTGCGATTGTTATAGCCGGGTCATCCGGACTTGTACCTCGGACTGGGTGAAGCCGAAAGCTAGCGTTCTTAAGGGAATATTTGGTCGGCGGACTAAAGACGTTATACCCTAATTACATTGCGAACCCCCAGATGTTACTTATACTGCGATTTTTCCAAACACAGTTCGGGCATGCAATCTAACGCATGTTCACCCAGGGAAAGGAACCCTTAACGGAACTATTCTCCCTGGAAGATGTTTCTTACAATCCACATGTAATATAACATAGCTAGCCTGATACAACTTGTCTGTTCAAGCAACTATGACCCCTACCACTACAGGAAACAGCTACTTTGCCGTCTGCCATGGCGGACGGCAAAGGCTCGAAAGGCGGACGGCAAAGACCTTTGCCGTCAGCCGCGGACGGCAAAAGGCTCCGGCAAAGAAGGCTACGGTAAACAGCTGCTTTGCCGTCTGCTTCCTGGCGGCGGACGGCAAAGGCTCTTTGCCGTCTGCGGCGGACGGCAAAGAGGGCGGACGGCAATATTTGCGCTGTCAGTCCGTTAAGTGGCTAACGGCAGACCTTTGTTGTCCGCCACAGACGGCAAAGAGCCTTTGGTCTTTGCCATCCGCCTTATGATGTCATCTACACGTCACTAGATGGCAGGTTCTTTGCCGTCTGCCACTGATGGCAAAGTGCAGGTTCTTTGCCGTCTGCCACGGACGGCAAAGTCTTTGCCGTCTGCCACTGTAGGCAAACTGACCAAATGGGTCAGCTCCCAGGAAGCACAGTTGGCTGCCACGTGGCTTCTTTGCCGTCCGCGGCAGACGGCAAAGGCTCTTTGCCGTCGGTGGCAGACGGCAAAGAGCCTGCATATTGTCTGTTTTTTCTGTTTTTTATTAAATCCCACAATTTGCAGCACATATCACATATATAAGTTTCATATCCAGCACATATCCAACACATATCTAGCACATAAGTTTCATATCACATATCACATCAGTTTCATCCATACACATTGTTCATACATAAGGAAGTTCCATCCATACACATTGTTCCATCCATATATATATTACAATGCAAAGTGTCATGAAGATAGCAAGCTAGATACAATGCAAAGTTTCATCAAAGGAAAAGCAAGCACTCCATCATAGCAAGCTAGCTTCCATCAAGTGAATGAAATCTGCAAAATGGTAAATAAGAAAGTTAGAAATAGGTGACTAGAACAAGAAGAAGACTAGAACAAGAAGTATATGTCATTTATGAGCTAACTTAGGTGAAATGGATCATATATGAGCTAACTAAGTTGAAATGGGTTGTTTATGAGCTAACTTAGTTGAAATGGATCATTTATGAGCTAACTTAGTTGAAATGGGTCGTTTATGAGCTAACTAAGGTGAAGGGCATCGTTTTTGAGCTAAGTAAGGTGAAATGGGTCATTTTGGAGCTAACCTAGTTGAAATGGATCGTTTTTGAGCTAACTTAGTTGAAATGGATCGTTTTTGAGGTAACTAAGGTGAAATGGATCGTTTTTTAGCTCACTTAGGTCAAATGGATCGTTTTTGAGCTAACTTAGTTGAAATGGATCGTTTTTGAGCTAACTTTGTTGAAATGGATCATTTTTGAGCTAATTTAGTTGAAATGGATCGTTTTTGAGCTAACTTAGGTGAAATGGATCATTTATGAGCTAATTTAGTTGAAATGGATCTTTTTGAGCTAACTTAGGTGAAATGGGTCGTTTATGAGCTAACCTAGGTGAAATGGGTCGTTTATGAGCTAACCTAGGTGAAATGGGTCGTTTATGAGCTAACCTAGGTGAAATGGGTCGTTTATGAGTTAACCTAGGTGAAATGGGTCGTTTATGAGCTAATTATGCAATTTTTGACATAAGTAAGCTAAGTACATATCGTTTTAGAGCTAACTTAGGTAAAATGGATGGTTTATGAGGTCAGTAAGCTTATTAAGTCATTTTGGAGGAAAAGAAGCTAACTCTAGGTCATTATGGTAAGCATATTGGAGGAAATAAAGCTAAGTCTAGGTCTTTATGCATTTGTTAAGCAAAACACTAGAGAAACTTACCGTGATCAGGGAGGTGTAGGAGCGGGCTGGCTAGTGCCGGTAGCTGGAGAAGGATCATGCGATGCGTTTCTGGAGTTAAGCTGCACCAAAGATCATTTCCAATGTCTCGTTAGCATTATGACACTCAAATGTTAAGACTAGCAAGTAATGTCCATTCAAATTAAACTCACCGTGGTCCCAGGAGCAATCACTGGCATCGGCGGAGCGGTCTGACCGGTCTTCTCGCACACAGACTGCACATTTGGTTTTGACGACTCAGTCATACTAGTTAGTAATGAGACAAACACTACATGAATGTTTTGGCTAATCTGCAGAAGAAACTTACCACAAGGAGCTCGTACATGGCCCTTGCCTGCATGTCATTCCGTGCCCTCTCCTCCTCCATCATCTTTGTCGTCCTCTCCTCCAACTCCCGCTGCCTCTCCGCCGCCTCCGCCAGAAGTTTCTCCGTTCTATCTCTCTCACTCTGTATAGCAGCCTGCAACACCACTCACATGACCATTTGTAATCATTGATGGAAGCGCACACAATGTAATGGAGAAAGATAGCTGAGTACGTATCACTAACCTTGATGGCGAGTTGCACTGGCCGTTCACGAGGCCTTATCTCAGGAGCGGAGCTCGACTGGCGCGCCTTGATCTCCGGGAGAGTGCTAGGACAACGGATAAGTCCATCTCCAATGGCTATGGAGCCATGGGACCTCCCGCCACCAGATATCATCACCAGCTCTGGATCAATGGGACCCTGGCTCGGGTTAAAGTCCTCCCCTTTCCTCGCCTTCCCCTCATCTCTATATCTCACGAGCTTGTTGTGGGAGGAGATGTTGGTGAAGTTGTTTGCATCATCGAGGTCAGACTGAGAGAAAGCCTTGACTTTCTTGTAAGAGCCAGTGTGGGCCATGGCATACAGGTCGTACACCTCTGGCACCTTATCCGCCTTATTGTGGCGTGCCTGAAAGAGAGAAACAATGAAAATTAGTAATTAAAGGGCTCAAGCTAGCATGATGAATGAATTGCATGAATCATGAAGCAAACCACATACCCAGTTGCGCCCGAACTGATATAAGTTGGAGCTGCCTTGATGGTGTGGCACACCTTCCATTTGGGCACGTTTGTCCTTGGCCTGGTTGTGGAGGGCTAGCCATTCTTGTGAGCACCACTCATCGACCAACACCTCCCAACAATCCATCCGATCCGCACACCATCTCGGAGGCGCCTAAGTTAGCAAATAGAAACCTGAGCGCTACGGCTAAGAATTACTAAATGAAGGAACTTAAGTAGAAGGCCTTAAGAATTACCTTCATGTACTGCTCCTTACTCAGGAACTTATCGCGGCACGCCGGCTTGGTCTTCTTGATACCACGCAAGGCGTAGTAGTCTCGAACAGCCTGCACCCGAGCCTCGTGCCGTAAGTTCTGGAGTAGGCGCTTGCAGACGTTCTGGATAACATTTGCGCACTCCTCCTCGTATCCCTCCTCACACCTGTAGAATGTCTGCAATCAAATGAGACAATATTGATTAGTACAATTAATAACTAGCTAGTTGAAGATTTTGAAATGTGTAAAGGAGAAATTACCCAGAACGTCCTGATCACCATGTCTGCCCTCGTGTCGCACACGACACCGTCGATAATGACATCCGGCGGGGCCGGGGCAGCCACGTAGTGCTCCCAGCTCAACCCAAGCTCTGGAAGCCGACCCTCACCAGGCAACGTGACAAACCCCGGGAAGTTTTGCCGGCAAAGAACTCCAAGGACGGAGTTGGGCCGGCGGACACTATGATGGTGGTCCCAACCCCTGCAGCATGACAAGGCCAACGCATTAGTTATTTGAAGAAACGTGAATGCAGAAGGTACAAAAATATTAAATGCACTTACGTACCTCTCCCCATCAGGGAAGATCAACCACCTCTGCTCGCGGGTCGCCGGCACGGACGGGAGCCGTGTAGCACCACGCTGGTAGACGGTGCCACCCTCCTCCTCAAGATCAGTCGGCTCCCCGCCATCATCAGCATGGCCACTCGGCTCCTCGGGCTGATCCGGCCAGGTACCCCATCCGGACGTGTGCTCCTCCGGGGTCTCGTGGGCCGAACTCTCGTGGGCCGAAGGCCAGTCGACCCGAGGCTCGTGGGCCCAAGACCCGTGGACCGGAGGCTCGTGGACCGGAGTCCGTGTAGCCTCCTCCTCGGACGAGTCCACCCTAGCAGTCACGTGCTCGGGTGAAACAGCTGGGGGTGGCGGCGAGGAAGGCTCCCTAGCAGTCACCCTACCTCCTCTCCCGCGACCACGTGCCCCACCTCCTCTCTTCCTACCTCGTCCCCTGCTGGGCACCGCGGTGGACGAAGAAGGGCCCGGCGGTGTGGACATACTGTCCAGCAACGCTCGGCGAAGAGGTACGTCTGGAATCGAAGACCTCAGACCACGCGCCGAGGAAGAAGGGGCCTTGGCGCGCTCCCGACCAGCGCCCACCATCTTTCAACACCTGCCATGACAAACAGTAAACGAAATTAGTACAACATAAAAAAAAGACCGACATGAATAATAATATGTGTATCACTTAAGTGTATCATCATCAAGTACAACATTAAAAAATTTAATACCTGACACTACTAATAATCTCGATCAGTATCATCAATAAATGCATAATCATCATCATCACTATAATCAATGACGGGCTCATAGGGTTCAGTGGCATCAACATGTGCAAGGCCACCTTGACGTAATCGGTCAAGCAATGACAGGTCATCCGCAGCAGTAACCTCTTCTTGTTCCGGCTCTTCTTGTTCCTCCTCTGGGGTGATGTCGGATTCACTGTCACTGTCTACTTCAATGTTTTGGGGTGAAGTATAGCGGTTCTTGAAACGCTTTTTGGAAAGACGTGTCTCTTGGAAGAATTCTCCTTCATATGTGTCTGGGTTAATGTGAGGTTCATAATCCTCTTCCTTTGGGGGAGATAGTCTAGCACGTGGCGGCACTTCATAAACGACATCCCAACCTTTCAGATTTGGATTAGTTTGGCAGGCCCACGGTAGATAGAATACTTGGGTCGCCTGTTGAGCCGTAATATAGACATCAGGAACATCTAAATGGGTGCTTTGGTTGATTTCAACTAGCCCTATATGTTCATGAGTTCTTCTAGTCTCCTTCGGCTGAAACCAATAACATTTGAAGACTACGACATTCGGTGGGTTTTCACCATAGAATAGAAGTTCATAAATTGCTTCAACTCTCCCATAATACTCGGTACCTCCTTCGCCGATAGCAGATACACAACAATTTGTAGACTTTCGGTCGGCCATAGATAGCTCTTTGCCATAGGTACGAAAGCGATACCCGTTGATGTCGTATTTGTCAAATGAACGGACCTTATAGTCAAAACCATTAGCGACTTGTCTCAATTCGGCGTCCATAGACTCTGAATTAGCCTACAAGTTTAATATGAAAGGATTGTTGCATTACGCACAAATTAGCGAATGAAACCGGGATAGCCGCCTACAAATTAGCCTACAAGTCTAATAGAAATTACCGTTTGTTTGAACCAAGAGATGAAACCGGGATAGCCGCCACCTTGCTTTGCGAGAAGCTCATACTCTTCGACAGAATCCTTTTGGATCACCGCTCCATACGAGAATAAGGCGACGTATCGACTGTATGAAATATCCAGGAATAAGAGCAGTTCAAAGGAAATAGAAGTTGCGAAACTATGTACCGAGAACTTACTCGATGTACGGCCGCACTTCTATCAGGTTGTTGAAGATATACAACGAAATGGTCCGCCATTGTTCGTTATCCAAAGATACTGGATTTGAAACACTGGCTGGTGCGAGATTCCCTTTGAATAGGCTGAGGTTGGATCCACCCTTTTTAGGGTCGTCAGCATTGTACCGAGGCTTCGGATTATGCAAATGACGATTTTTGGCTTCGTAGTGTGCTGTCACGAAGTTTGCCGCCTCCTCAGTGATGAATGCCTCAGCCATCGATGCTTCAATTCTACGTTTATTTTTACATTTTTGTCGAAGCGTCTTCTGCATCCTCTCAGTTGGGTAGCACCAACGATTTTGCACGGGCCCCCCCAATCTTGCCTCGGTCGGGAGATGCAAAATCAAATGTTGCATTGGATTAAAGAAGCCCGGTGGAAAGATCTTCTCTAACTTGCAGATCAACTCCGGCGCCAACTCTTCCATTTCTTCTAGCACGCTAGGCGATAGTTCTTTCGCACAAAGAACACGGAAGAAATAGCTGAGTTCTGCCAGTACTAGCCATTCATCCTCAGGGATGAAGCCACGCAACATCACCGGCATTACCCGCTCAATCCATATGTGCCAATCATGACTCTTGAGACCAAATATCTTCAATTTATCAAGACTGGCTCCCCTCTGTAGATTCGCTGCATACCCATCGGGGAACATCAACTGCATTTTCACCCACAAGATAATTTCCCTCATAGCCGGCCTTCCAAGATTGAACCATGCCTTTGGCTTCGTCCAGTTCTGCTTTCCTTTCGGTTCTTTCATGTTTTGTAACGGCCTATCACATAGCGCCTCCAGATCGACTCTAGCCTTAGTATTATCCTTTGACTTCCCATCTATGCCGAACAATGTACCAAAAAGTGCCTCGGCGATATTCTTCTCAGTGTGCATCACGTCGATGTTGTGTGGGCAAAGGAGGTCTTTGAAGTAAGGCAGATCCCATAAGCATGTTTTGTGAGTCCAGGCGTGCTTAGAATTATACCCCTTGAAGTACCCTGGACGCTCGGGATCTGGCTCGAGAGCGTTTAACTGATCCAGGGTCTGTTGGCCTGTCAATGCATGTGGTGCAGAGTTTTTGACAACTCTACCTCTGATGAAGTTCTTCTTGTCTTTCCTGAACTTATGGCGAGGATTCAGGAACTCTCTATGCATGTCGAAGCAAGAAAACTTGCGACCGGCCTGAAGCCAACGAAACTCAAGAGCTCCCTTGCATGTGGGGCACGGGAACCTTCCATGCACACACCAGCCAACGAATAGCGCATACGCCGGCAAGTCATGCGTCGAGTACATGTACCAGACACGCATTATGAAGTTCCGTTTGCTATAGGCATCGTATGTCTTGAACCCATTATCCCAGGCTTCTTGCAATTCGTCCTTAAGCGGTTGCATGTACACATTCATATTTTTCCCCGGATAGTTGGGCCCTGGAATTATCAACGTCAGGAAAATGTTCTTTCTTTGCATAATCTGTCCGGGGGGGAGATTGAGTGGAAAGACAAATACGGGCCAACAACTGTATTGGGCTGCCGTCATACCAAACACACTGAACCCATCCGTGCTGATGCCGACTCGAGGATGCCTCGGATCTGCCGCTTTGTCACCATGTAATTCATCAAACTTTTTCCACGCAACACCATCCGATGTGTGTACAATCATCAGATTCCCATCTGCATCTAGTTCGGTTCTTTTGCCCGTTTTGTGCCATGTCATCTGTCTGGCCGTCTCTTCGACCATGAAAAGACGTTGAAGTCTTGGTACGATTGGCATATACCGAAGAACACTAACGGGGATTTTGGTCTGTGTCTTCTCACCCATACCGTTGTCTACCACAACATACCTGGAAGACTTGCAAATGGGACAACAGTTCAAGTCCGCATAGTCAAGCCTAAACAAGACACATCCTTTCTCACAGGCATGTATCTTATCATAGGGCATCTTCAGTGCACGGAGGATTTTGTCCGACTGGTACAGGTTTGCAGGCATTACATGGCCTTTGGGTAGAAAGCGTCCAAATACTGTCATCATTGCATCGTAGCATTCTCTGCCCAAGTTGAACTGAGCCTTCAGAGCCATTACTTGTGAGATGGCATCCAACTGACAAAGCTCAGTGTGCTCATGGAGCGGACGTTTTGAAGACTCCAACATTTCATTGAAGGCCTTTGCAGATTCCTCCATCTCCTCGTCCGAATCCCGAGCATCATCAAAGTCTTGCACCATGTTTTCCATACCGGTACCATGCTCGTCGGTGCGACGACGATCCACCTCAGCTCGGTCACGTTGGGCAGACTCACCATGAAATGTCCACACCGTATAATCGGGCGTAAAACCACTCTTCTGCAGGTGTTTGCCCATTTCAGCCTCTGTCCTCTTTTCCCAATTGCCGCACCGTAAACAGGGGCACCAGGTTTTCCTCTGGCCATTTGCAAATGCGGCTCGCACAAACCCCTTGGTTTTTGTGAACCATTCAGTGCTCCATTTGTTCTGACCAGTGTGACCGGTGTACATCCACGCACGATCACTCATCTTGACTTTCAGAGCTACTAGACACACAACAAATATATATATATAATTCACCATGTATGTATTCATCAGTTGATCTACTTTGTCAATTTTATTACGTCCATGCAACCTACACTCTAATAGGTAATGATAGGTCCTAATCCCACCCGAGTATGTTTAGATTGGGTTCATTTTCCCATGCTATGCCCCGGATCCTACGCAAAATTTCGGCAGCACCTCCCCGCTGTTCTCCTGATACACGTCTCTGCAATAAACAGAGAGGATGTGTACCCGGAGAACAACAGGGGAGGCACTGACGAAATTTATGCGTCGGATCCGGAGCAAAGCATATGGGAAAACGAACCCAATCTAAACATACTCGGGCTGTCCATGGATAGCGTTGGACAATTCGAAAGAATCAAGGTTATAAATATGCAAATGCATGCATATTTATAACTATGACGCTTTCGAACGGGAGACACATATTGGTTACGCATACTGATGATTCAAGACACATATATATCTAGCTATCAAGTTTCATCGGAATAGATCAAATAATTAATGGGGGAGGAGGACATGTCATTTGTGCTCACCCACGAACGAAGGGGCAGAGCTCGTCAAACGCACGGCGAGGTCGTCGAACACCAAACCTCGCAGCGATGAAACAACTGCACATTTAAAACTACCCGATCAACACAATTATATATGATGTTTTTCATAACAAAATCGAAAGATATATGACCTAACTAATAATTCACAAATATATGACCCCGTCGGCTTCTGGAAGGCCAAAGAACACCTTTTCGGGGTCGGGGTCTTGGGGTCGGGGTGTCGGGTCGGGGTGCCGGGTCGGGGTCGGGGTGCCGTGTCGGTGTCGGGGTCGGGGTGTCGGGTCAGGCTCGGGGTCGGGGTGTCGGGGTCGGGGTCGAGGTCGGGGTCGGGGTCTCGGGGTCGGGGTGTCGGGGTGTCGGGGGTGTCGTGTCGGGGGTCGGGGTGTCGTGTCGGTCTCGGGGTGCCGTGTCGGGGTCGGGGTGTCGTGTCGGTCTCGGGGTGCCGTGTCGGGGTCGGGGTCTCGGGGTCGGGGTGTCGGGTCGGGGTGCCGGGTCGGGGTCGGGGTGCCGTGTCGGTGTCGGGGTCGGGGTGTCGGGTCAGGCTCGGGGTCGGGGTGTCGGGGTCGGGGTCGGGGTCGGGGTCTCGGGGTCGGGGTGTCGGGGGTGTCGTGTCGGGGGTCGGGGTGTCGTGTCGGTGTCGGGGGTCGGGGTGCCGGGTCGGGGTCGGGGTGCCGGGTCGGGGTGTCGGGTCAGGCTCGGGGTCGGGGTGTCGGGGTCGGGGTCGGGGTCGGGGTCGGGTTCTCGGGGTCGGGGTGTCGGGGGTGTCGTGTCGGGGGTCGGGGTGTCGTGTAGGTGTCGGGGTGCCGTGTCGGTGTCGGGGTGCCGTGTCGGGGTCGGGGTGCTGTTTCGGGGTCGTTTTTTTTTTTTTTTGCCTATGTGGAAGGCTTAGCACCTGTAGAAGGTGGAGCATTGAGAGAGGCCTAATAGGAGCCGATGTGCTCCGTCTGCCCATAGGCCCAACAAACCCGGACGAAGAGACTACATCCTTTGTTCATCAACTATTTGAGTGTTATAACAATTGATAAATGTGAATTTTGGAAGGAAAAGAAAACTACATGTGCGGCTATGCCTGTGAAGTTGCCGGTTGCTGATGCTAAACCTGTTAATGGGTTGTTGATCTGTGCGACATGTTTGTGAGAGGACGGATCCTTTAGATGGTGGGCTTGGATCGGTCATCTAAATGGGTGGGATGCGATGTTGAATGGTGTGGACTGCAGGTGATGGGCTGAGCTAGCATCCAAAGCATAGATCAAGATAAAAAAGGAAGTGTGAAAAACCTTGGCAAAGCCATGGCCTAGTTCAGCCCTAACTAACATCCGCCCATGTTGCCACATCCTCCTCTTCGTAAATATGAGCGTGTTTGGTTGCCTGCATAGTTTTTTGCTACTTTGCCTGCATAGGTTAGCCTCTAGTCCCGATTTGTATCACGAACCGGGACTAAAGGTGCTAGTGGGATCCCACTCTGACACCAGCCTGCCACCACCCCTTTAGTCCTGATTCATGTCACGAACTGGTACTAGAGGTTCAACACGAACCAGGACTAATGATTCCTGCCTCCCTAGCCGTTGGAACCGGCATTAATGATCATGTTAGTACCGGTCCGTTTACAAACCGGGACTAATGTGAAGTAATTTTTCTACGAGTGCTCTTATCCCCATGACCACTTGTCAACTACGTTGTGTTTAGTTCTGGAAAAATTAATTTACGTTTTTTATTTTTACGATTGCCTAAAGAAAAGGCTGCGTTCCTGAGAAGCGACGTCTTCGCATGTCGTGGCGTGTTGAAGCGGATTTTGATGGGCTGGGGTATATTTATGCACGGTCACTTGACTTCCGTGGTCGTCTCATCGGAGTACAAATTACTGGCCATGACAAATGATAGTAGTACAAAAGTGAGGAAAGAAAAAGATAAAAGGATGGACAAATAATAAGTTTGAAAAAGCAATTTGACTAGCAGATCGTGCCAAATCACTAGTTCAATACAAGTATTAATTGATGTTAAGCAAGTGTAGGGAGAATGCACCAAGTACTCTAAGTCTGCTTCCAATGCATTGGTGCTTACATGAGGTGCTAAGCATATTAAATATTTTAGGAACTAAAGACCTCAACGCATAGGTGCTTAACTTGTTGGTGCTAAGTATTCTTCATTTAATAATTTTGCAACTAAAGTTCTTCATGCATTGGTGGGATTCTTCCATTTAAGTGTTTTGCCTAGGTTCTCGCGCTTGGCATTGTTTCTTCCTGGGGTCACCACACTCATCTCTCGCCTCTTAATTACCTTGCCACATCAGATTTTTTGCCTACATGGCAGCCTTAGCACCTGTACAAGGTGGAGCAATGGGAGTGGCCTAATATGAACTACTCCCTCCGTCTAGGTGAATAAGTCATCTTAGGTTATGCACCGTGACCAAGGAGGGGAAACGAGAGAACTTAATGTTTATTTGCTAATTAATAGCATTGCATGCAATGAACTAAGCACTGCATGTCCTGTTTGGTAGTCTTGAGTCATTGAAAACATGTACGCCCCACATCTCTTATTTATTGATATGTCGAGAAAGAAGAAACGAGGTGGGAGTTAATGCACCGCGCCTAAGTTTTTTAGGATTATTTGGTTTTCGTAAGGTGACTTATACACCTAGACGAAGGGAGTACAAGAGTTTGAAAACTTAGTCACTTTTAACTGTTTCTATTCCATCGATCACATTTTTTTTGCAAAAAGGTATTTCAATAAATGGACATATATCAGGATGGAATTTCGGCCCCACGCATAAGATTTGGGGACATTGTTGTAAGATCCAAATGACCAGTGGCGGACCTAGAATATTGGTCTTGGGGTTGCAAGTGTTCAAAACTAATGAAAATGTATACTATATATGGTATAATTTGATCTAAATAATATCATTATCTTGATAATTAACCATAAAAATGCATTAATTTGTCAGGTACTCATTGTTACATATATCTATACCTACTAATAAAAGATAGGTATTCTTAGTCCGTCATGCTATTTTATAGAAAACCCTTTTTCTGACATTAAACCCGCAGTAGATATCAAATATATTTTTAAATATTCATATCTTCTAAACCGTAACACCAAACTTAACATGTTATATATGAATTTTGATTAGAAAAATATATAGAATTTGAATATGGTGTTATTTTACCTGTTAACAATTTTCAAAAATACTATCTAGGGTGCAATCTTAACCAATAATGCATTATCCGTCTTTCTTTTATACCGGTAGTGATTTGGATTGGGGATGAACACCTCAGCAAAATCAGGATTGGACATGAAATTGAAGATAAATTTTCTAGAGACACCCAATAAATAAGGACACGCATAACAAGAAATTAAATAAGGAACCAATAAAAATGGGATGTCCGCTATAAAAGAAAAAAAATGCAGAGGAGATCCGATAAAGACGAGACGTTGCGCTATTCTCCTATATATAAGAAGAAGAAAGAGAGGACATGCATGGCAAAAGTAAAAAAGAGGCATGCACGACAAAAAATAAAATAAAAGACTCATTTGACAAGATATAAAAAACTGATGAAACATGGACCAATACCTATGACATGTATGGCAAGAAATAGTGATGAAATATAGATGCAAGTACCTACGTCCACAAGAGACCATACAAAATTATTATTTTTCCAGACAAAAAGACACTCTTTATGCTCAAAAAATCCAAATATCCAATTCTGAGCCCGGGCTCATCTGCACCGGTAAAGAAATAATTCAAAACAAAATCAATTTTTTTTAAAAAAATAAGAAAATCCAATTTTTTTGTGCATGATAGATAATTTGGTGCATGAGGTGCGCTCCAAATTTCAAAGCATTTGGACATTTGAGTAGCTCTCAGCAAAAAAGACAAATTGGATCAAAACAGTATACGACCAGTACACTATTTAACATACTCAAATTTGTCTTTTTTGTCGAGAGCTACTCAGATATCCAAATAATTTGAAATTTGGACCGGACATCACGCACCAAATTATCTACCATGCCAAAAAAATTGGATTTAAAAAAGTATTTGTTTTGATTTTTTTATTCAGCACTGGTGCAGATGTTCCTGCGAGGCAAAACGCCTCACTGAAATAATGTATCTTTTTAACAACTCTTCATGTATTTAAGAAATATGCATGTGAAAAAAATATTCAAGAGTTACCCTAACTTGGTGATGCTTAAACTAAAAACCGCCCTTGATGCACATATGTCTCTATAGTGTGCTAATGTATCATCGTCTGTTACCTCATTTCACATACGACATGAATAAATGCATGATCACTTGGTCGTTTGTTTGTACGGATTAAATTTATATGCAAACCGTGTTGAAATAGAATACCCGTGGAATCCTGAACCGTGTTTTCGTAGGCTAAGACCATCTTTATTTCGGCCGTAACTACAAATTCTCAGATATAGACCGTTTTTTGTAAAGTAAGGGTGTGCAGCTTTTTTTTTTCTTCCGTTGCAACACACGAGCCTTTTTGCTAGTAGTAAATTAAATTTTGCAATTTTGGAGGGGGGTGCCATGGCACCCACGGCACCCCCACTAGATCCGCCACTGCAAATGAGGCGATACATAAGCCATGTAAAAAATAAAACCTGTGTTGACAAAAAAATGATGATTGAGCTTTTTTACTAAACCTTTTGTTACAAATATTTTATTATTTTAGTAGAACTTGATAGTGTATTTAACATGGAATTTAATATATGTCTGTTTGGGGAAGGTGGTGTCAACAAACTAAATTGCCGGTTGTCTAGGCTAGAAATTTATGTCGGCTTGTATTTGTGTCGATCTGGCAACCGGATTTGTAGAAAGATCTCAGAACAAGATAGAAGTTAGCATGCATCTACTACCATTATAAAAGTAAGAGGGCAAATCCAACTTAGTGTATTAGTCGTCTAATCAACAATCTAACGGCCTAAAGTATCTGTTAACGAAAACTATAGTTAACGAAACCCCTTGCTAAGAGCATCTCTAGCAGACCCTCCATAAGTGGTCAAACCCGTAAAAATTTTGCGTTTTATAGTTTTAGGCGAAAAAAGTGTCCAAAACAGAAATCGTAAAAGTGGTTCAAGCCATAAAAAATTTAAGGGCCACCGTAAATGCACACCCGAAACCCTTATCTTTGGAGGTTGGAAGGCCGAATCTAGGAGGCCCCGTATACCGGTCAAACCTCATCGGAGCAAACACGCCGCCGCGGAGTTTGCCTAAATCCGCCCTAAACTTGCCGGAATTCATCACCGCACATCGGAAAAGGCCGCTAGACGCCGCAATCGATCACTGCCGGTTCGAATTGGACGAGTTCAACATCGCCGTGGCCTCCCATGACCTTAGCATGGCCGCCAGAATCCTCCCCACGCGGCAGGTAAAGGGGCACAACTCGCCTAGCAATAGAGCAAGGCGCGGACGACAGAGGCGACGGGGCGTGGCCGGCAAGGCAGGGCGCGGACGACGGAGGCGACGGGGCGTGGCCGGCGAGGCTGGGCGCGACCGGCGCGGTGATGGGGCGCTACCGGCAGGGACGGGGCGCGTCGATGGGCGATGGGGCGCGGCCGACGGGCGACGGGGCATGGCCTGCGGGCAACGGGGCGCGGCCGACGGGATTGGGCGCGGCCGGCTGGAGGAAGGGCGCCAACGGCCGGACTAGAAAAAGGAGCTCTTTATTCCAGTTTTAATGTTTGTTTTACAGTATCTGTCCGGACGCGCTAGTTTTCGACCCGTAAACGCGATCTTCGTGAACTTGCAAACGCGTTTTGCGGATCAAATTTTTGCGGGATCTAGCTCTAACAACAACCTGGTACGGCACCCCGCTCCCGCTCGCTCCTCTGTCACGCGCCTCTCGCACGCCCGCACGCCTCTCTCTCACCCTAACCGCTCGCCCCGCCGCCGCCGCCGCCCCTTCTCGGCCCCGCCGCCGCCCCTTCTCGCCTTCAAGCCCCGCCGCCGCCCGTTCACGCCGACGGCCGAGCAACAGCAGAAGCACGCCCCCGACAGCCCACTCCGACGAATCCTTCGGTCAGGCATCTTTCTCTCTTTTTTTCCTCGTACAGGGCCGATCAATTGTCACGGTGTCCTTAAGCACAATGCTACTCATTTGTTCCGAATCTTCAATTGTTAACTTAATAAATACAATTCGCAGTAAAGAAATTGGGGCAAGGTAATGGGCAACTATACACATTCCACAGACTCAGTGAATTATACACCTTCCACACGCTCAGTAAAATATATAGTAATGTGTTTCATTTCCGCCGCAGGTCTCACCATCACAGGGTATCCCCTCATGCTTCTCCCTCAACTCTCCCAATAGGTAGGTTAATAGGATTCCTGACTCCTTTCTTTTTGTTGTTGATTGTAGTGATAAATATGTCTCCTGATTGGATATACACTTGCCTCAACGATTGGTCCTGCTGCAGTTCATGTACCATTTGCAAATTTAGCTACCTCTCTGTCATGTAGTTTCTGACGATCTTTTATGTGCCATGCCGACAAGGCCACAAGGGTGATTGATAAAAAATTCCAAGCAGGCTCCACGTGAGGTGAATCAAGGTAATCAATATGTAGTGAATGGGATATTAACTCCTCTCCCTCATGTTGTTGAATTATCCGTTCTATCTTTTAGGCTGGTTGATGTGCTTTGATTCGTGATCTGGGTCGGCGCATCTGTCGTTTTCAGTTGCAAAGGTGCGCTAGCTCATGCCTCTCTTGGGTGATTTAATTTTTTTTGCGGTTTCTCATAAACTGTAGTGTGTTATGCAGATGTAAAAAGCTATTCAGGGTCTGCATCCTGCCCAGCAGGTTCTTTGTTATGACGCAAGAGGAATTCCTTTCTTATTGACCCTTCAAGTGGGAGTCGTTTAGAAGCAGCTTTCGTGCTTTTGCTTTCTTCTGGAACTCCATGCAG
The DNA here is from genome assembly GCF_018294505.1 of Triticum aestivum. NCBI lineage: Eukaryota > Viridiplantae > Streptophyta > Magnoliopsida > Poales > Poaceae > Triticum > Triticum aestivum. Next base: position 21,585,445 of record NC_057802.1, read on the forward strand.
ATTCTGAGTCCAGGGAGTGTATTTGGCCCTCAGAAATAAATAACTTTGTTATGGTTTTTGATAAAAGAAATATGGACTTCCAAATAGCTTGGAAGTTATCGATTATATGCAGCAAGGCCATTTGATCAAGTTGGCTCTTTCTTGACACCATTTTCTATGCAAGCTATTTGAATACATATTTTTCAAGACAAAGTACAGAAGTGTGTTTGGGTGAGGCCTAGATTAAACATCTCGCATTTTGTTTCAGAAATCATCTCTACTTAAGTCCAAGAGGTCACCAGGTGAAGGGATGGATAAACTATCAGGTTGCATTAATTTGGATCTATGAAACTGGTAAAAGGATTATAGTTGCTGCAACTCCTAAGGTCAAGGTTTGTTCCACATTTCTATAATTTCATTTATCTCTGTACTAATTTATCACATATTATGCGTCTTTTCTCCTTTAGACTAATTATTACAGTAGAATATATTGGCCAATAGACTGCCATTCTCACCTTTGGTATTGCATATTTTTTTCTTGACAGCCTGTTACATTGGAACTTGGTGAAGAAGTCGTATTAGAGTATGTTGACATTGGCAAAAGGTACATGACGCATGCTGAGACATATATACGCTGTGTGAGGCAGAGGTTAAATGCTCTGTAAATAAAGAGAGACAACAAGGATTGGTGAGTTTATCGTCCCACTTTTGTACTGTTTTTATACAAGGACAACAATGAGTGACATATGTACTTCTCATCCAATTAGTTTTCTAGCATGTAAATGTAAGTATTTCTTCATGCACATGAAAAAGGGCAACCCGGTGCATGTAGCTCCCGCTTGCGCAGGGTCCGGGGAAGGGTCCGACCACTTTGGGTCTATTGTACGCAGCCTTTCCCTACATTTCTGTAAGAGGCTGTTTCTAGGACTTGAACCCGTGACCTCATGGTCACAAGGCAGCAGCTTCTTCATGCACGTGAGAAAGACAAATATTTGTTCATACATGTTTGAGGATATGTATAACCATACTATGGAATGCAATTGTGCTGAGGAGGAACGAGGAGGAGAGATGTGTGCTGCTAGACATATTAGCAAATTCTTAGTTCAGTTGATTACATTCATGAGTATTCTTCTGTTCCAACATACGGGCTTTGTTCAGTGCATATACAGATATACTATCTTATAGAAATATGTTGTTCAGGGATGAAGAGGTGGATAAGTTTGTGGCTTTACTTACTGAATGTCCAGATCCGTCTTGCTTCTCAGCCAAGGCCTACATTTATAGAAGACATATTCATATGTAAGTGATTTAAGGTTAATTGCCCCCCCCCCCCCTGCTGTAATGCTCATCATCTTAATTCAGACATTGTTATATATATGCACCATGGTTCATGACTGTACTTTTTCCATAGAGCCTGTGCAAATCCATTTAGAACAGTGTTAATTTTTTACATTTTGCTACAGAATGTTGTGTGCTGCAGGTGTCTATACACGGGAACCAAAGAAGGCAACTCAGCAGTTTCTCCCTACCATAATCAAGATTCACAATGATAGGAGGGCAGAGAGATCATGCTTCCATGGAATCCATCCGTTTTCATTCCCTTGCTGCTTTCTTGTTTCTTGATATTCAATAGTCATATACCTTTAGGACTTGGGATGCGATTTCACATGCATCGCTGATGATAGTTGATGCTTTTGCCGGTTCATGATGAGCTATTTTTGTGTAAAGTTGCTATGCATGGCTCAGTTTTATTGAGCTTAGATGAAAATTTGAGTGGACCACCTAAATTCATACAAAAAAGGGGGCCAAGTACAGCCCCATATTAGAGACACGATGGGATGCCCATCCTGGTCACTATTAGATTTTGTCATTTGTCATCTAAGAGCTACTATTAGACTTGCAATCTTGAAAGGCTACCTGTATTTCTCAATTTGTTTGTGGACCTGGAATGGCCCTTATTTGGGCATAGGACATGCCAGTACGTTTTCTGAAAGTTGCAGGAGAGGCATGCTATTTAAAATAGATAAATTGAAAAAAATAATTATACCTCCATTGGTCAGGACCTGACCATGGAAGAATGAACACTAAATGTTGTCAAGTGAACTACATTGGTCAGGATCTCCACGTAATAAGTGTTATTCTTGCTGCACTCGCTCGGGCATCCGCATTGTCCGTCAACGGGTATGTATGGGCCGTCGCTTGGTACAGCCGCAGGGGGGGCTGGCCATTGAACTACATTGGTCAGGACCTGTAGGTAATGAGTAGCATGATTCATGTCTTATTTTGGTGATAAAGATATGATATCGATGCAGCCTAATGGTTTGCTGTGAGCGAAGCGATGCCGTTCTGTGAGGGAGGCGAGCGAGCCGACGACAACTGTTGTGAGTCGGGTGAAGCGGCACTGCAAATGCCATGTTTCATTGCTGCGAGCGGTGCCGCGGGGCGGCTGGCGTCGGCTATGGCGATGATGCGGAACAGGGTGCTACGAGCAGTGATACGGGGACCGATGTCTGCTGGGGAGTGGCGTACGTAGCAAGTGGTGTGAGGGGTATAGAAGCCAGAGTAGTAGGGCAAATCCAGCGGCGCAAACGTCTCGATCGTACAACTTGAGAAGGGGGCCGATCGCTGAACGTGATCGCCCGGCTAATGCCTGGAGTCACCCTATTGGGTAAGGGGCATATTGATTCATGAAACAATCAAATAGTCATTATGACTCGGGAATTAGAAATTTTATTTTTTGAAATGAAATTATGATATAGAAATATTATGTTTCATTGTATAACATGCTTTCAGTCTAGACGTGCGTTGCACGTGCAAGCTTACTAGTATGTGTAGTATCCCTGCAAAATAAAAATTATGTCTAGTTGTACCAGTATTTCTTAGACTTCTGAAGATAAAATAATTATGTTCAACGTTCCGGTAACTAATGAAGATGCAGGAAATAATTCAAGAAAAATACAAAGCAGTCGGCTGAAACTAAGATGATGTTAAGCTGGAGTATTTATTGACACCACTTTTAAGATCATGCAACGGCGTGGCATGTACATGTCAATAGGAGAGGCAGTTTACAACACAAGCATGCCGAAGCAAGAGACGACCAGGATTGATTCACAAGTGTGTAGATTGCTACTCTGAGTTGTCCAAATTGGCATTCACAGAGGGCACCAAGTGTTGCAAGTTCATCCTCTGGAGCTAGTTGCTTGGGAAGAGGACGACGGAGCCGCAACCCACTAGGGCACCGTCCCTGTACCTTCCTCGGCCGGGAGATGTAAGACGTAAACGCTTCGATGGTAGATCCTCGTGTCTGGCCAGACCATCAGCCGTCGACCTAAGTGCGTTGCTGTGCAATCCATCCAACGGGTTCCAAACGGCATCTGGGCTAGGGAAGACAGTGAATGGTTTCTAGACAGACTGATAGACAGACCGGACATGGTGAAGTCCCTCAAGCCTCGGTGAAAAACCACAAAACTGACCCTTTCCACGAAGTTCAACAGAAAATGGCACTATTTTAGAAAAAATTCATAAAATGGCCCTTTTCGCATGACGCCCGGGCCTGGGGGCCGTGCTAGACAGCATGACACCCTGGTCAAGGGCGCCATGTGGGTTAGTATTGACTGCCAGCTGGGCCGGCCTAGGAAGCATGACGCCCCAGTTAATGGCGCCATGAACAAGAGCATCACGCCCCAGCCGGTGGCGCCATGCACGCGCTTAAGTTTTGAGGCATCGAAGGAGCCGGCGTGCTAGTTTGGTAACTCTGTCCTAGGACACTAGGCCGGCCGGTACAGTAGCTAGAGCAGAAAGAGATCGGCCTAACTAGTTACAAGGCAGCTGCTAATTCATTTGCAACGAGACGGAGATGGCCTTGTTGAATGGGATGGAATGGAATGGAAAAGCTAGCTACTAGTACCACTTGGTGTGCAGCAAAACTGCAAAACAATCGATGCAACCCCATTCTCTGCATGATTAGACTCCAGCTTGCATTGCATATAGAGTGTGTTGTGTGGGACGCGGCTAATCTGCACCCGAGCTCAAATGAGCTTGGGTGAACAGTAAAATGGAAAAAAAATCAAAAAAAATTCCAAATTTTTTTTGAGAGAAACATTGACAAAAGTTCTAAGTGCCTGCAAAAATTCGTCATGAAATCACATTCCTAGAAGGCGTGGCAAAAAAACAAAAACAGTACTCTGAAAAATGCTAGTTTCAAACGCATTTTGAAGCACTGAATTTGTTTTTTTTTTTGCCACGCCTTACAGGAATGTGATTTCATGATGAATTTTTGCAGGTACTTAGAACTTTTGTCAATGTTTCTTTAAAAAAAATTGGAATTTTTTGATTTTTTTTCGATTTTACTGTTCATGCGGGAGCATATGAGCTCGGGTGCAGACTGGACTTTTCTGTGCTGTGTGCTCGATCTAGTAGGAATAGGAGTAGCTAGCTACTCTAGTGTAGCACCACTTGCCACTTAGCACGACCTGCAGCACAAAAAATGTAGTAGTAGGAGTAGCTAGCTAATCTAGTCCAGCATTACACACATAGAGAATACAATCACCCATTAGTCCATCCATTTTTTCTATTTTCTATTAAGTGAAATTTTTAGAAAATGGGTTCATTTTGTGTTGAACTTTATCACAAGGGTCAGTTTTGTAGCTTTTCACGAAGCCTCGAATCCCCATGACCAGTTGTCAGCTATACGTTTTGCAGGAGCACGAGACATGTGTGATCCATCTTCCTTCAGGGAGAGCCTCTCCGTCCTTTTTATAGGCGAGGTGATCGTTGCTTTCCGGATTAAGGATCACGTGGTCGTTGCTAATATATGTTGCTCGCTACCAGTGCAACACTACGCCCATGCTTAGTTGTTGGGGTTGCCCATAATAATACAAATTGGAGCAAAAATGACTATCTTAGAAAATTATTATCATGAATTTAGTTCATCCATGGGACAATGGAGTGTACAAATTCCGAAGAGCATTATAATGTACAGATTAATCTGAAAGTAGAATTCTAAAGAGCTCAAGGAAATGCCAAATAGAATTTCTGTAGTATGAGTAGGAGGCACGAGAAACTCAGTAACATAATAGTCCTGCGTACGGACTGGCGGCCAGCTAAATCTGTATCTTCTGGTGTGGAAACTAACGGCATTGAAGATGCCGTGGCCGTGCATCAAAACGAGCATACGAAAAGTCCGCAAACATCCGAACGTATACACAGATAGTGAATAGGGGGGCTGTCATCCAACACGGTGCAACATATGTTTACCCTTTTTTTTTGCGGGTGAATAAATGTTTACCCTTTGTCCAATGGATACCGGAGACCGAACGGGGTTGAAAAAAAATTAGGTTTGTAGTGGGATCCAAGGCTTGTCCGTAGTGTATCCAGAATTCCCCATCCACTTCTACATTTGCTATCGATGCAAACGGTGACACCCCCGGATAATGTGTCTGTGCATTTGTGTCTGTCTTCCCTTAGATGTGAGAAATCGAATCTCTATTGAAATCTGGAATCACAAGGTATCCTTTCTTTAAAAACACATGAACGGGCGCCCTGAATGAATAAGAAATCGATTGTGGGATTTCGGACATTTCTCCGTGTCAATGAACGTTTGATGTACCCATTAGATGACGAAAAGTGTTCTAGCCGGACACTAAGAATCGATTTGATGGATTCGTTGGAGATTCCATAAATGTAACTGAGCACGGTAACTTAGAGCCGCTTTGTTTTACAGCTTAAAGAAATCCATGTAATGATCGTTCTGTTTTTCTAGCTGATCATCATTTTTCTTTCACATTTCTTTCAGCAAGTGAGAATTAATAATAATTTATTATTTACTTTCAAAACTAGTATCGTATAGCAATATTTCTTTTATTTAAAAGAGGAGCAAGCCTTGACCTCTGTATTGAGCGATGGATCATTAACTTTGTAGGTATGGCGACAGTGTTCATCCGGAAGCTGGCTTTGAGTTGGTCCATGTATTTATTTTTGTAAAGTTTTATGACATAATATAATAAAGATGGTTGTGTACATCGCTCGATGCAGAATTCGGAGATTATCCTCCATTTTGAAAAAAAGGCTAAGCCATGTAAAGAAAAAGAACCCAGTGTTGACAAAAGAAAGTATGATTGCTTGTTTTTACTAAACCTTTTGATAAAACTAAATTTATTAATTAGTAGAACTTGGTAGTGGATATAACATGGAATTTAATATAGTCCGTTCCAGCCCGTGGCGAGAGGACAGGCGACTCGCAACTCACACACGCGAGCCTCGATCTAGCGCCGCCGCCGCTACCACCCAACGCCAGATCCTCCTCCGCTGCCACCTTCCCGCCGGCGCATCTTCCTCCCAAGCTGCACCTTCCCCTCCTCGCCGCCGCCCGAGGCGCCCTCCGGCGAAGTTCAGCTGGCTCCGAGGAAGGCGACGGCGAGGCCCTTTTCTAGCTGATCGGCGCTGCTGTAGCGGTCGTGATCCATGGATCCGGGGCGGCAGCCCCATGGAGAGGCGGCGGCGGCGGGTCAGATCAGATCCGGCCGGCGCAACCTGCTCCATGTGCGGAGGCGGTGATCAGTGGACGTCCCCTGCACACGATGCTAGATGGGGGGGGGCCTCAAGCGGATCTGGGTGAAACCCTACTCTTGGCATGTTGCCAGGTCGGTGATGCCAGCGTTTTTCTGTGTCGTCCCCTTCTTGAAGGCATCATTGTGGAGAAGCTCTAGACCCCTTCGCTACCTCCGGGGAAAACCCTAAATTAGTCGATCGGATGACGGCGGCGCTCACGTGTCGTACCCCTCTCGAGGGCGTCATTCTTGAAGGTGTGCATAGGCTCGAGGGACCAGTGGATGGCATCTGTAGTGGAGCGGTGTTTCACTATGGCGCATCGACGTCGTGGAGTCTCGGCGGCGAGGCGCAGGAAAGTCTCTGCGACGAATGCGTGATGATGAACGCGCGTACGGAAAAGGCGTTGTCTGGCACCATGGGGGCGTCGACTGCAGGCCTGGCAAGGTCGATGTATCAGTATATGCTCTGAAGATGAATTGATGGAAGACGACGACGACGACCTATGAGTGCGTGAGACCAGTTTGTGCCCCAGACCCGGTATGCGACTTGGTCGGGGTCTCCGGCGTTAGAAGTTAGGCTAAGTGAGAAGTCTCGGTATTCGGCTCACACTTTCTGCACCCCTTCATCAATGGATAGGAGTGGCAACAGATGTTGCCAAGATGGTGGCTTCAGATGTATTGATGTATTACTTTTTAAGGTCTTTGTGAATAATTAATAAAGTGGATGCATGCATCTCCGAGATGCAGAGGCCGGGGGTCATCCTCCTTTTCTAAAAAAATATGTCCATTTGGTGAAGGTCGTGTCAACAAACTCAATTGACGATTGTCTATTCTAGAACTTAGGTCGGCTACTAACTTGTGTTGATCTGGATTTGCATTGTTCTTTGATTAACATTATATCTCTATCACCCCTGCAAAAAAATTCTAAGGGGTTAACATTGTTCTATTAATTTAATTTGGATTGCAATATCCGGTAAACATCCCCCCAACCACCACCACCCCACCACCCCCACCCCGCCCGCGTGCCCCATCTGAGGCGACTCTCAGGCAAACCCTGCCCAGCTTCGCTTGTTTCCTCCATCCCAACCCACCTCTCCGCCGCTGCTAGAGGTGCTCATCGGCGCGGTCCCGTGTTACTGACTAAGGTGGTGGCGGAAATCCTTGCGGCACCACCCCGTCTGAGAGCCTCGGCTTCCGGGGCGGTGGCCTCGGGGCGGTGGTGCTCTGTGTGGTCTGTGCGGCGGGCAATGCTGGTAGGTGGAGCTTGGCTACTTCCCCGCCGTGTAGGTCGCTTGAAGGCGGTGGGCGTCGGCTGTTGTGGCATGCGGTCCCTCACTAGTTTGCCGGCTCGCCATGGAGAAGCTCCATCCTGAAGCCTCGATCTATTGTGATTCACGCAGGATCCGGCCCCTGGTGGCTTCGACTGCCGTTCGTTGGGTGTTGGCTCTACGGATCCTGTGTTTGAGAGTGAATCCAAGGGAAACCCTTGGCCGGCGCGACGGCCACACTAAAGATGTCGCCTTTGGATGTTGTTCTTCTTGCTGGAGGCTTGGATGACGTTCCCCTCCCTCCCACCCCTGCCAAGAGGTCAGGTGAAAGCCTCAGTTCCCCTATTCCGGGCGACAAGGACACCTTGGTGGTGTGAGCCATCATGAAGGCATCATTTGGGGACTTCTCGAGTGGTGGTGGAGTTGGATGCGGTTCCATGACGGTGTGAGTTTGGCTTCATCTTCGGCAGCCTGCTGGGCTTCAGGTGCGGATATTCCCCGCCGTTGGTGCGAGGGGATTGATGTCCTTCTTAGTGCCGGTAGTATGCCTTGGGCTTCAGTGATTCCTATCCTCTACCATTGTATAGTGCTACCATTTTCGGCCTTCTTAGTTGTTCAACGCCTTCCTTCGACAACTCATGTCCAGCGTTCTACCTTACCACTGCCGGAGATGGTGCTTGGGTGGTCGGACTTCCGTTGGTTGTAGGTCTGCTCATGTTGTCTCTCCTTTGGCAGCTTGGGTACCTTGATTTGCGTTCTAGGGGAACCACTCTGCTGGCCGCCGGTGCAGCACCCATCGAACCTGGGTGAAAAGGGTAGTGGCCCTTTGCGGCGGTGGAGACAGATCATTGTTGCCCATGTTTGTTCCTTTTGTGACACAATACTTGCACAGTGGTGCCCTCCTCCCATGGCCTTGGTAGTTATGTTGGTATAGGCGCAATGGCGGTCGTTGGCAATGAAGACTGTGTGTTCTCGGTCACAGTTGGTGTTGCCTTGGAGTTGTTCTACTTAGCACCTTGTATCTCGACCCTTTCATATTTTCCTCTTATTCTCTTTGTAAGCTGCTATCATGTAATCCCGACCGGTTGATGGCTTTCTTAATTCAAAGTCGAGCTAGGTTCGAGCTCTTCTCGGGCATGGCCGGCGCCTTCCCTGTAAAAAGAAACCTAATAGTATCCCCTACTAAATTTGTACTAAATGAATGATATGGAACTAAGGGAGTATTTCTTAGACTTGTAAAGATGAGATAACTGTGTTCAACCAGTTCCAGTAAGTAACGAAGATGCAGGAAATAAATCAAGAAAAATACAAATCAATCAGCTGAAAGTAAGATTATTATTATTATTTGATAAAAGAAGGGATCTCACCTTCCGATTTTCATTAAGAAAGCCAAAGCAGTTCAAGATCGTGCAAGAGAGTGGCATGCATGTCCATAGGAGAGAAAGTTAAAACACAAGCAAACCGAGGCAAGCCACGACCAGGTCTTGCTGCACAAGTGATAATATTGCTGCCATGACTTGTCAAAATTGGCATTCACACAAGGAAGCAAGTGTTGCAATTTGATCCAGTTGGGCTAGTTGCTCCAGAAGAGGCTAATGGCACCGCAACTCACGAAGGCACTGTCCCTGTACCTTTCCCAGCCGGGGGATGTAAGACGTAACACTTGGAATGGAGAGGCTCGTTGGCCAGACCATCAGCCGTCCACCTAAGTGCGTTGCCGTGCAATTCGTCTAACGGCTTCAAAAGGGTATCTGGACTAGGGAAGAGACCTAATGATTTCTAGAAGGACTGATAAACAGACCGGACGTGGTAAAGTTCCTGAAGCCTCCCATCCCCAGGACCAGTTATCAGCAGCTATATAGTTTGGAGGGACATGGTCTCCCTCTTCGGCCAGGGAGAGCCTCTCCGTTCTTTTTATAGGCGAGGTGATCGTTGTTTTCTGGATTATTAAGGATCGCGTGGTCGACTTAAATGGAGAGCCTATATATGTTACACGGTACCAGTGCAACCCAGGAGTATAAATATACGCCCATACTTGGCTATTGGGGATGTCCATAACAATACAAATTGGAGCAAAAATGACAATCTTGGAAAAAAAATCTTATCATGAATTTAGTTCATCCATGGGACAAGGGAATGTACAAATTCTGAAAAACATCCTAATGTACAAATTGGAGTAATGAAGCCGATAAGACAATAGAATTCTAAAAACCTCAAGGAAATGCCAAATGGAATTTATGTGGTATGAATATGATTAGCAGGCACACGAAAGTCAGCGGTCGGTTGTTGCTTCTCTCTGGTGAGGTTGAGCTAGGACCATGCGGGAGACGGTGGGGAGAGGCGCCTGTGAGTGGCATCACCGAAGCAACCGAGGACGAGGGTTCGCCGTGCATGTGAGGGGCCTTTTTTGTTTAACTCCTTCCCGTATTGAACTCAAGAAGGTTGGAGGAGATGCATGGGACGGTGTTCAAGCGGGGATTCAAGGAGTCCTTCTATATGCTGACCTGAATGGGCCAGAATTGTCTCGGCCGTTTACATGTTATAATTTTTTGGCGAAAACATATATTGACTAAATATATAAAAACTCAAGAACTATATTATTAAAATAATATATAACAATAAAATGATTAAAAATATATATGTTTTAAAACACTTCTTTTATTTAAAAAAATCAATTTTTGCTTAAAATGTTCATTGGGTATTAAAAATGGTTCATAATATATTAAAAAATCACTGTATATAAAAATGTTCAGTTTGTGTTTTAATATTTATAGTGTGTATTTTAAAAATACTCACTTTATAATGTACTTAAAGATTATTCATCCTATATAAAAAATATTTACGTATATTTTTAAATTTCCACCGTATATTACAAAATGTTCCACACATATTAAAAAAGTTGACAATGATTTAAAAATAGTTACCATATATTCCTAAAATGTTCATCAATAAAAAAATAAAAATAAGAAAAGGAAATTGGAAGAAAATACAAAACGAAAAGAAGGAAATGAATCTTCAAAAGCACAAATGGACCAAACAGAAAGCAAAAAATAGGAACCATAAAAGAAAAAGGTGTAAGAAAAAAGAAATGAATTAATAATAATAAAGAGAAAAACAAACACAAAAAAACAATAACAGAATAACCATAAAATGTGAAAAAAAAAATGAAGCAACGTAGCGAGCCACTAACTAGGTTGGCCCGGTCGACCTTGCCAGCTAGCGTCGCAACATCCATTTGACACCCGTGGGCGTCAAGTAGGATTCGCCGGCTTCAGGATAGATAGTTGTGGAGAGCAACTAACTGGAGGTTACCCCTTCCGAAGGACCTTCGTAGGTCACTTTTGGTGACCTGAGAGCACGCCAAGTGCTGAGTCCAGCCACCACCACATGTTGCATGTTGGGTCCACCCCCTGGATTTCATTTTTTATGTACACTTTTTTGGGTTTTATTTGGGTTCTTTCGGTTTTCCAATGATTTTCCAAAGGTTTTGGAGAAAGAAACTTGTGTGTAGTTTTGTTTTGCGTGAAAAAACCCTTATATAGTGGAGAGACCCTAAAGAAAAGTATAGTAGCAGAGAGCGAGGAGCAGCACGCACCACCATAGGCCCATAGCATGCTGACGATGTGGGTGTGCAATGTGGTCATAGCAAAGCAGGGACTACTCAGTTGTCTTCGTATGTTTGTACCGACTAGTAAATGAGTACGTGCAATGATGTTAATATTAGACATCATATTAAATTGCACACCCCGGATATTAGGTAGGATATTATATTTGCACGTTAATTATGTGATTGTTGCTATGTTTGGTATGATGTTAATTCCATGCAAAACATGTTGAGCCCTCCGCATGGTCGTTGGATTAACCTGGTTTGACGGCTGAGATTAGTTGGGTGTGCTCATTTGGGTCTTTTTATATTGGTATAAAATAAACACCAAATCACTATATTTAGAAGGTTGACTCTATATTATAAATTGACAGATGATTATTTTCCTTTGGCCTTAATGTTTGTACATGTGATTCTAGTTGTTATTTGGCTTAATGCATATTTTGATATGAAAGAACTTTCTTCTCGCAATAAGTTTCGTCATACCAAAAATTTGGTGTGCTGTGCGACCATGCTTGAGCGTATTTTGGTCAGGAAGTGGGTGAAGTCAATTTGGTTTATCTTGTGAGTTCCTATGCACTGCCTCGTCGTGCCGACGAACTCTTGATCTCATGTGCGACCCGGTCAAAAGATGACCCATCACCCTCACCTCCTCCACCACCGCGGCCATGCCGGGAGGTGACTGCATTGTGCACATCTGCTACCCCAATGACGTGATCTCGTAGAATACATGTCTCTGAATCTCTTTCTATAAATAACATCATTAAAGACATTGTGCGTAAGATTATTAGAATTTTCTAATGGTGGGCCTGTATTTTGATCTGCCCTGGGACCCTGAAATCTCAGAAGTCAGGACCGGGCCTGAGCGTCCTTTATAGGAGTAATTACATCACATGCCTCAACTAGAAAGTTACATAGCTTGCAGTTTGTAATAACAATGGTGTGTCCCACAAGGAAAGAATGGACCAGAATTAATTGGAGTCTTTAATACATATAAGTTGTTGAAGCTACTTCACGTTAAATTCAACACAACGAGCAAACTGAGCTGAACACACAATGACACAAACATGCAAAAGCGTGCAAATGCCAAGACGTAGACATTCGTGAGCTCAAGCCATGAATTTATTTCGACAGAAAAAACAACTCAAATGACTTTGATCTAGTAGGACTGTTAATCACAAGTTTTGAGCCCTAAATTACTTGCCATTTCGGCAAGGTAACGACAAGTACAATATTGAGCACTAAGTCTGCTTGCGTTGCATTTTTACGTATGTGTAGTGTAGGAGAGGACAAGCAAAAAGGAAAAGAGTCGGCTGAGCTGCGTCCTGTGTATAGCAGGACTCATTTTTATATAATGCAACCCTATACTTTATAGAATCAAACTGAGTTCAGTTTAGCTCAAGCTGAGTCAGTTCAGTTTAAAACCAATAAGCAATTTCAAGATACTGCTATCTAGTCTTATAAATTGCCAACCAGCAAATTTGTGACACAATCAAACTGAGTTTTATAGATCTGATGGGAATGCACAAGGATGTATTTATCTGAAACCAATGATTCCATCAGATCAGGCGAGGCTGCATTGTAGTTTCAAGAGAAATTGATTCATACTGAGAGAGTTATGTTACGACAGAATTACTCTGTTTTTAGAAGATGAAGCAAAAATTGGGGTACTGCTATTCAGTCATACAAATTATCAGGAACTAACTATTTTCAAAGAATCAACCTGAGTTATATTTTAGCATGAAAAGTTTGTTACTTAACCTCCATCTTATTGCTGTCGTGTCCAGGGATCTAAATATTGCCACCCTGCTAGTTTTTTGGTTCGATCTTATTCTTATTTGCAGAATTGTTGTCTTGTCTGTTATGCCTTTCAGGCCTATGTATAACCTTCCACCGGATGACCGAAATTTTGGCCAAAAGAAGGGCATGACCAAAATTTTGGCAAGTTGTCGTTGTTTGCATCTTAGCCATTGATCCTCCAATTTTGTTTGGTTCATGCCCAAGTGATATGATGATTTATACCACTTCTTGAAAAATATTTAAGCACATTGATTGTATAAATATTAAATACGAGAATCTATGTAGATCATAAGTTAGGGCATGTACATTGGTATCTACTTAGCCATCTGCACCGTACGCCACGTGAGATCATTATCTAGGTGGAGGAAAGAGAATAGCCCGAATTAGGCAGTCTGTCTGCAGAATTAAAGACCGTCTAATCCCTTGCAAATCACCACTTAACGATGGCCTTTCTCCTGTTACAAACCATATTCTCTGTGTGGAAAAATTAATTTTCTGTTTTGTAACCCCCTCGCCTCGGCCTGCCCATATCGGTTAGTTATAGATAAACTGTATGTGAGATGACATACTGCTATAGACAACACTTGTCTAAAGAATTATACATGTCCTTAAGGGTTAGATGTACTCAACTTGAAAAAAGTCGGCAAAATAAGGACATAGGGTTGTTGCAGTTTTTTTTAAGCAACCATATATTTCATTAGATAATATATTTACAGAGATTACACATATGGTCACCATACTAGACACAAATGCTTGTCAAGCAACTCTGCACAAAGAATTTCACAAGAGGTAAAACTATTATTTCACCCTTGCAGAAACTCGTTCATCGAAGAAACATAATCCACAAATGACCTCCGCCGCCACCATGACAACGCCGGAAAAAGATAAGAACAGCCGCCATACCCAGATCTGGGAGAGCACCATTTCATACAAAGATACTTTTTGAGGCGATGAAGCGGGTCGCCGCAAGCGACGAGACCGAATCTTTGTGGCACGTAGGCCGGGGATCTTTCCCGTGGTCATCAGATCTCGATGCCGTCAACTTCATCCGATGTAGTCGAAGAAGAGAAACGTCGCCGCCTGCCGTCATCCACGCACCCAACTACAAGACAGTTAACACAATTATAGCAGCCGACACGACCGCCACGTGCAAGAGCACCGTCGGCCGACCACCAGACACAGTTAATCATGTGCAGTTGGGAGCCGCTAATCACGTGCAACACCCCTGAATTGCTAATTTGGTGCACACACCCACTAATCCGGTGCAGCAATACACGCACCTGCTAATCAGCCGAGTTGTTATAGTGGGAAATCAATTATTTTACTGCATGCGCTACCAAGTACCCCCGAAGAAACAGCGCCAAATTTCTGGCGAAGCTTTTGGGTGCCCTTGTTTCGCCCGCGTGTAAAACAGAGAGGCGTTGGGCAAGCCGGGCGAGCCAAATTTTCGACGCAGATCAAAACAGCCGCCAAATCATGTGGGCTCGCCAATTTTTTTTTGGTATGGCCAGCGTTGGCCTGTCTCGCTATATAGGACATGCGCGTAGTTTTAGGTCATCGTTTTCACTAACTAAATATGTGTTATATGTCACTAATAATATCTCTGCTCCTAATGTCTCAGTTGGTAGAATAGCCTTCATGGTTTTTTTGTCTGGTTAACTTTCGTCCGGTTTATTTTCGTCTCACCTTCCACCACCCCTACCACGTTAATTTCTTCTTCTTTGCACTTAAAACCGAATCGCGTCTGATACTCCTTTCATTTATTCGTGCTTGCTTTGAAAGGTGTCGGTTCATTTTAATCATGTAAATATTTGGTAACTAAGAATTCAAAAATGATACCATATACATAAGATCACCTTCCAAACAGATCACCTCCCTCTCCGATTTATTTCTCTCACCGATCCACTTCCATACTTAGCTCCACTAGGAAAAAAAAAGACAACCATCGTAGCCACGCCCTCACGTGATCACGTATCACAATGAGAAAATTCCTTATCTCTACTCCTAATGGAGCAGTTGGTAGTCTCTGTTACACGTTTTTTTGTCCCACCTCCCGCCCTTCGCCTGGTTTATTTTCGTCTCTCCCCCACCTCCCACCTCCCTCGCAGGTAACGATCCCCTCGAAAAAAAACCCAACCAAAACCGCGTTAGGAGGGAGAGATGCCTCCACGTAGTCCCCTCGCATGCCAGAGAATCAAACAAAAAAAAAAGCAACGAAAAAAATTGACGACTCGCACGCACGAGCGAGCGAGGCGATCAGAGTGCCCTCGATCCCCATCCAGGTCACAGCAGATCCCTTCGCCGCCGCCCTCGCACTCGCATCAAGCGCCCTCGATCCCTGCGCTGCCTCCCTTCGCCGCCGCCGATCTCGTCGCTACGTCGACAACACACATTTGACGCCGCCGAATCCCTTGCCATCGCGGATCCTTTGCAAATTCCGAGGTCTTCTTATACGGCGCAAATGTCGAGGAGACCGCCACCGCCGTCGCCACCATCGCGGAAACCCGGGGTAGGGCGGGCAGCGAGGAGCGGCGCAAGGAGGCCGTGCCGGCCGTGCCCTACCCTCCTCTGTGTGCTGGTGGTGGCGATGCAGCGTGTCATCGACCGCGAGATTGGCAAGCCCAATCCTCATCCCGCTGTGGTGGCCGGACGTGTGCTTCAGCAGCCCCGCCCGAGTCAAGGGTCGTCAGGACCGCCTCCCAGCCATTCGACGGTTTGCCTGACTCAACGCACCGGGACACTTGGTCTTGCCCTACTGCTTTCCTTGTCACTGGAGGTAACGCTCGCTCGCCCAAAGTATTATGTATGTTCTTTACCATGGTACATTAGCTAGCTATAGGAGATGACATCTTTGTGCTTTCCTTATTCTTCCTGAACACGCATATGAATGTTTGTGCATTGAGACGGCAGGTCTTTCGGATCAACTGTTCCCTGCTCTGGCTTCGCCTTTTAATTTGACTGAATATCTACTTACGCTCGCCAAGATTGTTCCTGTGAGTTTCTTTAAAATCTATTTGCACACCCAGCTAGATCATACAGTTGTTAAAGTATGTAGTTTTTTTGTTGGATCTGTTTATCTCAGGGCTCTGACGCGCCGGCTTCGTTTAGACAATTTTTAGAGCCAGCGTTTACTCAAGGGAACACTGTAAATTGTTCAATCTCGGTGTAGGTCCAATTTCTCGGAAATAGTTTCAGTCAATGCCGGGTCGAATCCCCTTAAACTCAGTAAGTAGCTTTGTTGAAATCTCATTTCAATGATGACATATTGCGTTGCGTGTTGGTTAAGATGCAGCAAGGAGAAAACCATTGACGATGTATTGCCATGCATGTTTCAGTCAATTTGTTGGACAACTATACACATATTTGTTTCTCAAGCCCACTGATTTCAGCCTCTCCGTCTTTTTCAAGCCCAGTGACTAATTAATTGGTTTACTGAACATACTATCTTAGAAGGGACAAAGGAAGAAACCTCAACTATTCCCCTTAGTTCGTGTTGTCTATACAATTTACTATTGTATATGTGGTGCTACCTTAATTAAATTCTGGCAACTAAGCTCATGATGTGCTTAAGATTAAATGAGATATGATGGAAATGCAAGTGAGAAGTTCAGGGATATTTTGGGAGTGCCTATTATGTGGCTCCGGAGGTCCTGAAGCAGAGATGTGGAACCGATGACGGCATATGGAGTGCTGGAGTTATACTCCACATTCTGCTCTCTGGCGTTCCTCGTTTCTGGGCAGCAAGGCAGGTGTGTTTTGTGGCTGGTTATGTCGATCAATTTTGGAGCTGTGATGGATGTAGAGGCTGGCAAATAAATATAGTTATTCTACAGGAACCCTATGTGTCTCGTTTTATCCATTGGTTTTATTTTTAATTACCTGAGAATGAGGAAGGTATATTTGATGTTGTTCTTCAAGGTTCTATTCATTTCTCATTTGATCCCTGGCTATCAATTTCTAATGGGAACAAAGAATTACGACAAAGGGGAGAATCAGACATATTTCTATTATGTGAGTAGAGAACGCGAATGCATATGTTGATTGGGGAAGGTCAACATGGTTCAGTTGGCATAACATGCTCCGATGGACACACGCTTTCATAAAATGAATTGATTGAATGCCCTTAGCAAGTTCTCATTAGAATTAGCTCTTCTTACAAGGATAAGAAACTTAAGTGTTCTTCATTTATTTTGTGCAGTTCCTCCTGTGAAGCATAAATTTCATTGTATCCAAGGAGATATCTAATGCTCAAAACATGGGACTCAAAATGTATAGAGTCGGAGACACTGCTAAACTGTCATTTATGGGCATCTATCAAATTCACTATCAGCCATTGTAGTAGGACCAGCGGTATGTTGAAATTTATTTCCGTTTTATTAGTCCATGTAGAGATGCTATGGTCAGCTCTAGATTTGACACTTGTTATATCTAATTACACTCCAGTGGCTTGTATGTTGCTAGAAGATGCTCACAATTCTGGTTGGGAACATTGACCTTTCACTTAGGGACCATTATTTGAAACTGTACCTTGTCTATTACTCCTCTCAACCCATAATATAAGAACGTTTTTCAAGTTAACATAGCTTGAAAAACGTTCTTATATTATGGGACGGAGGAAGTATATGCTATGTCATGTATAGATGTATAGATATCTGATTTTGTTCATTCTCCATTAGGTTGGGAGGATGTAGACTAAGAGCTATATGATGATTGTACAAAAGATAATGTATTGGAAGACAAGAGAACTTTTTGGACGGTACAGTATAAAAATGATCGAATGTGCTCCTTTTCTTTCGAGTATGTTATATAAAAATGGTCGAATAAGCTTGCAAAAATGGTAGCATGCTATGTCTCAGTATGATTCCAAATAAAAATATGGCTATCTGATTGTACAGAGCAAGACAATAAAATAATAAATTTGTATCTTCATGTGCACGTGCATTCGTTTTCATTCTATTGATATTTTTTGTTGCGGAAGGAAGAGAAAGCAACATGATGTTTCTGGGGCGGGTAATGCTCTTCACGTAAATGGCTTAGTTTAATTGATTTTTTAATGATAAGGGAGGCCATGGATTCGTAGTCGTGGTGCATGTTATGTATTTTTCTGAACTATTTTTCAATATGTCGAATCATGTGAGGGTATTTCCAGTTTCCACACAAATATACAAAGTCATCTCCATGCTATATTTTAGGACAGTCTATAGATGTCTATGTTATTTCGTACAGCCCACGACACAAACTTCTTCCATTTGTCAAATTTTTCTCTGAATAATGTTGTGATTGAGAAAAATTTTGTGTGTGGCTCTTCAGCTGTACATTTGGTACGGTTTGCTCCCGCATGCATGATGTGGTGATGATTTTCTGGTGCCTATTTTGTTTCCAGAGATTAACAATATTTGGCAGATGGTATGGTTTGCCAGACCGGAACCAGAACAAGAACGAGAAGGAGCTTAAGTAGGGCCTTGTCGGGGTGTCCTGGGAGAACAATATTTTCGCAACTATAAGAAATTGTCGCTGGCGCTAAATACTAGGGGAACCAAAAATTCTTTTTTCTACAAAGGTAACACACTTTTTGGGCCTATCTGAACTATAAATTATTGCCTATATAGAGGGACCAAACTGAGCAGGCCATCAACATCCTATTCCTGCTTATCTTCGTTTTCATTGTATTTGTTTTAATGATCTTGGTTTCAACTAGGATGTTGAGTGCAATCTTCCGGGTGCAATCCTCAAATATGGGCTGTCGTACTAGCCTTAATTCAACATCTGGATTGGCTTATGATGGCATGGTGTTCCATCGTTTCGGCTGCGCGCGGTGGGGAGTGTGGCTGGTGTGCTTGCGGCGGTAGCAGAGTGGTGTGCGCGAGCGCGATGTAGGCAGTGGCGAAAGGCTCATCGGCGGCTGCGAATACGCCGTTGGCACCAGGTTCATGACATTGTAAAAAAATCTTGATTCAAGATAAATGAAACCTTTCCTAGCTATATACAATCAACTTTTTATTGAAGGTTGCATTTGATGGTTTATTGGTTCTTCTGTTTCTCTAATTAACTTTATTAATTTTTTTGGTGGACCAACTTTCAAATTTAGATGGTAATTGGAGTGGGCTAGGTACTTAACAAAAGCTTTAGTTGCTTTTTTTTGGAACGGAGATGGAGCATGGGTGACCGACAAGATCCAACATAGAACATGAAGTAGTGTGATGTAGTCCAACAAGGAAAAAATGCTAGAGAGGAGGGCCAGCCAAAGGGTGAATATCTTGTGCACACGGTCCTTTTGTTGGCATCCTTGAATGTTTTGAGAAAACATTTAATAAATATGGTTGACATTCTTAAAATATTTTTTGAAAAGAAAATCTAAAATATATACGACTTTGATGAGATAGGCCATATTTGCAAGACGGAACACCCGTATCAAAAAATTGAAGTCAAATTCATAACATAGTTCAAGAAAAAAAGACGGATTCAATAGTACACAACATTAGTTGGGCTTTAAATTTGGCCAATTACCACAGTCGATACTATTTTTGTTTTCCGAGTTGGGTTTCAAAAGGTACTTGATTTTTGTGACAATCGGTTTGTTTTCTGCCTATGTACAGACCTTTTCTCAGTTTGTTTGAGATGTTTTTAAGCACGAACCGATGTCGTATGCACTACAAACCTATTGCACTATATACTTACTAATGGCCGCAGTTAACAAATTGGGCGTAATATTTGACATGACTTAAACAATTTGCAGTGGGTTTTCAAGCTGATTGTTCCTACGAAGAATGGAATGGCCATGCTATTGATAAAGAACACTCTCGGAAGTTGGATCTCTCCTTTTGTGCTATTATTGCGGAAATCAAGAGGCTCATTACAAGGAATTGTCATGTTTTGTGTACCTTGTAATATTGACACGCCTGGGCGTGTGATGTTGAGTGATATTGATCCTATTTAATAATTGATGGTATATATGTGTCCTTTGGTGACATGCGATTTTCTGGTTTAGGAGAGACCAAGACTAACGAGAAAGAAAGAAGCCGAAGAGATTTTGAATTTGTCGCTATTTGATGAAACCAGATGCCAACGCACTGTCATCCGGCTTTTGCCCGTAGCAACGCACATGCATTCTCCTAGTATCATTAGATTCTTAAGTAGATGTAGTTTATAAACATATATTTTTATAACATATAATACATATTTAGGTAGTTAAATTGTCTACCTAAAACTACGTTAAAACTACGTGCATGCCCTATAAACCGAGACGGATAGTGATCCAAATAGCCCCATAGCCCACTCCCACCGGATGCCCACTTCATGGGCTCACGGGGCCTGTCAATTTTGGTATGCAGGAGTCCATCTCGACAAGACCGGAAGGGAGTGAGCTCATGGGCTGAGTCGGCGGCCCATCTGCAGGCCCATGTGGCTTTAGCATTGGCGAAACGTGCCCTGTGGAAGGCCGAGGCAGATCCCTGTCATTGGGTGTGAACCAATGTGGGAAGCGTGATTTACAGGGAGCAACTAGTTAACAAGCGCTCCTTCGGGAGCCTCGCAACGATCAGCGTCACTTGGCGCGCTCTCAGCCATTCGCCACGTGTCGCGCTCTGGACACTCCCTCCAGATTTTTTTTCGCACGCGTTTTCGGCTTTTTAAACGGTTTTTTTGACGTTTTGGTTTTTCCCCGGTCTTTCTTAGCGTTTCGATCAAAAAATTTTGAAAAAAATATTTTTTGCGCCAAAAAACGCGTTTACTTTTTTTTTCTTCCATGAAAAGTCACTTTTTTCGCGAGAGTCACGGCCGTGCCTTTCGAAAACGAAAAAAATACGCATTTTCTGTTTATTTTTTCTTTCACGAGAGTCACGGTTTTACTTCCGCGAGAGGCACGGTTGTGCTTTTGTGAGAGTCACGGCTGTGCCTCTCGGAAAGGGAAAAACAAAACGCATTTTCTATTTTTTTTTCTTTCGCGAGAGTCACGGTTTTGCTTCCGCGAGAGGCACGGTTGTGCTTTTGCGAGAGTCACGGCCGTGCCTTTCGGAAAGGGAAAAAATACGCGTTTTCTGTTTTTTTTTCTTTCGCGAGAGTCACGGTTTTGCTTTTGCCAGAGGCACGGTTGTGCTTTCGCGAGAGTCACGGGCGTCCCTCTTTCGGAAAGGAAAAAAACGCGTTTTCTGTTTTTTTTTCACGAGAGTCACGGTTTTGCTTCCACGAGAGGCACGGTTGTGATTTCGTGAGAGGCACGGGCGTGCCTCTTTCGGAAAGGAAAAAAACCATGCTCCCAGTTTGGTTTTTTCGTCCGGTTTTTTTCATGAAAAAAAAAGTTCGTCAAAACCTATCAACATGGGATCTAGTTTTGAAGATCTCGACGCGAGGAATCCAATGGTGAAAACGGTTTGAGATTTGGACGCACGGTTTAAGAGATAAAACGTTTTGAATAAACGAATCTACGAAGAAAGGGAAAACTCCCAGGTTGCGACAAGTGGTGCGATGTATGGGCGCCACTTGTCGTGACCCGGGAAGATGGAGTGTTCTTTGCAACGAGTACTCCTTAATTAGTGATTTCATGATTTACAGCTAGGTTTAGCTTCCATGAGATGGCGGGCTCCACCCCAAGTGCCCATTCTGGGCCTCTTATGTTGCGCGCAGTCCCAAATCGGGACCATGACAACCACCGGCTCGCTCGGGCTGGGGCGTCTGACCTCTGGCCAATGTATCAGCCCCTGCCAGCTCGCTCTTTACAGGGCCGGCCCTGAGGGGGGCAGAGGGGGCGGCCGCCCCGGGCCCCCCAAAGTCCAAAATCACTAATTAAGGAGTACTCGTTGCAAAGAACACTCCATCTTCCCAGGTCACGACAAATGGCGCGCTTGCAGCGCGCCACTTGTCGCAACCTGGGAGTTTTCCCTTTTTTCGTAGATTCGTTTATTCAAAACGTTTTATCTCTTAAACGGTGCATCCAAATATTAAACCGTTTTCACCATTGGATTCCTCGCGCCGAGATCTTCAAAACTAGATCCCATGTTGATAGGTTTTGACGAACTTTTTTTCACGAAAAAAACCGGACAAAAAAACCAAACCGGGAGCATGGTTTTTTCCCTTTCCGAAAGAGGCACGCTTGTGCCTCTCACGAAATCACAACCGTGCCTCTCGTGGAAGCAAAACCGTGACTCTCGTGGAAAGGAAAAAACCAGAAAACGCGTTTTTTCCCTTTCCGAAAGAGGCACGCCTGTGACTCTCGCGAAAGCACAACCGTGCCTTTGGCAAAAACAAAACCGTGACTCTCGCGAAAAAAACCAGAAAACGCGTATTTTTTTCCCTTTCCGAGAGGCACGGCCGTGACTCTCGCAAAAGCACAACCGTGCCTCTCGCGGAAGCAAAACCGTGACTCTCGTGAAAGAAAAAAAAACAAAAAACATGTTTTTTTTTCCTTTCTGAGAGGCACGGCCGTGACTCTCACGAAAGCACAACCGTGCCTCTCACGGAAGTAAAACCGTGACTCTCGCGAAAGAAAAAAAACCAGAAAACGCGTTCTTTTTCGTTTCCGAAACGCACGGCCGTGACTCTCGCTAAAGCACAATTGTGCCTCTCACGAAAAAAACGTGACTTTTCACGAAAGAAAAAAAAGTAAACGCGTTTTTTTCACGCAAAAATATATTTTTTTCAAAATAAAAATTTGGTCGAAACGCTAAGGAAGACCGGGGAAAAACCAAACGTCGAAAAAACCCGGCAAAAAAACCGTTTAAAAAACCGAAAACGCGTGCGGAAAAAATAAAAAAATTCTGGAAGGAGCGTCCAGAGCGCGACACGTGACGAATGGCTGAGAGCGCGCCAAGTGGCGCTGATTGTTGCGAGGCTCCCGAAGGAGGGCTCGTGAAGTAGTTGCTCCCCCCAAAGTCTAGGGGGCCCCACCCAGCTAGCATGCACGTACGCAAGGCCCAGGGATGCAGGGCAGCGCATGCACAAAAGGCCTGTACGCGTTGTCCTCCGATGCATGTAGCTAGCCCACGGAGCCGCTGATTCCTCGTCTCGTCGGTCGATCTGCTAGGGTGTACGCGTTGCCCTTGCTCGGATTTCCTTCTAATCGTGACGATGTTCCCTATTCATCTATTCCTCGATATATTATTCCTAAAAAAGAAATCTATTCCAAGATCTCGCATGCTCATGGCCGAACCGAACAAACCGGAGGCAGCCGTCGTTCCTTGTTTCCCTTCCTCTCGCGGCAAGCCGGCGATGGGGATGGATGAGGGAGCGACGTTGATGCTGGATTTTAAAGATGGTGGCCCGTGCATTTCTATCTGACGACGGCCATGGTGGCAGCCGGAGATCTGACGTTCTAGATGCAGATCACAATTTGCGCGCCGGCGAACTGCGCCGCTCTCCGGTCGCCAGGTGATGCAAATCGTCAAGCGCCTCCTATCTCACGTCAGTCTAAATCGCATCATGGCCATTGCCTGATCAGGTGGTCAACGCTGCTCCGATCAATCCGAGGTAACATCAGACTATCTACTTCCTATATCTATATTGCTAATTGAGTAATTTATTTATGTTCACATGCATGATACATAGATTGCAGTGTTCAAGCTTTTAACGTAATTTAATTTTTCGTTTTTAGCAGTGCGTATTATCATGTCGACTAGAATATATGCATCCACTAAAAAGAGAAAATAAAATAAAATAAGAAGTTTAAGGAGGATCGATCGGCCCCATCATAAGTGAAATTTTATGATTGATTGTTTGAAATGGTTGAAAGGTAATATGTATACATTATTTGATAAGAATGTCGCTTTTGGTGCATTTAAGCGATAATATATATACTCCTATAATGTTTACGTGAAGGGGCCCCGACTTTTGGTTTCGCCCCGGGCCCCTGAAATCTCAGGACCGACCCTGGCTCTTTAGGCCAACTCCAGCGCGCGATCCCATCCTATCCGGTCGCGTCCGTTTGGGGCAAAACGGACGAACCACACGGCCCAGCGCGCGGGCGCAAACGGACGTCCGTTTTCTGCCGCTTTCGACCCATCCCGACACAAGTTTGCGCGGCTTTTAGGGTGAAACGGACAGCGCGCGGACGGGCGGGACACGCGCGCATGTCCTCCCCTGGCCCGCCTATCGGTGGCACAAAGCAAACCCCCCGCGCCCCATTTGGCGCCATCCCCCCTCCAAACCCTCCCACGTCCCCCCCCCCCCCACCCTCCCCTGTCCATGGCCGACGCCCAGCCGAATTCCGGCAGCCTGGCCGTCGACCTGCCCGGAAAGGTCAAGAAGAAGAAGGCCAAGGGTGCAAGGAAGCCGCCCTCGGAATGCACGCCGGAGGAGCTCGCCAAGTTGGACGCGGAATTGGCGAAGAGGAGGAACCGGAGGGCAGCCGTCAAGGGCACTGCCGCGGCCAAGTTCGCCGCCGAGCACGATGCGTTGGAGGCCGCGCGGCGTAAGGCCGAGGTCGAGGAGAAGGAGGCCATCGTCAACAAAGCGCACACCCTCCTCATGCTTGGCATTTGCCGTCCGGCAGGTTTCTCTGCAGCGGTCGTCGGCCCGGCGAGCACAGGCTCGTCGGCCGCCAGGCCTCCGCACTGCCATTCGCCGACGTCGCGGACCACGCCTATGTCTCCCGGCTTTCCCCCGCCAAGGCACGACGGCCAGACCCGTTTTTCAGAGTCGCCGAACATTGGCGTGATCGCGCCGTCCACCCCGCGCACCTCGGCCGTCATCGACCTCAACGTCACGCCGGGGTCCAGCAGCGGCGGCCAGCCGTCCGTCCAGATGCAAAGAAAGCAAGCACGGCCACCGTTTACGGGCACCATGCCGTCCCCCCCCCCCCCCCGCGTCCTGTTCGACGGAAGGCCAACACCAACTCCAACGGTCGATGACCCCTTCTACAACCAGTTCATGCAGGATGTGATCTACGAGGGTCGCATGGCCGTGCCTACGGTCCTGACGAGACCCAAAGTCAGGATGGCCGTGCCCAGTACGTTGCCGATGAAGAGGCCCACGACCATGCTGAGTACGACAATGGTGACTCGTGGCATGAAGACGATGACATCTATTGCGAAGGTGATGGTGAGGAAGAAGAAGGCAACGACATTGATATTGGTGGCGAGCCATTGTTCATCGACGAGCTCACCCAAAGAGCGGAAGCACAAAAGAGGAGGAAGAGCATTCGCACGGGTTCATATTCACAAGACGGGGACAAGTTGATTTGCCAATGTTGGATGGAGATTAGCCAAGATCCGAGGACCGGCGCGCAACAAAAGGGCCTTATTTTTTGGACGAGAGTCCACAAAACATTCCATGAAAGGAAGATGTTTGAGCCCTACCAAATTACGAGCGACCGTGGCATCACCTCAATTCAAAAGAGGTGGTTGTTCATCCAACAAGAGTGCAATAAGTATTGTGCCGCACTTGAGAGCTTTGAAGCACGGCCCGTGAGTGGTC
Source organism: Triticum aestivum (assembly GCF_018294505.1). Classification (NCBI taxonomy): domain Eukaryota; kingdom Viridiplantae; phylum Streptophyta; class Magnoliopsida; order Poales; family Poaceae; genus Triticum; species Triticum aestivum. The sequence continues at coordinate 21,611,049 of NC_057802.1, forward strand.
TCGGCATTGTGGCATGGTATGCTCTCCTCATCCTAGTTCTTTCGTTGCTACGGCCATGAGACTTGTATATGTTTGCATGTTCATTTGTTGTTGATCATGTGGTGTAGGCATTTCAATCTTTGGAAGCATTCAAGGCCTGGCACAAGGACAAGCCATTCACTCTTACGCATTGTTGGACGATCATCAACAATTGCCCTAAGTTCAAGGATCAATACCGTGAACTTCAAAGGAAGAGAGGCAAGAAGACGGCCGCGTTGGCCGGAGGTGGAGATGGCGAGGCGTTGAAGAGGCCGAGGGGCAAGACCAACTCCAAGGTGGACGACATACGTGATGCCTCATCCGTGGCCTTGCATGAGACTTTGCATGGCATGATGTCTCAAAAGGATGTGAGGCACGAGAAGAAGCGGCAAAGCTACCTAGAGCTTCAAAGGAAGAAGCTTGAGATGGAGGAGGCGGCCAAGAAGAGGAAGATCGACATGGAGGAGGCGTCCCGGCAAAGGCAGCTCGATAGCGAGGCCGCCAATGTCACGGCCAGCCAGAGGCATCTCGACATCGAGGCCACCAATGCCGCAACCAAAGCAAAGGAGGTGGCCCTTGCGATCATGAGCGTGGACTTGACCAAGATGAGCGAGAAGACGAGAGGTAGTTCGAGGCCAGGAAGAAGGAGATGTTCGACGCCGACGGCCTGAACTAGGTCCTCTGATCGGCCGTGGCCGTTCTTTTTTGGAGGTTGGCATGGGTGCCAGCCGCTGGCTGTGTGCCGGCGAGAAAGACATTCATTTTGGAGGCTGGTTGTGTTGCCGGCGAACAAAACTATTCATTTTGGAGGCTGGCTGTGTTGCCGGCGAGGACGTGTAGGCCGATGGCTCTGTTGCCGGCGTGAACTAGGGCCGCTGGCCTGAACTAGTGCTTGGTATTTCAAACGTTGTTGTTTGAAAATGAAGGCGGATAGGATGGGGCCAAAGGATGCGGCCGCGCGCTTGGCTCACGGCCACCGCATCCCAAGACAGGCTCGGACACGACCCCATTGCCCTACCCAAACGTACAGAATCCGGGCAAAGCGGACGTACGTTTGGGGTCGTGCGGTGGAGTTGGCCTTACCACCAGCCTACACCTCTGCCCCTCTTCCCTTTGCGCCTACTCGGTAAGAGCGGCGAGATCCCCGGTTGTTGTTTCCAGGGTTGCTTGGGGACCGTAGGCGGGAGGCTGAGCTCCGTCACGAGGAGCTACGACTGGGGCCCTCTCGTCGGGAGTGCGTGTGGCCGCCATCTGATATGGACCCCCTGACTGTGCTGGGGGTAATGTGGGGTGGTTTTGTCCTGCTGGTAGTTCCTCCGGTCCGGATGGCGCTCGGGATGGCCGCCATGGCCGTGCTTCGTGCACCTCGTGCATGGAAAGGGACGACCAACGTGATTCCCGGATGGATTCCTATAATGCCTGGAATAATGCGGAGAATTGTCGTCGAGGTAGCCCTCTCAGCGTGTAATCTTGTTTTAGTCTGTTTGTTTCCCTTTTGTAATCACGCATGCACATTTGCTTTGTATTTCCGTGTGCATGACGCGTTGGATAAGCGCATGCAGCACGTCCCTTGCATCTAGGATCAGGCATAGTGGGGTTAGCTTGGCGTGAGTCTCGGTCAAGGCGTTGGCCTGATCGTGTGTAGGCATATGCCGTTTAGATCATCTCTGAAGAATAACAGAAAGACGCCAGAAAAGACGCGTATCTTTGCGTCGCAAAAATCTTTCGTGTGTGATCTGTTCTTCGTGTCTCGAGAGAAACCACCATTGCTAGCTGATAGAGAACCTTTGGACCTGTCATTTGGCATCAGAGTTTTGATTGTATGCCCAAGATCATGCCGCGGGGCTCGCCGAAAAGCAGCGGAGATGGAACGCTGACGCTGCCGGAGGCGATGGAAGTCAAGCCGGAGCCGTTTGATCAGAACTCCTTCCCGCAGTTCGAGCGGGACAACTACTCCATGTGGGCGATGTAGATGCGTGTCCAGCTGCAGTTCATGAAGGTGTGGGGCGCCATCGACAAGGCAGGCCCCGAGTACGCGGAAGGCGGTGCTGAGTACCGCAAAGATCGTGGGGCGCTAACCGCGATTTATCGCGCCGTGCCCAAGACGATGCTTCCAACTCTCGTTGGCAAGGATTCGGCAAAAGAAGCCTGGGAAGCCATCAAGAAGTCCCATCTCGGCCACGACCGCGTTCGCGAGGCAAACTTGCAGACGTACAAGAAGCAGTTCGAGGAACTGAAGATGGCGGAGAGCGAGACCGTGGACGAATTCGCTACGCGCGTCACATCGCTCGTCAGCGGGATTCGTGGCCTCGGCGAGAAGCTCGACGAGATTGAGGTCGTGCGCAAGTTCCTGCGTGCAGCACCGACGCGTTACATGCAGCTGGTGACCACAATCGAGCAGTGCATCGATCTCAAAACCCTGTCAACTGAAGACTTGGTGGGGCGTTACAAGGCGTACGACGAGCGCGTACGTTCTACCTTCGGCAATCCTCAGGAAGGGGAGCACCTGATGTTGTCACGTGCACAGTGGGAGAAGCTCGAAGGGAAGAAGACAGGAGGTGAGGGATCGTCGTCCGGTGGCCAGAACGGCGACCGATCCGGAAGCCACGGCAAGAAACCACAGCAGCATGGCTCCAACTCAAATTCCGGCCGTGGCAAGAACAACGACTGGAAGAAGAAGTACAAGTGCCACAACTGTGGTATTAAAGGGCACTTTGCTGCTGAGTGCCGCAAGGCCGAAGAAGGAGAGGGCTCTCATGGCAGAGAAGGAAGATGAAGGTCCAGCAACTCTGCTCATGGCGGAGATCTGCGATCTGACTGAAACTGACGAGCACTCCGGTGAGGTTCTCCTCAATGAAGAAAAGGTACACCCGAAAAGGTACAAAGGTGATGCTTGGTATTTAGATACTGGTGCTAGCAATCATATGACAGGGATCAAGGAGAAGTTCTTGGACCTCGACCTCACTGTGACTGGGAAGGTCAGGTTTGGGGATGGTTCAGCCGTGGACATTGTTGGGCGTGGCACTGTGTTGTTCCAGGGCCTGAACGGTGAACACCGTGCCCTTGCAAATGTGTACTACATCCCGTCGCTGAAGAGCTGCGTCATCAGGTTGGGCCAACTTGCTGAACGTGGGTGCAAGGTGGTGATCGAGGACGACTACATGGAGATCTACGACAAGGCACGCGAGCTTCTCGTGCACGTGCTGCGGAGCCAGAGCCGTCTCTACATCCTCGACCTGAGGCAGGCGCAGCCGGTCTGCCTCATGGCTAACTGCGGCGACACGGCTTGGCTTTGGCATGCACGATACGGTCATCTCAACTTCAAGGCGTTGCGCGAGCTAGCGCAGAAGGAGATGGTACATGGGCTGCCGCACATAGATCATATTGATCAGATATGCGACGACTGCCTCGTTGGGAAGTAGCGGCGATTGTCATTCCCTAGCGAGGCGACGTACCGTGCTGAGCGCCCGCTAGCGTTGGTCCACGGTGACCTCTGCGGGCCAATCTCTCCACCAACACCCGCCGGCAACCGCTACTTTCTTCTGCTTGTTGATGATGTCTCCAGGTTCATGTGGCTAATTCTGCTGAAAACCAAGGACCAGGCACTTGGTGCCTTTCATAGGTTCAGACTTGGTGCAGAGAAGGAAGTGGAGCTCGATCTTAAGGTGCTCCGCACTGACCGAGGTGGTGAGTTCACCTCAAAAGCGTTCAAGGCATCCGCAGCAAAATGGCGTCGTCGAGCGCCGCAATCAAACAATTGTTGGCATGGCTCGTAGTCTGTTGAAGAGCAAGGGAGTCCCAGGAAAATTCTGGGGGGAGGCGGTCACCACTGCTGTCTACCTCCTGAACCGTGCGCCGACGAAGAGTGTCGCCGGCCAGACGCCGTATGAAGCCTGGTGTGCACGGAAGCCCAGTGTCGAGCACCTGCGTACGTTTGGCTGTGTCGCCTATGCCAAGGTGACAAAGCCGAACTCGTCGAAGCTTGCGGACAGGAGCATTCGTACAGTTCTACTCGGGTATGAGCCGAACACAAAAGCCTATCGAGTATTTGATCCGATCGGCAACCGTGTCATCGTCACAAGGGACGTAGTGTTTGACGAGAAGCAGCAATGGGATTGGAGCACAGTGCACAGGCAAGAAGCGTCCAGTTATGAGGTGTTTACAGTCACGTACGGCGTACATGCAGAGACGGGCGAGACCACACCGGCCAGTGCCACTCCAATCGGCACGCCGTGCGAGTCGCCCGCGACGCAGAGCACGCCGAGAGCAGCAAGTGTTTCTGCAGGCATAGCAGTGAACACCGCTGCATACGCTGACGAGGGGCGGACGCCTCCGTCCCACACCTACGACGAGCTCGGGCCCAAGGGGTTCAGAAACCTGATGGAGATCTTGGAGGAAACAACGGTTCCACCTGGTGCAGAGTTGCAGTTCGCCGATGCCGGCGTGGATGCTGAGTTGTGCTTGCTCGGTACAGAGGAGCCCACGTCACACGTCGAGGCTCGGAAGGAGCCAAGCTGGAGGCGTGCCATGGAGGAAGAGCTTGACTCCATCCGTGGCAATGATACATGGCAGCTCGTCGACCTCCCGTCTGGACAAAAACCCATCGGTCTGAAATGGGTATACAAGCTGAAGAAAGATCCGAGCGGTGCCATCGTCAAGCATAAAGCCCGCCTTGTTGCAAAGGGATATGTGCAGCGCGAGGGGGTGGATTTTGATGAAGTATTTGCCCCTGTTGCGCGCATGGAAACTGTGCGTCTGCTCATCGCCGTGGCTGCACTTGAGGGCTGGCGTCTGCACCACATGGACGTAAAGTCCGCATTCTTGAACGGAGAGCTGCAGGAGGAGGTGTTCGTGCGACAACCCCCTGGTTATGAAGAAGACGGCAATGAGCACAAAGTTTTGAAGCTGAACAAGGCATTGTATGGACTTCGTCAGGCGCCGAGAGCATGGTATGCCAAGTTGCACGCCACTCTGCTCACGCTCGGGTTCGAGAGATGTCCTCTTGAGCACGCGGTGTACATGAGAAGCAAAGGTGGCTCGCGGCTGCTCGTAGGCGTTTATGTCGATGACTTGGTGATCACTGGTGCAAGCCAAGTGGAGATTGACAGCTTCAAGGAGCAGATGAAAAATCTGTTCAAAATGAGTGATCTGGGTTTGTTGTCATACTATCTCGGGATCGAGGTAGCCCAGACCGCCAATGGCATTACACTCAGCCAGGCCGGATATGCTCAGAAGATCCTTGAGAAGGTTGGAATGGCATAGTGCAACCCAAGTCAAGTACCAATGGAGCCAAGACTGAAGCTAGTTAAAACTGATCAGGACAAGAAAGTGGACTCAACTCAGTACCGTAGCATAGTTGGGAGTCTGAGGTATTTGGTAAACACAAGGCCGGATCTTGCTTACTCAGTGGGCGTCGTTAGTCGTTTCATGGAAGCTCCTACGGTGAACCACATGGCAGCAGTCAAGCTGATTTTGAGGTACATCCGTGGCACCATTCATCTTGGCTGTCACTATGGAAGGAAGGAAGAAGAGGAGCCACGACTTGTTGGATACAGTGATAGTGACCATGCTGGTGATCTTGATGATCGTAAAAGCACATCAGGTGTGCTATACTTCCTTGGCACAAATCCAGTAACTTGGGTCTCGCAGAAACAAAAGGTAGTGGCAACATCATCGTGTGAAGCCGAATATATTGCTGCAGCTATCACTGCTTGTCAGGGAATTTGGTTATCATGGCTGCTTGGTGAACTGATGAACAAAGAGCAGCAGAAGAAACTGATGAAGAGGGAGCAGCAGAAGGTTTTGATCAAAGTGGACAACAAATCTGCAATTGCGCTTTGTAAGAACTCAGTCCATCATGATCGCAGCAAGCACATAGATGTTCGCTATCATTTCATTCGCGAGTGCATTGAAGAAGGGAGGGTTACCGTGGAGCATGTCCGAACCGGCGACCAGCTCGCCGACATACTGACCAAGCCGCTCGCCCGTGTGAAGTTCCTGGAGCTTCGCGAGTGCATTGGACTCCGAGCGGTGAAGAAACAAGATTAAGGGGGTGAATCTCATCGTGTAATCTTGTTTTAGTCTGTTTGTTTCCCTTTTGTAATCAGCGCATGCACGTTTGCTTTGTATTTCCGTGTGCATGACGCGTTGGATAAGCGCATGCAGCACGTCCCTTGCATCTAGGATCAGGCATAGTGGGGTTAGCTTGGCGTGAGTCTCGGTCAAGGCGTTGGCCTGATCGTGTGTGTAGGCATATGCCGTTTAGATCATCTCTGAAGAATAACAGAAAGACGCCAGAAAAGACGCGTATCTTTGCGTCGCAAAAATCTTCCGTGTGTGATCTGTTCTTTGTGTGATCCGAAGAAGAAGAAGAAGCATGGTCGGGGTGTCGGGCATGCATGAAGTGGCGCTCTCGTACGTCTCAAAATGTATCTATAATTTTTGAATTCTTTCGTACTATTATATTATAATGTTTGAATACTTTTTACAACATTTTATATTATTTTTCTAGACTAACCAATTAATCTAGTGCGCAGTGGCAGTTCCTGTTTTTTTGCATGTTTTTTATTTGGGCAATGAAGGGCCCTTGAAGCTTCAGGGGAGATCGAGAGGAGTCACAAGGGCCACACCGCCACCTTGCACGGCATGTCCCTAGAGTGTGCCGCCAAGCGGTGTGGGGCCCACCTGCACTATCTTTCATCCATTGCAATGCCATAAATTCCTATAAATACCAAAACCCCTTGCCATATATTTAGAAGAATTTTTCTGACGCCACAAGTTACGGTGCACTGTTCGAGGAGAAAACCAGTGCTGAATCCTTCAACCTCAACTTTTCTGCCTCCATGACTGTGTGTGAGTAGTTCCATTTGGATCTTAGCGTCCATAATAGTGGCTATATGGATCTCTCTCTCTCTATTTGGATCTTTAATACCATGTTCCTGTGAGTTGCGTCATATGACCGGGCTCAATTTGATGTAATTGGTTCTGTGTTTGTTGGGATAATATGAATTGCACTATATGATCAGATTATTCATTGAATACATAAATCGTTTGAGGTTTTCTTGATGTATAATTAAATAGCTATGCATGATCTCCGATCTATCTATCTTCTCTAGCCAAGTTTGATGGGCTTTTCTTCAAAGGGAGTGATGCTTCGTAGTGGGTTCAATCTTGCGGCGATCTAACCTAGTGACCACAAGGGTCAAGACATGTATTGTATTGATGGCATGAAGGATAAAACGATGGTGTCTCGTCATATTGATTGGTGTTTTGTGCTACCTCTTGAGCACTGCATTGGTTTTTCCCTTGAAGAGGAAAGGGTGATGCAGCAAAGTAGCGTAAGTATTTCCCTCATTTTTTGAGAACCAAGGTATCAATCCAGTAGGAGGCCACACGCAAGTCCCTCGTACCTACACAAACAAATAAGAACCTTGCAACCAACGCGATAAAGGGGTTGTCAATCCCTTCACGGCCACTTGCAAAAGTGAGATCTGATAGAGATGATAAGATAATATTTTTGGTATTTTTATGATAAAGATTGAAAGTAAAGAAAGCAAAATAAACGGCGAAAGAGATAGCTCGTTGTCGGGAGATTAATATGATGGAAAATAGACCCGGGGGCCATAGGTTTCACTAGTGGCTTCTCTCAAGATAACATAAGTATTACGGTGTGTGAACAAATTACTGTCGAGCAATTGATAGAATTGAGCATAGTTATGAGAATATCTAGGCATGATCATGTATATAGGCATCACGTCCGCAACAAGTAGACCAACTCCTGCCTGCATCTACTACTATTACTCCACACGTCAACCGCTATCCAGCATGCATCTAGAGTATTAAGTTCATAAGAACAGAGTAACGCATTAGGTAAGATGACATGATGTAGAGGGATAAACTCAAGCAATATAATATAAACCCCATCTTTTTATCCTTGATGGCAACAATACAATACGTGTCATTTCCCTTACTGTCACTGGGATCGAGCACCGCATGATTGGACCCAAAGTTAAGCACTTATCCCATTGCAAGAAAGATCAATCTAGTAGGCCAAACCAAACTGATAATTCGAAGAGACTTGCAAAGATAACCAATCATACATAAAAGAATTCAGAGAAGATTCAAATATTGTTCATAGATAATCTTGATCATAAACCCACAATTCATCGGATCTTGACAAACACACCGCAAAAAAGAGTTACATCAAATAGATCTCCAAGAAGATCGAGGAGAACTTTGTATTGAGATCCAAAGAGAGAGAAGAAGCCATCTAGCTAATAACTATGGACCCGAAGGTCTGTGGTAATCTACTCACACATCATCAGAGAGGCTATGGTGTTGATGTAGAAGCCCTCCGTGATCGATGCCCCCTCCGGTGAAGCGCCGAAAAAGGCCCCAAGATGGGATCTCACGGGTACAGAAGGTTGCGGCGGTGGAATTAGGTTTTCGTGGTGCTCCTCGATGGTTTCGGGGTACGTAGGTATATATAGGAGGAAGAAGTAGGTCGGTGGAGCCACGAGGGGCGCATGAGGGTGGACGGCGCGCCCAGGGGGTAGGCACGCCCCCCTGCCTCGTGGCCTCCTTGTTGATTGCTTGACATCCACTCCAAGTCCTCTGGATCACGTTTGTTCCAAAAATCACGCTCCCGAAGGTTTCATTCCGTTTGGACTCCGTTTGATATTCCTTTTCTGCGAAACACTGAAATAGGCAAAAAAACAGCAATTTGCACTGGGTCTTGGGTTAATAGGTTAGTCCCAAAATTAATATAAAAGTGTATAATAAAGCCCATTAAACATCCAAAACAGAATATAATATAGCATGGAGCAATCAAAAATTATAGATACGTTGGAGACGTATCAAGCATCCCCAAGCTTAATTCCTGCTCGTCCTCGAGTAGGTAAATGATAAAAACAGAATTTTTGATGTGGAATGCTACCTAGCATATTCTTCAATGTAATTTTCTTTATTGTGGCATGAATGTTCAGATCCGGAAGATTCAAGATAAAATTTTAATATTGACATAAAAATAATAATACTTCAAGCATACTAACTAAGCAATTATGTCTTCTCAAAATAACATGGCCAAAGAAAGTTCATCCCTACAAAATCATATAGTTTGGTCATGCTCCATTTTCGTCACACAAAATGCTCTCATCATGCACAACCCCGATGACAAGCTAAGCAATTGTTTCATACTTTAGTAATCTCAAACTTTTTTCAACTTTCACGCAATACATGAGCGTGAGCCATGGATATAGCACTATGGGTGGAATAGCATATAATGATGGGGGTTGTGGGAGAAGACAAAAAAGAATAAAGTCTCACACTGACGCGGCTAATCAACGGGCTAGGGAGATGCCCATCAATTGATGTCAATGCAAGGAGTAGGGATTGCCATGCAACGGATGCACTAGAGCTATAAATATATGAAAGCTCAACAAAAGAAACTAAGTGGGTGTGCATCCAACTTGCTTGCTCACGAAGACCTAGGGCATTAGAGGAAGCTCATTGTTGGAATATACAAGCCAAGTTCTATAATGAAAAATTCCCACTAGTATATGAAAGTGACAAAACAAGAGACTCTCCATCATAAAGATCATGGTGCTACTTTGAAGCACAAGTGTTGAATAAAGGTTAGTAGCATTGCCCCTTTTTATTATATTTTTTCTTTTTTTGGGCCTTATTTTTTTATTTGGCCTTTCTCTTTTTTTTGGGACAATGCTCTATTAGTGATGATCATCACACTTCTATTTATTTACAACTCGATACTAGAACAAAATATGACTCTATATGAATGCCTCCGGCGGTGTACCGGGATGGACAATGACTCATGAGTGACATGTATAAAATAATATGCATGGTGGCTTTGCCACAAATACGTTATCAACTACATGATCATGCAAGGCAATATGACAATGATGATGCGTGTCATAATAAACGGAACGGTGGAAAGTTGCATGGCAATATATCTCGGAATGGCTATGAAAATGCCATAATAGGTAGGTATGGTGGCTGTTTTGAGAAAGATATAAGGAGGTTTATGTGTGATAAAGTGTATCGTATCACGGGGTTTGGATGCACCGGCGAAGTTTGCACCAACTCTCAAGGTGAGAAAGGGCAATGCACGGTGATACGTCTCCAACGTATCCATAATTTTTGATTGTTCCATGCTATATTATATTCTGTTTTGGAGATTATTGGGCTTTATTATACACTTTTATATTATTTTTGGGACTAACCTATTAACCGGAGGCCCAGCCCAGAATTGTTGTTTTTTGCCTATTTCAAAGTTTCGCAGAAAAAAATCAAATGGAGTCCAAAAGGAATGAAACCTTTGGGAACGTGATTTTCGGAACGAACGTGATCCACAGGACTTGGACCCTACGTCAAGACATCAACCAGGAAGGCACGAGGTAGGGGGGCGCGCCCTCCACCCTCGTGGGCCCCACGTTGCTCCACCGACGTACTTCTTCCTCCTATATATACCTACGTACCCCCAAACTACCAGATACGGAGCCAAAAACCTAATTCCACCGCCGCAACCTTCTGTACCCGTGAGATCCCATCTTGGGGCCTGTTCCAGAGCTCCGCCAGAGGGGGCATCGATCACGGAGGGCTTCTACATCAACACCATAGCTCTCCGATGATGTGTGAGTAGTTTACCTCAGACATTCGGGTCCATAGTTATTAGCTAGATGGCTTCTTCTCTCTTTTTGGATCTCAATACAATGTTCTCCCCCTCTCTTGTGGAGATCTATTCGATGTAATCTTCTTTTGCGGTGTGTTTGTTGAGACCGATGAGTTGTGGGTTTATGATCAAGTTTATCTATGAACAATATTTGAATCTTCTCTGAATTCTTTTATGTATGATTGGTTATCTTTGCAAGTCTCTTCGAATTATCAGTTTGGTTTGGCCTACTAGATTGATCTTTCTTGCAATGGGAGAAGTGCTTAGCTTTGGGTTCAATCTTGCGGTGTCCTTTCCCAGTGACAGTAGGGGCAGCAAGGCACGTATTGTATTGTTGCCATCGAGGATAACAAGATGGGGTTTATATCATATTGCATGAGTTTATCCCTCTACATCATGTCATCTTACTTAAAGCGTTACTCTGTTCTTATGAACTTAATACTCTAGATGCATGCTGGATAGCGGTTGATGTGTGGAGTAATAGTAGTAGATGCAGGCAGGAGTCGGTCTACTTGTCTCGGACGTGATGCCTATATACATGATCATACCTCGATATTCTCATAACTATGCTCAATTCTGTCAATTGCTCAACAGTAATTTGTTCACCCACCGTAATACTTATGCTCATGAGAGAAGCCACTAGTGAAACCTATGGCCCCCGGGTTTATTTTCCATCATATTAATCTTCCGTCAACAAGCTATTTCAGGCGCCGTCTTTATTTTTCTTTCTTTACTTTGCATCTTTATCATAAAAATACCAAAAATATTATCTTATCATATCTATCAGATCTCACTCTCGTAAGTGACCAAGGGATTGACAACCCCTTTATTGCATTGGTTGCGAGGATTTATTTGTTTGTGTAGGTGCGAGGGACTTGTGTGTGGCCTCCTACTGGATTGATACCTTGGTTCTCAAAAACTGAGGGAAATATTTACGCTACTTTGCTGCATCACCCTTTCCTCTTCAAGGGAAAACCAACGCAGTGCTCAAGAGGTAGCAAGAAGATTTTCTGGCGCCGTTCCCTGGGAGTCTACGCAAAAGTCAACATACTGATACATCTCCAACGTATCTATAATTTTTGATTGTTCCATGCTATATTATATTCTGTTTTGGACATTATTGGGCTTTATTATACACTTTTATATTATTTTTGGGACTAACCTATTAACCGGAGGCCCAGCCCAGAATTGCTGTTTTTTGCCTATTTCAGAGTTTCGCAGAAAAAGAATATGAAACGGAGTCCAAACAGAATGAAACCTTCGGGAACGTGAGTTTCGGAACAAACGTGATCCAGACGACTTGGACCCTACGTCAAGACATCAACCAGGAGGTCACGAGGTAGGGGGCGCGCCTACCCCCCTGGGTGCGCCCTCCACCCTCGTGGACCCCACGTTGCTCCACCGACGTACTTCTTCCTCCTATATATACCTACGTACCCCCAAACTACCAGATACGGAGCCAAAAACCTAATTCCACCGCCGCAACCTTCTGTACCCGTGAGATCCCATCTAGGGGCCTATTCCGGAGCTCCGTCGGAGGGGGCATCGATCACGGAGGGCTTCTACATCAACACCATAGCCTCTCCGATGATGTGTGAGTAGTTTACCTCAGACCTTCGGGTCCATAGTTATTAGCTAGATGGCTTCTTCTCTCTTTTTGGATCTCAATACAATGTTCTCCCCCTCTCTCGTGGAGATCTATTCGATGTAATCTTCTTTTGCGGTGTGTTTGTTGAGACCGATGAATTGTGGGTTTGTGATCAAGTTTATCTATGAACAATATTTGAATCTTCTCTGAATTCTTTTATATATGATTGGTTATCTTTGCAAGTCTCTTCGGATTATCAGTTTGGTTTGGCCTACTAGATTGATCTTTCTTGCAATGGGAGAAGTGCTTAGCTTTGGGTTCAATCTTGCGGTGTCCTTTCCCAGTGACAGTAGGGGCAGCAAGGCACGTATTGTATTGTTGCCATCGAGGATAACAAGATGGGGTTTATATCATATTGCATGAGTTTATCCCTCTACATCATGTCATCTTACTTAAAGCGTTACTCTGTTCTTATGAACTTAATACTCTAGATGCATGCTGGATAGCGGTTGATGTGTGGAGTAATAGTAGTAGATGCAGGCAGGAGTCGGTCTACTTGTCTCGGACGTGATGCCTATATACATGATCATACCTAGATATTCTCATAACTATGCTCAATTCTGTCAAGTGCTCAACAGTAATTTGTTCACCCACCGTAATACTTATGCTCTTGAGAGAAGCCACTAGTGAAACCTATGGCCCCCAGGTCTATTTTCCATCATATTAATCTCCGGTCAACAAGTTATTTCTTGCGCCATTTTTATTTTACTTTCTTTACTTTGCATCTCTATCATAAAAAATACCAAAAATATTATCCTATCATATCTATCAGATCTCACTCTTGTAAGTGACCGTGTAGGGATTGACAACCCCTTATCGCGTTGGTTGCGAGGATTTATTTGTTTGTGTAGGTGCGTGGGACTCGTGCGTGGCCTCCTACTGGATTGATACCTTGGTTCTCAAAAACTGAGGGAAATACTTACGCTACTTTGCTGCATCACCCTTTCCTCTTCAAGGGAAAACCAACGCAGTGCTCAAGAGGTAGCAAGAAGGATTTCTGGCGCCGTTGCCGGGGAGTCTACGCAAAAGTCAACATACCAAGTACCCATCACAAACCCTTATCTCCCGCATTACATTATTTGCCATTTGCCTCTCATTTTCCTCTCCCCCACTTCACCCTTGCCGTTTTATTCGCCCTCTCTCTTTTCTGTTTGACTCTTTTTGCCCGTCTCTTGTTTGCCCGTCTGTTGGAGTGTTTGCTTGTCTCGATGGCTCTACCAAGATTTGGTGATCCCCACCTTAAAAGGCTAGAAGAGATCAAAACTTTAGATATTAATGAACCCAGTATTTTGGATTTCAAGGAATTTAATTATGATAATTGCTCTTTGATAGATTTTATTTCCTTGTTGCAATCCGTGCTAAATTCTCCACATGCTTATAGTCAAAATAAAGCCTTTACCAAACATATCGTTGATGCTTTGATGCAATCTTATGAAGAAAAACTTGAGTTGGAAGTTCCTATCCCTAGAAAACTTTATGATGAGTGGGAACCTACTATTAAAATTAAAATCAAGGATCATGAGTTCTATGCTTTATGTGATTTGGGTGCTAGTGTTTCCATGATTCCAAAGACTTTGTGCGATTTGCTAGGTTTCCGTGATTTTCATGATTGTTCTTTAAACTTGCACCTTGCGGATTCCACCATTAAGAAACCTATGGGAAGAATTAATGATGTTCTTATTGTTGCAAATAGGAATTATGTGCTCGTAGATTTTATTGTTCTTGATATAGATTGCAATCCTTCATGTCCTATTATTCTTGGTAGACCTTTCCATAGAACGATTGGTGCAATTATTGATATGAAGGAAGGGAATATTAGATTCCAATTTCCATTAAAGAAAGGCGTGGAACACTTCCCTAGAAAGAAAATAAAATTACCTTATGTATCTATTATGAGAGCCACTTATGGATTGCCTACCAAAGATGGCAATACCTAGATCTATCCTTGCTTTTATGCCTAGCTAGGGGCGTTAAACGATAGCGCTTGTTGGGAGGCAACCCAATTTTATTTTTAGTTTTTTGCTTTTTACTTCTGTTTAGGAATAAATATTTGATATATCCTCTGGTTAGATGTGTTTTTATGTTTTAATTAGTGTTTGTGCCAAGTTAAACCTATAGGATCTTCCTGGATGATAGTTATTTGATCTCGCTATAAATTCCAGAAACTTTCTGTTCACGAAACTAATTGTTAAAAATCACCAGAACGTGATAAAATATTGATTCCAATTGCTTCTGATCAATAAACAACTTTTCTAGGTCTTCCTATTTTGGCTGAATTTTTGGAGTTCCAGAAGTTTGCGTTAGTTACAGATTACTACGGACTGTTCTGTTTTTGACAGATTCTGTTTTTCGTGTGTTGTTTGCTTATTTTGATGAATCTATGGCTAGTAAAATAGTTTATAAACCATAGAGAAGTTGGAATACAGTAGGTTTAACACCAATATAAATAAAGAATGAGTTCATTACAGTACCTTGAAGTGGTGCGTTTTTTTCTTTCGCTAACGGAGCTCACGAGATTTTCTGTTAAGTTTTGTGTTGTGAAGTTTTCAAGTTTTGGGTGAAAGATTTGATGGATTATGGAACAAGGAGTGGCAAGAGCCTAAGTTTGGGGATGCCCATGGCACCCCCAAGATAATCTAAGGACACCTAAAAGCCAAAGCTTGGGGATGCCCCGGAAGGCATCCCCTCTTGCGTCTACTTCCATCGGTAACTTTACTTGGAGCTATATTTTTTTTCACCACATGATATGTGTTTTGCTTGGAGCGTCTTGTACTATTTGAGTCTTTATTTGTTAGTTTGCCACAATCATATTTTCTGTACACACCTTTTGAGAGAGACACACTAGATTCGGAAATTGTTAGAATACTCTATGTGCTTCACTTATATCTTTTGAGTTATATAGTTTTTGCTCTAGTGCTTCACTTATATCTTTTAGAGCATGGTGGTGGATTTGTTTTATAGAAACTATTGTTCTCTCATGCTTCACTTAGATTATTTTGAGAGTCCTACAAAACAGCATGGTAGTTTGCTTTAACTATGATAGGCATCCAAGATTAGTAAAAATAAATTTTCTTATGAATGTATTGAATACTATGAGAAGTTTGATGCTTGATAATTGTTTTGAGATATGAAGATGGTAATATTAGAGTCATGCTAGTTGAGTAGTTTTGAATTTGAGGAATACTTGTGTTAAAGTTTGTGATTCCCGTAGCATGCACGTATGGTGAACCGTTATGTGATGAAGTCGGAGCATAATTTATTTATTGATTGTCTTCCTTATGAGTGGCGGTCGGGGACGAGCGATGGTCTTTCCCTACCAATCTATCCCCCTAGGAGCATGCGCGTAATACTTTGCTTTGATAACTTGTAGATATTTGCAATAAGTATATGAGTTCTTTATGACTAATGTTGAGTCCATGGATTATACGCACTTTTCTTCCTTCCACCATTGCTAGCCTCTCTAATACCGCACACTTTTCACCGGTATCATACACCCACCATATACCTTCCTCAAAACAGCCACCATACCTACCTATCATGGCATTTTCATAGCCATTCCGAGATATATTGCCATGCAACTTACCACCGTTTCGTTTATTATGACACGCTCCATCATTGTCATATTGCTTCGCATGATCATGTAGTTGACATCGTATTTGTGGCAAAGCCACCGTTCATAATTCTTTCATACATATCACTCTTGCTTCGTTGCATATCCCGGTACACCGCCGGAGGCATTCACATAGAGTCATATTTTGTTCTAAGTATTGAGTTGTAATTGTTGAGTTGTAAGTAAATAAAAGTGTGATGATCATCATTTTTAGAGCATTGTCCCAAGTGAGGAAAGGATGATGGAGACTGTGATTCCCCCACAAGTCGGGATGAGACTCCGGACGAAAAAAAAGAGGCCATAAAAAAGAAGGAAAGGCCCAAATAAAAAAAAGGAGAGAAAAAGAGAGAAGGGACAATGCTACTATCCTTTTACCACACTTGTGCTTCAAAGTAGCACCATGATCTTCATGATAGAGAGTCTCTTATGATATCGCTTTCATATACTAGTGGGAAATTTTTCATTATAGAACTTGGCTTGTATATTCCAATGATGGGCTTCCTCAAAATGCCCTAGGTCTTCGTGAGCAAGCGAGTTGGATGCACACCCACTTAGTTTCTTTTGTTGAGCTTTCATATACTTATAGCTCTAGTGCATCCGTTGCATGACAATCCCTACTCACTCACATTGATATCTATTAATGGGCATCTCCATAGCCCGTTGATACGCCTAGTTGATGTGAGACTATCTTCTCCTTTTTGTCTTCTCCACAACCACCATTCTATTCCACATATAGTGCTATGTCCATGGCTCATGCTCATGTATTGCGTGAAGATTGAAAAAGTTTGAGAACGTCAAAAGTATGAAACAATTGCTTGGCTTGTCATCGGGGTTATGCATGATTTAAATATTTTGTGTGGTGAAGATAGAGCATAGCCAGACTATATGATTTTGTAGGGATAACTTTCTTTGGCCATGTTATTTTGAGAAGACATAATTGCTTAGTTAGTATGCTTGAAGTATTATTATTTTTTATGTCAATATTAAACTTTCGTCTTGAATCTTTCGGATCTGAATATTCATACCACAATTAAGAGAATTACATTGAAATTATGCCAAGTAGCATTCCACATCAAAAATTCTGTTTTTATCATTTACCTACTCGAGGACGAGCAGAAATTAAGCTTGGGGATGCTTGATACGTCTCCAACGTATCTATAATTTTTTATTGTTCCATGCTATATTATATTCTGTTTTGGACATTATTGGGCTTTATTATACACTTTTATATTATTTTTGGGACTAACGTATTAACCGGAGGCCCAACCCAGAATTGCTGTTTTTTGCCTATTTCAGAGTTTCGCAGAAAAATAATATCAAACGGAGTACAAACGGAATGAAACCTTCGGGAACGTGATTTTCGGAACGAACATGATCCAGAGGACTTGGACCCTACGTCAAGACATCAACCAGGAAGACACGAGGTAGGGGGCGCGCCCTCCACCCTCGTGGACCCCACGTTGCTCCACCGACGTACTTCTTCCTCCTATATATACCTACGTACCCCCAAACTACCAGATACGGAGCCAAAAACCTAATTCCACCACCGCAACCTTCTGTACCCGTGAGATCCCATCTTGGGGCCAATTCCGGAGCTCCGTCGGAGGGGGCATCGATCACGGAGGGCTTCTACATCAACACCATAGCCTCTCCGATGATGTGTGAGTAGTTTACCTCAGACCTTCGGGTCCATAGTTATTAGCTAGATGGCTTCTTCTCTCTTTGTGGATCTCAATACAATGTTCTCGCCCTCTCTCGTGGAGATCTATTTGATGTAATCTTCTTTTGCGGTGTGTTTGTTGAGACCGATGAATTGTGGGTGTATGATCAAGTTTATCTATGAATAATATTTGAATCTTCTCTGAATTCTTTTATGTATGATTGGTTATCTTTGCAAGTCTCTTCGGATTATCAGTTTGGTTTGGCCTACTAGATTGATCTTTCTTGCAATGGGAGAAGTGCTTAGCTTTGGGTTCAATCTTGCGGTGTCCTTTCCCAGTGACAGTAGGGGCAGCAAGGCACGTATTGTATTGTTGCCATCGAGGATAACAAGATGGGGTTTATATCATATTGCATGAGTTTATCCCTCTACATCATGTCATCTTACTTAAAGCGTTACTCTGTTCTTATGAACTTAATACTCTAAATGCATGCTAGATAGCGGTCGATGTGTGGAGTAATAATAGTAGATGCAGGCAGGAGTCGGTCTACTTGTCTCGGACGTGATGCCTATATACATGATCATACCTAGATATTCTCATAACTATGCTCAATTCTGTCAATTGCTCAACAGTAATTTGTTCACCCACCGTAATACTTATGCTCTTGAGAGAAGCCAGTAGTGAAACCTATGGCCCCCAGGTCTATTTTCCATCATATTAATCTCCTGTCAACAAGTTATTTCTTGCGCCGTTTTTATTTTACTTTCTTTACTTTGCATCTCTATCATAAAAAATACAAAAAATATTATCCTATCATATCTATCAGATCTCACTCTTGTAAGTGACCGTGTAGGGATTGACAACCCCTTATCGCGTTGGTTGCGAGGATTTATTTGTTTGTGTAGGTGCGAGGGACTCGTGCGTGGCCTCCTACTGGATTGATACCTTGGTTCTCAAAAACTGAGGGAAATACTTACGCTACTTTGCTGCATCACCCTTTGCTCTTCAAGGGAAAACCAACGCAGTGCTCAAGAGGTAGCAAGAAGGATTTCTGGCGCCGTTGCCGGGGAGTCTACGCAAAAGTCAACATACCAAGTACCCATCACAAACCCTTATCTCCCGCATTACATTATTTGCCATTTGCCTCTCATTTTCCTCTCCCCCACTTCACCCTTGCCGTTTTATTCGCCCTCTCTCTTTTCCGTTTGACTCTTTTTGCCCGTCTCTTGTTTGCCCGTCTGTTGGAGTGTTTGCTTGTCTCGATGGCTCTACCAAGATTTGGTGATCCCCACCTTAAAAGGCTAGAAGAGATCAAAACTTTAGATATTAATGAACCCAGTATTTTGGATTTCAAGGAATTTAATTATGATAATTGCTCTTTGATAGATTTTATTTCCTTGTTGCAATCCGTGCTAAATTCTCCACATGCTTATAGTCAAAATAAAGCCTTTACCAAACATATCGTTGATGCTTTGATGCAATCTTATGAAGAAAAACTTGAGTTGGAAGTTCCTATCCCTAGAAAACTTTATGATGAGTGGGAACCTACTATTAAAATTAAAATCAAGGATCATGAGTTCTATGCTTTATGTGATTTGGGTGCTAGTGTTTCCATGATTCCAAAGACTTTGTGCGATTTGCTAGGTTTCCGTGATTTTCATGATTGTTCTTTAAACTTGCACCTTGCGGATTCCACCATTAAGAAACCTATGGGAAGAATTAATGATGTTCTTATTGTTGCAAATAGGAATTATGTGCTCGTAGATTTTATTGTTCTTGATATAGATTGCAATCCTTCATGTCCTATTATTCTTGGTAGACCTTTCCATAGAACGATTGGTGCAATTATTGATATGAAGGAAGGGAATATTAGATTCCAATTTCCATTAAAGAAAGGCGTGGAACACTTCCCTAGAAAGAAAATAAAATTACCTTATGTATCTATTATGAGAGCCACTTATGGATTGCCTACCAAAGATGGCAATACCTAGATCTATCCTTGCTTTTATGCCTAGCTAGGGGCGTTAAACGATAGCGCTTGTTGGGAGGCAACCCAATTTTATTTTTAGTTTTTTGCTTTTTACTTCTGTTTAGGAATAAATATTTGATATATCCTCTGGTTAGATGTGTTTTTATGTTTTAATTAGTGTTTGTGCCAAGTTAAACCTATAGGATCTTCCTGGATGATAGTTATTTGATCTCGCTGTAAATCCCAGAAACTTTCTGTTCACGAAACTAATTGTTAAAAATCACCAGAACGTGATAAAATATTGATTCCAATTGCTTCTGATCAATAAACAAATTTTCTAGGTATTCCTATTTTGGCTGAATTTTTGGAGTTCCAGAAGTTTGCGTTAGTTACAGATTACTACGGACTGTTCTGTTTTTGACAGATTCTGTTTTTCGTGTGTTGTTTGCTTATTTTGATGAATCTATGGCTAGTAAAATAGTTTATAAACCATAGAGAATTTGGAATACAGTAGGTTTAACACCAATATAAAGAAAGAATGAGTTCATTACAGTACCTTGAAGTGGTGTGTTTTTTTCTTTCGCTAACGGAGCTCACGAGATTTTCTGTTAAGTTTTGTGTTGTGAAGTTTTCAAGTTTTGGGTGAAAGATTTGATGGATTATGGAACAAGGAGTGGCAAGAGCCTAAGCTTGGGGATGCCCATGGCACCCCCAAGATAATCTAAGGACACCTAAAAGCCAAAGCTTGGGGATGCCCCGGAAGGCATCCCCTCTTTCGTCTACTTCCATCGGTAACTTTACTTGGAGCTATATTTTTTTTCACCACATGATATGTGTTTTGCTTGGAGCGTCTTGTACTATTTGAGTCTTTATTTGTTAGTTTTCCACAATCATCTTTGCTGTACACACCTTTTGAGAGAGACACACTAGATTCGGAAATTGTTAGAATACTCTATGTGCTTCACTTATATCTTTTGAGTTATATAGTTTTTGCTCTAGTGCTTCACTTATATCTTTTAGAGCATGGTGGTGGATTTGTTTTATAGAAACTATTGTTCTCTCATGCTTCACTTAGATTATTTTGAGAGTCCTACAAAACAGCATGGTAGTTTGCTTTAACTATGATAGGCATCCAAGATTAGTAAAAATAAATTTTCTTATGAATGTATTGAATACTATGAGAAGTTTGATGCTTGATAATTGTTTTGAGATATGAAGATGGTAATATTAGAGTCATGCTAGTTGAGTAGTTTTGAATTTGAGGAATACTTGTGTTAAAGTTTGTGATTCCCGTAGCATGCACGTATGGTGAACCGTTATGTGATGAAGTCGGAGCATAATTTATTTATTGATTGTCTTCCTTATGAGTGGCGGTCGGGGACGAGCGATGGTCTTTCCCTAACAATCTATCCCCCTAGGAGCATGCGCGTAATACTTTGCTTTGATAACTTGTAGATATTTGCAATAAGTATATGAGTTCTTTATGACTAATGTTGAGTCCATGGATTATATGCACTTTTCTTCCTTCCACCATTGCTAGCCTCTCTAATACCGCACACTTTTCACCGGTATCATACACCCACCATATACCTTCCTCAAAACAGCCATCATACCTACCTATCATGGCATTTTCATAGCCATTCCGAGATATATTGCCATGCAACTTACCACCGTTTCGTTTATTATGACACGCTCCATCATTGTCATATTGCTTCGCATGATCATGTAGTTGACATCGTATTTGTGGCAAAGCCACCGTTCATAATTCTTTCATACATGTCACTCTTGCTTCGTTGCATATCCCGGTACACCGCCGGAGGCATTCACATAGAGTCATATTTTGTTCTAAGTATTGAGTTGTAATTGTTGAGTTGTAAGTAAATAAAAGTGTGATGATCATCATTTTTAGAGCATTGTCCCAAGTGAGGAAAGGATGATGGAGACTGTGATTCCCCCACAAGTCGGGATGAGACTCCGGACGAAAAAAAAGAGGCCATAAAAAAGAAGGAAAGGCCCAAATGAAAAAAAGGAGAGAAAAAGAGAGAAGGGACAATGCTACTATCCTTTTACCACACTTGTGCTTCAAAGTAGCACCATGATCTTCATGATAGAGAGTCTCTTATGATATCGCTTTCATATACTAGTGGGAAATTTTCATTATAGAACTTGGCTTGTATATTCCAATGATGGGCTTCCTCAAAATGCCCTAGGTCTTCGTGAGCAAGCGAGTTGGATGCACACCCACTTAGTTTCTTTTGTTGAGCTTTCATATACTTATAGCTCTAGTGCATCCGTTGCATGGCAATCCCTACTCACTCACATTGATATCTATTAATGGGCATCTCCATAGCCCGTTGATACGCCTAGTTGATGTGAGACTATCTTCTCCTTTTTTTCTTCTCCACAACCACCATTCTATTCCACATATAGTGCTATGTCCATGGCTCATGCTCATGTATTGCGTGAAGATTGAAAAAGTTTGAGAACGTCAAAAGTATGAAACAATTGCTTGGCTTGTCATCGGGGTTATGCATGATTTAAATATTTTGTGTGGTGAAGATAGAGCATAGCCAGACTATATGATTTTGTAGGGATAACTTTCTTTGGCCATGTTATTTTGAGAAGACATAATTGCTTAGTTAGTATGCTTGAAGTATTATTATTTTTATGTCAATATTAAACTTTTGTCTTGAATCTTTCGGATCTGAATATTCATACCACAATTAAGAGAATTACATTGAAATTATGCCAAGTAGCATTCCACATCAAAAATTCTGTTTTTATCATTTACCTACTCGAGGACGAGCAGAAATTAAGCTTGGGGATGCTTGATACGTCTCCAACGTATCTATAATTTTTTATTGTTCCATGCTATATTATATTCTGTTTCGGACATTATTGGGCTTTATTATACACTTTTATATTATTTTTGGGACTAACCTATTAACCGGAGGCCCAGCCCAGAGTTGCTGTTTTTTGCCTATTTCAGAGTTTCGCAGAAAAATAATATCAAACGGAGTACAAACGGAATGAAACCTTCGGGAACGTGATTTTCGGAACGAACATGATCCAGAGGACTTGGACCCTACGTCAAGACATCAACCAGGAAGACACGAGGTAGGGGGCGCGCCTACCCCCCTGGGCGCGCCCTCCACCCTCGTGGACCCCACGTTGCTCCACCGACGTACTTCTTCCTCCTATATATACCTATGTACCCCCAAACTACCAGATACGGAGCCAAAAACCTAATTCCACCGCCGCAACCTTCTGTACCTGTGAGATCCCATCTTGGGGCCTATTCCGGAGCTCCGTCGGAGGGGGCATCGATCACGGAGGGCTTCTACATCAACACCATAGCCTCTCCGATGATGTGTGAGTAGTTTACCTCAGACCTTCGGGTCCATAGTTATTAGCTAGATGGCTTCTTCTCTCTTTGTGGATCTCAATACAATGTTCTCGCCCTCTCTCGTGGAGATCTATTCGATGTAATCTTCTTTTGCGGTGTGTTTGTTGAGACCGATGAATTGTGGGTTTATGATCAAGTTTATCTATGACCAATGTTTGAATCTTCTCTGAATTCTTTTATGTATGATTGGTTATCTTTGCAAGTCTCTTCGGATTATTAGTTTGGTTTGGCCTACTAGATTGATCTTTCTTGCAATGGGAGAAGTGCTTAGCTTTGGGTTCAATCTTGCGGTGTCCTTTCCCAGTGACAGTAGGGGCAGCAAGGCACGTATTGTATTGTTTCCATCGAGGATAACAAGATGGTTTTTATATAATATTGCATGAATTTATCCCTCTATATCATGTCATTTTGCTTAAACCGTTACTCTGTTCTTATGAACTTAATACTCTAGATGCATGCTGGATAGCGGTCGATGTGTGGAGTAATGGTAGTAGATGCAGGCAGGAGTCGGTCTACTTGTCTCGGACGTGATGCCTATATACATGATCATACCTAGATATTCTCATAACTATGCTCAATTCTGTCAACTGCTCAACAGTAATTTGTTCACCCACTGTAATACTTATGCTCTTAAGAGAAGCCACTAGTGAAACCTTTGGCCCCTGGGTCTATTTTCCATCATATTAATCTCCTGTCAACAAGTTATTTCTTGCGCCATTTTTATTTTACTTTCTTTACATTGCATCTTTATCATAAAAAATACCAAAAATATTATCCTATCATATCTATCAGATCTCACTCTCGTAAGTGACCGTGTAGGGATTGACAACCCCTTATCGCGTTGGTTGCAAGGATTTATTTGTTTGTGTAGATGCGAGGGACTCGTGCGTGGCCTCCTACTGGATTGATACCTTGGTTCTCAAAAACCGAGGGAAATACTTACGCTACTTTGTTGCATCAGCCTTTCCTCTTCTAGGGAAAACCAACGCAGTGCTCAAGAGGTAGCACATACCAAGTACCCATCACAAACCCTTATCTCCCGCATAATCATTTGCCATTTGCCTCTCGTTTTCCTCTCCCCCCACTTCACCCTTGCCGTTTTATTCGCCCTCTCTTTTTCGTTTGCCTCTTTTTCGCTTGCTTGCCGTTATGGCTAGTCCCCTATCTGCTCCTTTGTCCCCTGAGTTTGAAGTTCTTCACTTTAAACAAATACAAGGAGAAAATTTAAAAGATGCTTGGTATAGGATGATGGAATCTTATCGTAATTGCACCTTAGAGGTGAGTTTTAGAATTTTTCTTCGCAGTTTTTACGTTGGACTAAATATGTCCCATAGACAACTCTTGGATTGTGTTGCCAAAGGAAATTTTATTGAAATTGATCCGAGTGTTGTGCATGAAATCATAGAGGGGGTAGTGGGAACGCTACCCCAACAAAAGGGGCCACAACATACCTAGGAAGAGACACAAGTTTTTGAAATTTTTTGCAAAGTAACTAAGATCTTAAAAAAGTCTCTTGAACCTCTTAAGAGCGTTAGCGGAAATATTCACCGCATGAATATGTTGATTACCCTTTGCAATAAGCGGTTGGATTCTTTAGATCTAAAAATTTCTGAATATGAAGGGAAACGTAAAGAACCTCCCAGATTCGAGCATGATTCCGCTAAAAAATTGAAATCCAAAGATGACAATACCTAGATCTATACTTGCTTTTATGCCTAGCTAGGGGCGTTAAACGATAGCGCTTGTTGGGAGGCAACCCAATTTTATTTTTAGTTTCTTTGCTTCTTGCTTCTGATTAGGAATAAATATTTGATCTAGCCTCTGGTTAGATGTGTTTTTATGTTTTAATTAGTGTTTGTGCCAAGTTAAACCTATAGGATCTTCTTGGATGATAGTTATTTGATCTTCCTGAAAATTCCAAAAACTTTCTGTTCACGAAAATAATTGTTAAAAATCACCAGAACGTGATAAAATATTGATTCCAATTTATGCTGATCAATAAACAAATTATCTAGGTCGTCCTATTTTGGCTGAATTGTTGGATTTCCAGAAGTTTGCGTTAGTTACAGATTACTACAGACTGTTCTGTTTTTGACAGATTCTGTTTTTCGTGTGTTGTTTGCTTATTTTGATGAATCTATGGCTAATAAAATAGTTTATAAACCATAGAGAAGTTGGAATAAAGTAGGTTTAACACCAATATAAATAAAGAATGAGTTCATTACAGTACCTTGAAGTGGTGTTTTGTTTTCTTTCGCTAACGGAGCTCACGAGACTTTTTGTTAAGTTTTGTGTTGTGAAGTTTTCAAGTTTTGGGTAAAAGATTTGATGGATTATGGAACAAGGAGTGGCAAGAGCCTAAGCTTGGGGATTCCCATGGAACCCCAATATAATCTAACGATACCAAAAAGCCAAAGCTTGGGGATGCCCCGGAAGGCATACCCTCTTTCGTCTACTTCCATCGGTAACTTTACTTGGAGCTATATTTTTATTCACCACATGATATGTATTTTGCTTGGAGCGTCTTGTATGATTTGAGTCTTTGCTTTTTAGTTTACCACAATCATCCTTGCTGTACACACCTTTTGAGAGAGACACACATGATTCGGAATTTATTAGAATACTCTATGCGCTTCACTTATATCTTTTGAGCTATATAGTTTTTGCTCTAGTGCTTCACTTATATCTTTTAGAGCACGGCGGTGGTTTTGTTTTATAGAAACTATTATTCTCTCATGCTTCACTTATATTATTTTGAGAGTCTTAAACAGCATGGTAATTTGCTTAAATTGGGAAATTAATCCTAATGTGTTAGGTATTCAAGACTAGTAAAAAACTTTCATATGAGTGTGCTGAATGCTAAGAGAAGTTTGATGCTTGATGATTGTTTTGAGATATGGAGGTAGTGATATTAAAGTTGTGCTAGTTGAGTAGTTGTGAATTTTAGAAATACTTTTGTTGAAGTTTGCAAGTCCCGTAGCATGCACGTATGGTAAACGTTATGTAACAAATTTGAAACATGAGGTGTTCTTTGATTGTCCTCCTTATGAGTGGTGGTCGGGGACGAGCGGTGGTCTTTTCCTACCAATCTACCCCCCTAGGAGCATGCGCGTAGTGCTTGGTTTTTGATGACTTGTAGATTTTTGCAATAAGTATGTGAGTTCTTTATGACTAATGTTGAGTCCATGGATTATACGCACTCTTAACCTTCCATCATTGCTAGCCTCTTCGGTACCGTGCATTGTCCTTTCTCACATTGAGAGTTGGTGCAAACTTCGCCGGTGCATCCAAACCCCGTGGTATGATACGCTCTTTCACACATAAACCTCCTTATATCCTCCTCAAAACAGCCACCATACCTACCTATTATGGCATTTCCATAGCCATTCCGAGATATATTGCCATGCAACTTTCCACCGTTCCGTTTATCATGACACGTTCATCATTGTCATATTGCTTTGCATGATCATGTAGTTGACATCTTATTTTTGGCAAAGCCACCATTCATAATTTTTCATACATGTCACTCTTGATTCATTGCTATCCCGGTATACCGCCGGGGGCATTCATATAGAGTCATACTTTGTTCTAGTATCGAGTTGTAATCATTGAGTTGTAAATAAATAGAAGTGTGATGATCATCATTCATAGAGCATTTTCCCAATAAAAAAAGAGAGAAAGGCCAAAAAAAAGAAAGGCCCAAAAAAAAGAAAATAAAAAGGGACAATGCTACTATCCTTTTTCCACACTTGTGCTTCAAAGTAGCACCATGATCTTCATGATAGAGAGTCTCTTGTTTTTTCACTTTCATATACTAGTGGGAATTTTTCATTATAGAACTTGGCTTGTATATTCCAACAATGGGCTTCCTCAAATGCCCTAGGTCTTCGTGAGCAAGCAAGTTGGATGCACACCCACTTAGTTTCTTTTGTTGAGCTTTCATGCATTTATAGCTCCAGTGCATCCGTTGCATGGCAATCCCTACTCCTTGCATTAACATCAATTGATGGGCATCTCCATAGCTCATTGATTAGCCGCGTTGATGTGAGACTTTCTCCTTTTTTGTCTTCTCCACATAACCCCCATCATTATATTCTATTCCACACATAGTGCTATATCCATGGCTCAGGCTCATGTATTGCGTGAAGGTTGAAAAGTTTGAGATTACTAAAGTATGAAAAAATTGCTTGGCTTGTCACCGGCGTTGTGCATGATGAGAGCATTCTTGTGTGACGAAAATGGAGCATAACTAAACTATATGATTTTGTAGGGATGAACTTTCTTTGGCCATGTTATTTTGAGAGGACATAATTGCTTAGTTAGTATGCTTGAAGTATTATTACTTTTACGTCAATATTAAACTTTTATCTTGAATCTTTCGGATCTGAATATTCATACCACAATTAAGAGAATTACATTGAAATTATGCCAAGTAGCATTCCACATCAAAAATTCTGTTTTTATCATTTACCTACTCGAGGACGAGCAGGAATTAAGCTTGGGGATGCTTGATACGTCTCCAACGTATCTATAATTTTTGATTGTTCCATGCTATATTATATTCTGTCTTGGACATTATTGGGCTTTATTATACACTTTTATATTATTTTTGGGACTAACCTATTAACCGGAGGCCCAGCCCAGAATTGTTGTTTTTTGCCTATTTCAGAGTTTCGCAGAAAAATAATATCAAACGGAGTCCAAACGGAATGAAACCTTCGGGAACGTGATTTTCGGAACGAACGTGATCCAGAGGACTTGGACCCTACGTCAAGACATCAGCCAGGAAGGCACGAGGTAGGGGGGTGCGCCTACCCCCCTGGGCGCGCCCTCCACCCTCGTGGGCCCCATGTTGCTCCATCGACGTACTTCTTCCTCCTATATATACCTACGTACCCCCAAACTACCAGATACGGAGCCAAAAACCTAATTCCACCGCCGTAACCTTCTGTACCCGTGAGATCCCATCTTGGGGCCTGTTCCGGAGCTCCGCCGGAGGGGGCATCGATGACGGAGGGCTTCTACATCAACACCATAGCCTCTTCGATGATGTGTGAGTAGTTTACCTCAGACCTTCGGGTCCATAGTTATTAGCTAGATGGCTTCTTCTCTCTTTTTGGATCTCAATACAATGTTCTCCCCCTCTCTTGTGGAGATCTATTCGATGTAATCTTCTTTTGCGGTGTGTTTGTTAAGACCGATGAATTGTGGGTTTATGATCAAGTTTATCTATGAACAATATTTGAATCTTCTCTGAATTCGTTTATGTATGATTGGTTATCTTTGCAAGTCTCTTTGAATTATCAGTTTGGTTTGGCCTACTAGATTTCTTTCTTGCAATGGGAGAAGTGCTTAGCTTTGGGTTCAATCTTGCGGTGTCCTTTCCCAATGACAGTACGGGCAGCAAGGCACGTATTGTATTGTTGCCATCGAGGATAACAAGATGGGGTCTATATCATATTGCATGAGTTTATCCCTCTACATCATGTCATCTTACTTAAAGCGTTACTCTGTTCTTATGAACTTAATACTCTAGATGCATGCTGGATAGCGGTCGATGTGTGGAGTAATAGTAGTAGATGCAGGCAGGAGTCGGTCTACTTGTCTCGGACGTGATGCCTATATACATGATCATACCTAGATATTCTCATAACTATGCTCAATTCTATCAATTGCTCAACAGTAATTTGTTCACCCACCGTAATACTTATGCTCATGAGAGAAGCCACTAGTGAAACCTATGGCCCCCGGTTCTATTTTCCATCATATTAATCTTCTGTCAACAAGCTATTTCAGGCTCCGTCTTTATTTTGCTTTCTTTACTTTGCATCTTTATCATAAAAATACAAAAAATATTATCTTATCATATCTATCAGATCTCACTCTCGCAAGTGACCATGAAGGGATTGACAACCCCTTTATTGCGTTGGTTGCGAGGATTTATTTGTTTGTGTAGGTGTGAGGGACTTGTGTGTGGCCTCCTACTGGATTGATACCTTGGTTCTCAAAAACTGAGGGAAATACTTACGTTACTTTGCTGCATCACCCTTTCCTCTTCAAGGGAAAACCAACGCAGTGCTCAAGAGGTAGCACATGGTACCGAAGAGGCTAGCAATGATGGAAGGTTGAGAGTGCGTATAATCCATGGACTCAACATTAGTCATAAAGAACTCACATACTTATTGCAAAAATCTACAAGTCATCAAAAACCAAGCACTACGCGCATGCTCCTAGGGGGATAGATTGGTAGGAAAAGACCATCGCTCGTCCCCGACCGCCACTCATAAGGATGACAATCAAAGAACACCTCATATTTCAAATTTGTTACACAATGTTTACCATACATGCATGCTACGGGACTTGCAAACTTCAACACAAGTATTTCTCAAATTCACAACTACTCAACTAGCATAACTTTAATATCACTACCTCCATATCTCAAAACAATCATCAAGTATCAAACTTCTCTTAGTACTCAAAGCACTTATATGAAAGTTTTTATTATACTAATCGTGGATGCCTATCATATTAGGACTAATTTTATAACCAAAGCAAACTACCATGCTGTTCTAAAAGACTCTCAAAATAATATAAGTGAAGCATGAGAGATCAATAATTTCTATAAAAATAGAACCACCGTCGTGCTCTAAAAGATATAAGTGAAGCACTAGAGCAAAAACTATATAGCTCAAAAGATATAAGTGAAGCACAAAGAGTATTCTAATAAATTCCGATTAATGTGTGTCTCTCCCAAAAGGTGTGCACAGCAAGGATGATTGTGGTGAACTAAAAAGAAAAGACTCAAATCATACAAGACGCTCCAAGCAAAATACATATCATGTGGTGAATAAAAATATAGCTCCAAGTAAAGTTACCAATGGACGAAGACAAAAGAGGGGATGCCTTCCGGGGCATCCCCAAGCTTTGGCTTTTTGGTGTCCTTGGATTTACCTTGGGGTGCCTTGGGCATCCCCAAGCTTAGTCTCTTGCCACTCCTTGTTCCATAATCCATCAAATCTTTACCCAAAACTTGAAAACTTCACAACACAAAACTCAACAGAAAATCTCATGAGCTTCGTTAGCGAAAGAAAACAAAACACCACTTCAATGTACTGTAATGAACTCATTATTTAATTTTATTGGTGTTAAACCTACTGTATTCCAACTTCTCTATGGTTTATAAACTCTATTACTAGCCATAGATTCATCAAAATAAGCAAACAACACACGAAAAACAGAATCTGTCAAAAACAGAACAGTCTGTAGTAATCTGTATCTAACTCAAACTTCTGGAACTCAGAAAAATCTACCAAAATAGGAAGACCTATATAATTTGTTTATTGATCTACTGCAATTGGAATCAGTATTTTATCACGTTCTGGTGATTTTTAACAATTGTTTTCGTGAACAGAAAGTTTCTGGAATTTTCAGCAAGATCAAATAACTATCATCCAAGAAGATCCTATAGGTTTAACTTGGCACAAACACTAATTAAAACATAAAAACACATCTAACCAGAAGCTAGATGGATTATTTATTCCTAAACAGAACCAAAAAAGCAAGAAACAAAAATAAAATTGGGTTGCCTCCCAACAAGCTCTATCGTTTAATGCCCCTAGCTAGGCATTGAGATTTCGATGATGCTCACATGAAAGACAAGAATTGAAGTGCAAAAAGAGCATCGTGAAACACGTGACAAACACATCTAAGTCTAACATACTTCCTATGCATAGGCATCTTAGAGGCAAACAAATTATCATAGCAAGCAAAAACTAGCATATGCAAGGAAGCGGAAAGAAACAATAGCAATCTCAACATAACGAGAGGTAATTTAGTAACATGAAAATTTCTACAACCATATTTTCCTCTCTCGTAATAATTACATGTAGGATCATAAGCAAATTCAATAATACATCTATCACAAAACATATTCTTAACACGATCCACATGTATGCGAAGTTGACACTCTTCCAAAATAGTGGGATTAACATTAACTAAAGTCATGACCTCTCCAAACCCACTTTTATCAAAAATATCATAAGATTGAACATACTCCAAATATGTGGGATCTAAAGTTGACACTCTTCCAAATCCACTTTCAATAATATTGCAAACACTATTATCAATCTCATATTTTTCATGGGGCCTAAATAAATTTTCAAGATCAAAAGAATAATCACCCCAATCATGATCATTGCAACAAATAGTAGTCATAGCAAAACTAGCATCCCCAAGCTTAGGGTTTTGCATATTATTAGCACAATTGACATCAAGAGAATTTATAGTAAAATCATTGCAATCGTGCTTTTTCATCGAAGGAGCTATCAAGTATGGGTGCAATAGCAACGATCTCATGTTTAACATAAGGAACTATATCAAATTCATCTTCATAAATATTGGCATCATGGCCACAAGCATAGCAAGCATCATGTTCATCAAGCGATATTTCAATCAAATCATCGAAATCATAATTATCTAAAGATTCATGCATATCATTATTTTCTTTAGAAGCAACGGTCATTCTTTCAATAAATTCTTTGACATAGACATTATGAGCATAGTTTTCATAGCAATATTCAAGTATGTCAAAATTTTCAGATTCGTAAAGAGTAATATCATACTTTTCAATCAAAGAAGCAACTTCATAAGAACCCTTAAAAGCAACAAATTCTTCAATTTGTTCGATATCATAGTAACTATAAACACCCTTTGCATAAGAAGATAAGATTTCATTTTCATTAAACTCACATAGGTAGGGAAGGTGTTTTTTAGGGTTCTTAGAGCAACAAGTAATATCACAAATTTCACAAAGATTCCAAGCATAACATAGCAATCTGTTTATTTGATCCCATAAGAGTCTCCCTTTTTCAGACAAACGGTGACGCACAAAATGAGCACGCTCATCTAAAGATTTCCCATCAACTAGGCTAGTTGGGATTTCAGCACGAGCGCATAAGGATCGAAGATGATCCAAGTAGAACACTTTAAGTGGATCCATATCAATAGATTTTTAGCAAGCAAATAGAAGTCACGTGGAAAGACAAACAGAAAGGCATACGGGAAGAAGGGGCGAATAAAACGACAAGGGTGAAGTGGGGGAGAGGAAAACGAGAGGCAAATGGCAAATAATGTAATGCGAGGGATAAGAGTTTGTGATGGGTACTTGGTATGTCTTGACTTGTGCGTAGACTCCCCGGCAACGGCGCCAGAAATGGCTAGTTGTCGGGAGATCAAATCTTGACTTGACTTGGTGCACACCTCCACGGCAACGGCGCCAGAAATGGCTCGTTGTCGGGAGATCAAATCTTGACTTGACTTGGTGCACACCTGCCCGGCAACGGCGCCAGAAATCCTTCTTGCTACCTCTTGAGCACTGCGTTGGTTTTTCCCTTGAAGAGGAAAGGGTGATGCAGCAAAGTAGCGTAAGTATTTCCCTTAGTTTTTGAGAACCAAGGTATCAATCTAGTAGGAAGCCACACGAAAGTCCCTCGTACCTACACAAACAAATAAGAACCTTGCAAGCAACGCGATAAAGGGGTTGTCAATCCCTTCACAGCCACTTGCAAAAGTGAGATCTGATAGAGATGATAAGATAATACTTTTGGTATTTTTATGATAAAGATTGAAAGTAAAGAAAGCAAAATAAACGGCGAAAGAGATAGCTCGTTGTCGGGAGATTAATATGATGGAAAATAGACCTGGGGGCCATAGGTTTCACTAGTGGCTTCTCTCAAGATAGCATAAGTATTACGGTGGGTGGACAAATTACTGTCGAGCAATTGATAGAATTGAGCATAGTTATGAGAATATCTAGGCATGATCATGTATATAGGCATCACGTCCACAACAAGTAGACCGACTCCTGCCTGCATCTACTACTATTACTCCACACATCGACCGCTATCCAGCATGCATCTAGAGTATTAAGTTCATAAGAACATAGTAACGCATTAGGTAAGATGACATGATGTAGAGGGATAAACTCAAGCAATATGATATAAACCCCATCTTTTTATCCTCGATGGCAACAATACAATACGTGTCGTTTCCCCTACTGTCACTGGGATCCAGCACCGCAAGATTGAACCCAAAGCTAAGCACTTCTCCCATTGCAAGAAAGATCAATCTAGTAGGCCAAACCAAACTGATAATTCGAAGAGACTTGAAAAGATAACCAATCATACATAAAAGAATTCAGAGAAGATTCAAATATTGTTCATAGATAATCTTGATCATAAACCCACAATTCATCGGATCTCGACAAACACACCGCAAAAAAGAGTTACATCAAATAGATCTCCAAGAAGATCGAGGAGAACTTTGTATTGAGATCCAAAGAGAGAGAAGAAGCCATCTAGCTAATAACTATGGACCCGAAGGTCTGTGGTAAACTACTCACACATCATCGGAGAGGCTATGGTGTTGATGTAGAAGCCCTCCGTGATCGATGCCCCCTCCGGCGGAGCGCCGAAAAAGGCCCCAAGATGGGATCTCACGGGTACAGAAGGTTGCGGCGGTGGAATTAGGTTTTCGTGGTGCTCCTCGATGGTTTCGGGGTACGTAGGTATATATAGGAGGAAGAGGTAGTTCGGTGGAGCCACGAGGGGCCCACGAGGGTGGAGGGCGCGCCCAGGGGGGTAGGCGCGCCCCCCTGCCTCGTGGCCTCCTCGTTGATTGCTTGACGTCCACTCCAAGTCCTCTGGATCACGTTTGTTCCAAAAATTACGCTCCCAAAGGTTTCATTCCGTTTGGACTCCGTTTGATATTCCTTTTCTGCGAAACACTGAAATAGGCAAAAAAACAGCAATTTGCACTGGGCCTTGGGTTAATAGGTTAGTCCCAAAAGTAATATAAAAGTGTATAATAAAGCCCATTAAACATCCAAAACAGAATATAATATAGCATGGAGCAATCAAAAATTATAGATACGTTGGAGACGTATCATTTTGTTGTCTACTCCCTCTGTACAGAAATATAAGAACGTTTACATCACTCAAGTGTTTCTTGTAAACTTAATACTTCGGGATGCATGCTGGAAAGCAGTGTTTGAGTGGAGCATTAGTAGTAGATTTAGTTGGATTAACAGTCTACTTATCACGAACTTAATGCCTATGTGAGATTATACCATGAATGATCATAGTCATAAATAGGAATATTGCAATTTAATCGCTGCCCAACTATTATTTGTTCACCACACATTTGTATGCTTGAGAGAGATGTCACTAGTGAACCTATGGCCCTATTGCCAACTATCTTTATCACTTGCGATTAATCTTGTAATAGCAAAACAAGGGGCATGACAACCATCTTGTCATGTTGGGGACAATCATATTCTATGATTTATGTGCATGTACTGCTCATTTTTCTTGCTCGGTGATTCCTACCGGATTGATATCGATTTGTTGAATTTTCACGTTGACAATCTAGCTAAGTCGTACCCGATGATAAGAATCGACAATCACTAAACCAATCTTCGATGGTCATTGATCTTGTTGTATGCATGATCAACCAGAATAACGAGATCGGGTTCCTGCAAGCAACAGAAGAACCGGCAATAAGAATGATAATACAATCTAAATTGCTAACATGAATTAATTAAGGATAATGGTGGGGTTCCTGGTAGAGGATCTAAACAAGACAGTAGTCCTACACATCTCGAAGATGCAAATTATAGCAAAGCTAAACAATGTCTGAATAAAAACCCGAGTTTTGACCTAGAAAAAGGTAGCTATATATTTATATCTATAGACTATAGTACTCCATCCTTTCCCTTATACAATGCCACTATGAAAAATATATTTTTCGTCTATACAAGGCCACCAACAATAATCGACGCAAAAATTAATGATGTTTACTCGTACTAGCAACTTGTTTAATACTCACTACGTTCCTTTATATAAGGTGTATTTGTTTTTTGATAAAAGTCCACAATGTAAGGTGCATTTGTTCTAATTCCTTATAATTTCGATCTTGGCCCTCCAGAAAAAGGAAAGTATCTCTCCCATGATTGCATGTATATCTCCTTGTAAAGAAAGGAAAGGAAACTATCTCTCTCCCGATTGCATGTATATTTTTCTTTCCTTGCCTAAATGATTCACTTGCCGCTAATCTATGAATTAGACAAGGGTAATCTTGTCCTAAATAGTCCATAATTATGTGCCTTGGTCACCGTGTTGAAAATAATGTAACACTCTGCTACTTTCTTCCCTTTTCTATGACTGCATGCATGTAAGTACTACTACAGAATTGCATGGCATAAAGGAACGGAGGGAGTACTTACACCGCTAATCTATGACTGCATGCATGTAAATACTACTACAGAATTGCATGGTATAAAGGAACGGAGGGAGTACTTACACCGCTAATCTATGACTGCATGCATGTAAGTACTACTACAGAATTGCTTGTTGTTCTATTCATGCGCGTATCTGGCCTACTCAGCCTCTCCTATCACACACACACACACTAATAGCATGTTCATTAGCAATGGTGATGTGCAGACTAATCGCGTCAATGAGTATTTTCTTTATACAGTTTACAGTTGATTGTACTGTGAATTTAGAGCCGCTCCAATGTAATGAGCAAAGTCAATGCATGCATTTGCACGTAGAAGATATAAAACCGTTGATTAACGTTGATCCGGTGGTCTAGGTGGTTGTGATTCGGATCTACTATAAACTAACTGTACCAAGACACATTCTTCTGGAACCAGCGGCATGACAGTGTGATTGATCAACACAAGAAGCTCGGAACAAGACCTTCAGATGTTGTGTCGTATTCATATACATTGATTGGAAAAAGAGAAATCACCCGAAACAAGATCCTGCTCGTATTTTGTTCCCACGATGTTGTCTCATGCAATTGAAATTCCAACTTATGTGATTTGCATGTACCGGGGTACTAGTTGCTTGGCGTTCACACAAGAAGCTCGTATTTCTGTCAGATCTTTGAAATTCTGGTTTTGTAGATTAAGCAAAGTGAACTGAATTCACAGTACACCATGTTCACAGACATTTAAGAGTGGACACTAGGCCCATATGTGAATCTTTATTTACAATAAAATGCAAACTTTATAAGATGTGCATCAAATCATCTTTTTAATTTCACAACACCAAGGAGTGATGGGTTTATTTATTTCTCAGTATTTTTTCAGTACAACACCAAGAAGAAAATGTTCAGCACAGAATAATCCAAATTATGTTCTGCTTATGTTACATTTGGAAATCAAGAATGTGGTGGGTTAAAATTTTCAAAGCCAGTTACTCCAATGGGATTATAAATTTCAGAACTACTCCTATGGGATGATTATGAACTACTCCATTTTGAGATCTAATAAAACAATTCCATCTTTGCTTTATTTATCCATGTCATCTGCCTAGAAGCACTGCCCAGACAGACTTCCAAGACTGTTGTGGTTGTTTTTGAGCTTTTTCTTAGTTTAATTCAGATTGAACTCTCTCAAGAACTTATTTTAGTGTTCTTAATTTGGACGCCTCGAAGAATTTATTTATCCATTTTTGTTAAAATGGCTTGAATTGGGCCAGTTGTGGTGAATGGGTCAAGTTTTGCAATTAGGTCTGAAACCATGACAAAATGGGTCAAATTTTTGTAACCTATAGATGCCATGTTGCTTCAAATTTCTGAATGTAGCTAGAGACAGTGAATGTAACAAGAAATTTGAATGAAGCTTGGCATTATGTCCATCGACTTGTGTGAAAACTCTAGTTGTTTCCCTGGGACAGTAGCAACATGGGCTAAGTTTAACCTTATTTCACTCTTAATTGCCTAACGTGACTAGCAAATGTTCTACGCAAACATCATTCTTCTTCCTAAAATTAAAAGTAAACAAGTTCATTCGTTCTGGATATAATCCAAATAAAATCAAATAAATCCAAGTAAAATCAAATAAATCTAAATAATTCACATGATATTCCAATAAACCAATTAATCCAATTATTGCCAAAATATTCCAATAATCCAATACACAAGACATATACATGACATACACGTGACATGCGCAGGACATACTCATTGCCAATCTTTTCTTTTCTCTATCTAATCCTTTCTTTTCCCTTTCCTTTTACTTTGTCTATTCCCCTTCTTCTATAATGGCCTTGGCGTCAGCAATTAGCTCAGCAGTGCAATATGAGGATGGTGGCCACGAAGCAACTCATAAGGAAATGGCCAACGTCTTCACCTAGAGAGTTTCCAGATGCTGCTGTTGTGATCCGGGAGGGCATCTTCAGCCTTACGATCCGCCCTCGGGTAGTGCCTGCTGAGGGACGGCCTTCTAAAGACTTCTCGACGCTTCACAACCGGTAGTTTCCAAGCAGCATCAGCGCTAGGGAAGTCGAACACCCTATTGCTGAAAGACTGTAAAGCAGAATTGGCCGAGTGCACTTTCTGAGGTCTCCCAACCCCACGACCAGTTGTCATCGGACGTCCAGGAGTGGAGTTCGCATGGAGGATGCATATGCAGGGAACTTGACGTGTTTGACGCTACATAGGCTCTTCCTATATATGCAACAGGCAGGAGTTTGGGTGGAGGGGTCTCTATCCTTCCTATTCGCGAGGAGACCAGACCACGTGGTTGGATTAATTGTAGAGCCTGTATTTGTACTAGGGCACCACATGGGAATAAAAGTTCATCCTTTGCCTATTGGGTATGTCCATGAAAACTCTCAAAAGCATTGGAGAAAGACCATCTCCTTGCATTACGTGTGCTTCTCGCCTGCTTAAATTGCGTGCGGCCTGCGCTGTGCTGTTTAGTGATACATGCCCGGTACCATTTAACGTTTTCCCGCGAAGTTAATATGTGTAGGAGTAGTATACACTCACAAAAAAATGTGTAGTATACATATTATTGGAAAATTCGTATGATATTTTTGAATAGGTCTTTTGGGCAGTACCAGGAATCATGAGCGGTTGAGTAATTCTAGTATGAACCAGCGGGATTTATTAAAAAAACTCTATATCAATCATGAAGTTTTCTCGCTTTAAATTCTTGTAAAAATATTATGGCACATCTAAAAGGCTTTTTTTAATGTTCACTAAAAAAATGTTCACTCCATTCAAATATAATAATTGTTCACAATGTATTGACTCCCTTGGTCATGCTATGGTGGCAGGCAGTGTCCAAGTACGTACCACACGTACACTCACTATGGTCTGAGTCATGTAGCATCCCAATATTTACAACCGGCCAATCTAACATCTTGGTTTATGGGCTCTATCTCCGTGCTTTCTACGGCAGCGGTTCATGGTGTGTGTTTTTGCCAGTGTGTGGTATGAGCCGGCACCTAGGGATTTTAGCCGAAAGATTAGACGTGATGCTCCACTGAGTCACTGCGATGAGTGCTTGGTTGTTTGTATGTAGCGATATATGATTATAGATAGGATTTTTTATTGTGGGAAATTATAGCTAGGATGTTATTTCAGAAGCTTTATCTAGGGATGCATAAGTGTTAATTTCCTTCTTTGTATGTAGTGATACATGTCTTATCCAAAGGAGGGAAAGACTCATGGGCTCTATATGGAGTGATGCACATAGACATATATTATTAATTATAGATAATGCCAAACAAATTGGCTTACAGAGTGGAAAAGGAAAAAAATTGAGGACATCGACATAGAATATGTCTCGCGACAACATCTTTAGATTGTACCACGAAAGCGACAATGACATATTAGTAGAGAAAGAGGGTAACACTCCAAGACAATACCTTCAAGAAGGTATCACTGCTCACATGTCGATGTTGGTTGGTCCAACCAAATTTCAAGCCTGGGGCTATCACCTTGAAGAACTTTCGACCGACATGCTCGACAAGGTAATGACGCGCAGTCATAACACTTCCCTAATCAAGCCAGAAGGCAAGACGATGGTTTTTCACCCAGAGAGAATAGATTTGCAATGTCTGTCGCCATAGTGATTGTCTACCACTCTACCAAATGAGATTGTCGGTAGGGAAGCATCGTTGTATCACTTCCGACCACTGCTACACCACCATCTCGCTGATGGTTGTCGTGTGTTCCACAACAATGGCTAGCAGTCATTGCTGCCAAATGCGCCGCCTTGGCAAAAGTTCGCCGATGGCAGCTCCCAACGAGACCGAGCCAATGTCCAGTGCATCGTGCTAGATTCTCCTAATCTGGCAAAACTCATTGCTGCTGAGCTAGACCAGCTCACACCCGCCGCCACATCCGATTCACACACAAAAATGCCGTATGTGATGGCAACCACAACAATGAGACGCCTGCCACTAGTGCTAAACTTTTACACGAGGATCCTAGGAAGGGACGCACACTAAGGTAGAACCACCACTGCGGCATGCACGGTCGGCGGCATAGACACAATGGCCCACAATGTCGCCCAATGGCGCCCATCCCGACTGCTCCTCTACACCGCGTCTGAGTGACCACCGCTAGCATGTTGGCAAGCCATGCCCTTGCACCGACACACACTGCGTCCATCCTCTACCTCTAGCAGTACGAATACGCCTCAGCGGGAAGATCCCGCGCACCACATGTTCCAGGAGCTGGCACTGAGATCGATCACAGTGAGAGGCAAAAGACAGGGAGCCGCCACCATATTAGACGTCGGTGGAAGTAGAGGTGAGGAGAGGACATGCACTGGATGGAGAGGTGGGTGGCTGGGGGCAAGGAGAGGTAAGGAGATGCGGGAGGTAGAGCCATCGCCGCAAGGAGCGCCGTGGGGAAATTGACCCTCCGGCTTATTAGATTCGGCGGTTCCATACCGTCCTAGTGATACATGCTTAACTTCGATTTTGTTTGGCGAGCTTTCTAGGGATATATGACAGGTATGAGTCATGCTGTATACCTAATGAATTATTGGTGAGAAGTATGAAAGTTGACTTTGGCTATCTCTTTTCTAGAGAGTTGTTGATACAAACAAATAGCAGAGCCAAATCGAAGTATTGTTTTGCAAAGTCTAATGTTCTATTCATACATGTAAGTATTATTTGCATGGCATTTAATTGTTGTTTTACATTTTCAGTATTCAGGGGTGTATATTTATAATAAATTTATGCTTTAAGATTGTATGTATCTAAAAATATTCAAAAAAATGTGCAATTGGAATCAAACTCATACTATATCGAAAGAGGTATTCATCCAGAATATACAAAACACAAGGAAGATTGGAGTACAAATGACTATCTACGGGAACTCTTTATCACGAGATAAGTTATACATGGGACTATTATATAATGCAGTGAGGTGGGTAGTTGCTCAGATTCACGTGCTAACTCCTACTCTACAAGTCTTTAAAAGGCAACATCTTTTTCCTCTTCACATCCGTTGATCCCGGAAATTCGCAGGGGCACGCACGTGAGGCGAAAGCACTTGCGCAAACTCATGCTGCCTTCCATCTGCATCCTGATCTGTGCACATGTTTGGACACAAATTGGTTGAAAAATGAATGGATTCTTATGCATGTCTACCTGTCTGTACCTTGCCCCCCCCCCCCCCCCCCCCCGCGGTTCTCTTACGAAGCCTGTTCCACGACTTCCGACCACTGTTCATCTTCTTCTTCCTTCACACCTACCATGTTTTTTATGTTTTTTCAGCTTTGTTTTCTCCTGTTCTTTTATCTTCCTTTCACTTCTATCGAATCCTTTCGTTTATGTCATCTCCGCTCATCTGTTCGTGTTGTCCTATGTGTTGTTTGTTTCATGCGCCGTTCTTCCCATGGAAAATCGCTAAAAAAAATCAACTTTTCCTGTTCTCTTGCCTCAAATATGCATCCTTCTATTCTTCAATACTTGCATGCGTGTACTATCAAATAATGATTTGTGAAAACACTTTCATGCCCATAGTTATATGATTTTTCCCTAGCAGATATGATTTCAATGTTGTTCTTCAAAGTGCACTGATTTTTTACTTGATTTTGTTTTCATTGCTAACATGTGCTCTCTTGTTCTACCAAAATTCAGTCTACAACACGGATGCTTTTCATGACGAAACTTATTGTGCGCTTTCAATTTTGGCCTTTGGAACTTGTGTCTGTTCTGCTGGATCATTTGCTGCAAATTTATTACTGCACACAGGCAACAAGTCGGACGCCAACTTAGCAAACATTAATATTTGTGGTGCGCAGACAGTAGAAGCCCCCATCTTCTTTCTCGCTCCTCTTTCCCCATCATCTTCTTCCTTTCTAGTCTCATTCTCATGATCTGCTCTGTTAAGAGTTCTATCGGACATTGCTGTGAAGGCTTGCCGGATGTCGAAGGCGAGACACCTGGACAAGGAGGACGCTGTCATCGTGTGGTTGTGGTCGACGTTACCCCTGCAAGATGAGCCACGAAAAAAAACGTCAGTTGATCCCAATGCAGTTCATGTGGAGGTAAATGACTTCTTAATCTCGTCCAAACTAGTCCAACTACTTTTTTTTCTAAATTATCGGTTGGGATTTTTGTAGTGTCATGTTTGCAACGACCATAGAGGATTGTGCCACGTGAACAACATTGTGAAGAACAAGTACTTCTCTCCCTTTTTGAGACATGACTGCAAAGAAAGAACGGCAAATTTCA
Organism: Triticum aestivum; assembly: GCF_018294505.1. Classification (NCBI taxonomy): domain Eukaryota; kingdom Viridiplantae; phylum Streptophyta; class Magnoliopsida; order Poales; family Poaceae; genus Triticum; species Triticum aestivum. Next base: position 21,652,596 of record NC_057802.1, read on the forward strand.
GCAAAATGTTTGATTTCTGACTTAATTGTTAGTTCTTACTTCTTTATAGGATCGCTTATTGACTGAACAAAATGTAGATCCAACAGTCTTTCAATCGCCTCTGTTTATTTCAGCACCTTTCCAAAATTTCTGTTACCTGACATGTTCTTTTAATGTATCCTCATTTCATACAAATTCAAACCTAGAAACTCGTACCAATATTTTACCTACTGCTGTATCAAGACCTAAGGATGCATAATTTTGTTTGAGTACCAATTTTTATATACATGTGATTCTGTCGCATGACACTTCTTTTATTTTAATTTTAAGCATACAAAAGAGTTTTGTAGAAAAGGAAGAGTTGATCTTTGCCAAATCTTCATTTTAGTAGCAATACTGAAAGTATAAATGGATTACAATGGTGAGAATGTTTTTGAAAAGAGATTTCAAAAAGAGGATGTATATAAGATATAATAAAAAGTTTGTCAGGAATACTGGAATGATATAAATATTTCAAGCCATGAGTATGATTTGAAATAATGTCTGAAGTAGCTGGAATTTGATAAAGTAATTGGAAAATTTGGAATTTATCAAAGAAGCTTGTGGATACAAGAAGTTTAGTGGGTACTCTATGACATTTCTGATATTACATATGTCTGACATATCACTTGATCAGAAATAATATAACAGCTCGTTTGGTAGCCATCATTTGGGCTCAGAATCGGAGAATTCATTTGACAATTCCCGAAAAACATGTTTGGCTGTCGAGGAATCGACCGTAGGATTTCATTCAACGATTCCAGCCGATGGAAACTTTGCCTACACCCAAATCTCGTGCCCCGAGCCGTCATTCTCTTGATTTCAGTCTCTCCTCTCTCCTCACGCCCCTGACACCCTCCTCTCCTTCCCCACCTGCCCTGACGCCCTCCCACCCTAGATCTCTCGTCCACCACCGCCGGCCACCATGACTCCCGCCTTCTCGGCCGCGGGTAACGCATCCTTGCCTTGGTGAATAGCTCCTTCCACGACTCCTCTTTCCCTGTCATCTCTATACACTAGTACAACAAGGTGCTATACGAACCGTTTTTAACCCCTTTCGGCGACGGGATTTGGAACCGTCGCCATGTGTGTGTGGGCGATAGGGGGGTCCTTCCCACACGACCCATAAACCGTCGGGGATATGCCCTCCTGGCACACATGCTCGGCAAAATGAGGTCGTGTGCGATCAGCGAGCGATCAAATACGGTTATGCGTACGGTAGTGCTAAAAATACAATTATACAGGCGAAATTGTTTCCGGTCGTAAGTACATCCCACACAGTCCTCCCCTAAACGTTTCCGTTCATATATACATCCCACACAGTTGCTTCAAGGAAAATGTTTCCATTCGCAGGTACATCACACACAATTTTCCCCATTAAATCGTTTGTGATAGCGTTGCCATTGCACACGACATTAACAATTTTATCGTTTGTGTTATTGAATGCATCACACACGGTGCGTAGAAGAAACTGTGTGGCAAAGGCTGTCCATCACATACAGTTTTTATGTGGTAAACGTTTGCGCAAGGTGGCCTAACACAAACAGTTTTGAAGAGAATGTCATGTGTGATTGTTCATTGATGCAGCACGATTTATTCCTAGAAACTATGTGCGTTGCCTGAGTTCATCGCCCACGGTGTTTTCTGAATTACCGTTTGCAATAGAAAAACCCAATTAGCAGGCCAATTGGCCATTAGCAGGCTAATTTCCCTATTATTAATAATACATTTATTAATCTAATTGACATTCATATTAAGCACATAATATATTTCATTTCCATATTAAGGAAGCATGACTTCATAATTGAAATACATCGGAGTACAACATGATATAGCTTCAGCACTCAGCTACCCCATTACACAACTGCACCAGCACCAAGTTTTACATGCAACATCTAGAACCTTTCGAAACTAGCATCATAGATGGTACATAGAAAGATGCATCTCATCTGGAAAACTGTTGAAGCGGAAGGCGAATATTGAGGCTTCATTCATGTTGAAGGTCTTTGCAACTTTAGGCCAGTGTCTGTGGATGATTGACCGTCCATCCTTCGTCTTCTTCAGGAACACTTCAATATTGAACCGTGGGTGTTGTATGAAAACCTTCCTCGCCTCCTGACCATAGAGGTGTTTTGAGAGGTAATCATCAGTGAACTACTTTGGAAAGGCCTGAAAACAAGGATGTGCATAAATATCTTCTCTATATTGGAAATGGGGCAAAGGAATAAAACAAAGGCAATGTATAATAGTTAGTACCATCTTGTAGTTAACTGATGTCTTCTTCATTCTGCAGACAAAGATCTTGTTGTTTTTTGTCGCTAATTTCTTGATCCTAACAATCTTTCTGAGTTTCTCGACTTGATTGATATTCATGGACAACTCATTTCCCCATATGCAAAAAGGGTCGAACAGTGGGTCAAAACATCTGACAGCAGGACCTACATGTGCAAGACCAAATTGTTAAAAAGCTAAATATTAGAATGGTTCCTGCAATTGCACAATAATGTGCTATTAGACAATGGACAATGCACGTGCTAACATCGATTGTAAACCTCAGTGCTTCCCATTGTTTCCCTATAACACATATAAGGTAGTTAGTCATCGGGATAAGTAAGGGTTCGCATGTTATCAGTAAAATATGTTGATGAAAAATAAGCACATTGCAGATTCATTAGATTAATTCAAGCCACATGGAAAACCCATTTATCCAAACCAAGCATGATTAAGAACTAGGAAATATAGCACTTGTATATGTTTCTCATGTATTAAGTGCAGCCAAATTCGATTTATTCCTCACATGCACAACAATACAAAATTTTACCCACGACAATTGGACATTGCATTGCAGAATTGAAGCAAGCAGTTAACTAAACACCACAAGAAATGAACCAAACATTAACTGAGCACCACATTGCACAATATAACATACTCCTAATAGAACATCAGACAGTTAACCAAACCAAGCATGCTTAACAACTTGGAAATATAGCAATTGTATTTGTTTCTCATGTATTTAGTACAACCAAATTCAATTTATTCCTCACATGGTATACTATAACAGAATGCACCCACAAAAATTGAACATCGCTTTGCAGAATTGAACCAAACAGTTAACTAAACACCACAACAAATGAACCAAACGTTAACTGAGCACCACATTGCACAATGTAACATACTCCTAATAGAAGTTCAGACAGTTAACCAAACCAAGAATGCTTAACAACTTGGAAATATAGCAATTGTGTTTATTTCTCATGTATTTAGTGCAACCAAATTCGATTTACTTCTCACATGGTATACAATAACAGCACGCACACACAACTATTGAACATCACATTGCAGAATTGAACCAAACTGTTAACTAAACACCACAACAAATGAACCAAACGTTAACTGAGCACCACATTGCAGAATGTATAACCAAACCAAGCATGCTTGACAACTTGGAAATATAGCAATTGTATTTGTTTCTCATGTATTTTGTAAAGATAAATTTGATTTATTTCTCACATGGAAGACAATACAACATTGCAGCCTGAAGAATTGAACATCACATTTAAAGAATTGAACCAAACAGTTAACTAAAGACGACAACTAATTAACCAAACAGTTAATAAGTGAGCACCACACTGCACGACATATAGAACATATACACTAGAGCAACAGATTGCATGGTAAAATTAGATAGCACAATGCACTAGAATTTGTTAAGGAAAGGCAGGAGCATCACACGCAACGGGTAAACCGAGCATGCTTAACCGGCGTAGCTAGCAAATGGCAAGGTGCTTGATGGCCCACAAGTATACGGGATCTATCGTAGTCCTTTTGATAAGTAAGAGTGTAGAACCCAACGAGGAGCAGAAGGAAATGACAAGCGGTTTTCGACAAGGTATTCTCTGCAAGCACTGAAATTATCGGTAACAGATAGTTTTGTGATAAGGTAATTCGTAACGGGTAACAAGTAACAAAAGTAAACAAGGTGCAGCAAGGTGGCCCAATCCTTTTTGTAGCAAAAGACAAGCCTGGACAAACTCTTATATAAAATAAAACGCTCCCGAGGACACATGGGAATTGTCGTCAAGCTAGTTTTCATCATGCTCATATGATTCGCGTTCGTTACTTTGATAATTTGATATGTGGGTGGACCGGTGCTTGGGTACTGCCCTTCCTTGGACAAGCATCCCACTTATGATTAACCCCTCTTGCAAGCATCCACAACTACAAAAGAAGTATTAAGGTAAACCTAACCGTAGCATGAAACATGTGTATCCAAATCAGCCCCTTACGAAGCAACGCATAAACAAGGGTTTAAGCTTCTGTCACTCTAGCAACCCATCATCTACTTATTACTTCCCAATGCCTTCCCCTAGGCCCAAATAATGGTGAAGTGTCATGTAGTCGACATTCACATAACACCACTAGAGGAAAGACAACATACATCTCACCAAAATATCGAATGAATACCAAATTCACATGACTACTTATAGCAAGCTTCTCCCATGTCCTCAGGAACAAACGTAACTACTCACAAATAATATTCATGTTCATAATCAGAGGGGTTTTAATATGCATGAAGGATCTAAACATATGATCTTCCACCGAATAAACCAACTAGCATCAACTACAAGGAGTAATCAACACTACTAGCAACCCACTGGTACCAATAGGAGGTTTTGAGACAAAGATCGGATACAAGAGATGAACTAGGGTTTGAGAGGAGATGGTGCTGGTGAAGATGTTGATGGATATTGACCCCCTCCCGATGAGAGGGTCGATGGTGATGACGATGGTGATGATTTCCCCCTCCTGGAGGGATGTTTCCCCGGCAGAATAGCTCCACCGGAGCCCTAGATTGGTTCTTCCCAGGTTCCGCCTCGAGACGGTGGTGCTTCGTTCCGAAAGCTTCCTTCTGATTTTATCCAGGGTGAAGGACTTCATATAGCAAAAGATGGGCACCGGAGGCCTGCCAGGGGGCCCACGAGGCAGGTGGGCGTGCCCAGGGGGATAGGGCGCGCCCCCACCCTCGTGGACAGGGTGTGGCCCCCCTCTGGTGCTTTCTTCACCCAATCTGTTTTATATATTCCAAAACTGACCTCCGTGGAGTTTCAGGACTTTTGGAGTTGCGCATAATAGGTCTCTAATATCTGCTCCTTTTCCATCCCAGAATTCCAGCTGTCGGCATTCTCCCTCTTCATGTGAACCTTGTAAAATAAGAGAGAATAGGCATAAGTATTGTGACATAATGTGTAATAATAGCCCATAATGCAGTAAACATCGATATAAAAGCATGATGTAAAATGGACGTATCAACTCCCCCAAGCTTAGACCTCGTTTGTCCTCAAGCGGAAGCTGATAACGAAAAATATGTCCACATGTTCAGAGATAGAGGTGTCGATAAAATAAAATACGGACATGAGGGCGTCATGATCATTCTTATAACAGCATCATGATCATATGATTTCCTACTCTAAAGTAACAATCTATTCACAGTGTCAAGTATGAATCAGAAACTTCATTGAAAACTAACAAACTATGATCTCGGTCATTGAAGCAATTGCAATTTATCATAACATCGAAAAGATACAATATAAGAGCTTTTCAGCAAGTCCACATACTCAACTATCATTTAGTCTTTCACAATTTCTAACACTCACGCAATACTTGTGGGTACGGAGTTTTAATCAGACACAGAGAAAGATAGGGGCTTATAGTGTTGCCTCCCAACCTTTTACCTCAAGGGTAATGTCAACAATAATAGTTTACGATAACTTACATCCAATTGGATATATATATATATATATCAGGATCTTTCCAACACAATGCGCTTGCCAAAGGATAAAGTGTAAAAAATAAAGGTGAAGATCACCATGACTCTTGCATAAGGCACAAGACGAAAATAAAAGATAGGCCCTTCGCAGAGAGAAGCAGAGGTTGTCATGTGCTTTTATGGTTGGATGCACAAAATCTTAATGCGAAAGAACATCACTTTATATTGCCACTTGTGGTAGGGACCTTTATTATGCAGTCCGTCGCTTTTATTTCTTGCACATCACAAGATCGTATAAAGCTTATTTTCTCCACATTAATAAATCATACATATTTAAAGAGCAATTTTTATTGCTTGCAACAATGACAACTTACTTGAAGGATCTTACTCAATCCATAGGTAGATATGGTGGACTCTCATGGCGAAACCGGGTTTAAGGGTATTCGGAAGCACAAGTAGTATCTCTACTTGGTGCAAAGGATTTGGCTTGCATGAGGGGGAAAGGCAAGCTCAACATGTTGGATTATCCATGCCAATATACTTTATTTCGGATATAAGAAAACATAACCCATTATGTTGTCTTCCTTGTCCAACATCAACTTTTAGCATGTCATATTTTAATGAGTACTCACAATCATAAAAGATGTCCAAGATAATATATTTATATGTGAAAACCTCTCTTCCTTTATTACTTCCTATTAATTGCAACGATGACCAAAACTATGTTTGTCAACTCTCAACAACTTTTATTCATCATACTCTTTTATATGTGAAGTCATTACTCTCCATAAGATCAATACGATCTCTTTAATTCTTTTTATTCTTTCATTTATTCCCTCAAGATCATAGCAAGGTAACCAAGCCCTCGACTCAAAACTAATCTTTATTATATATAGCTCACGGACTCGATTACATAGAAGGATCACAAAGCAAAACTCAAAACTAGATCATACTAAAACTTGATTCTACTAGATCAAGATATTACCAAAAGGATCGAACTAAGAAAAACGGTAAAGATAGAAGTGTGATGGTGATACGATACCGGGGCACCTCCCCCAAGCTTGGCAGTTGCCAAGGGGAGTGCCCATACCCATCTGATTATGTCTCTTTCCTCGGGGGTGGTGATGATGGAGTTGTTGATGATGTAGGCTTGTCGTCCATCTTCCAAGGCATAGGCTCACCATCATAGAAGGATGATCGAGTCTCCGGAATCCTCAAATCTGCAGCCAAACTCATCCTCTTGAATCTATATTCATACTCACAGTTTTGGTTTTGCAGGTCATAGATCTGGGCTTGGAGGCGCTCGATTTTCTCGTGAAGCTTGAAGATGGTCTCCCCAATGTTCTTGGCATCTAGCTTGTGGTTGTTGGTGAACTCCGTGATCATTATGTGATTGGCGTCGAGTCCACGTTCCACCATCTCCTGGCACTTGAAAACTTGTTGCTCCATTGCTTCGAGCCTTCTCTTCGCGCTTTCGGTCCTCCTTGGTCCCTCAACATCGCGGATGTGCAGCAACCCCTCACGCATCTCAATGGTTTGAGGATGTTGCAGCACTTCCGTGAGGTAGGGATTGATGACCTTCTCCAAGAACTTGTCCTTGGGGGCACTTGGAGACATCATGGCGATCTAGATCTGTCAGAAAAATAGCTCGAAACAAAAACATGAGATATTTGCGTGATAAGGTGGTCAAAACCTTCGGGAGATTATATAGTGAATTTTTACCGACCAAAAGAAGTATCGTGCAAGAAAACGGAGTCCGGAGAGCACACGAGGTGCCCACGAGGTAGGGGGCGCGCCTAGGGGGGTAGGGCTCCCCCTCCACCCTCGTGGACGCCTCGTGTCCTTCCCGGACTACTTCTTATTTTCCTATTTTCTTTAATATTCCAAAACGGAGAAAAATTGCCATTATAACTGTTTTGGAGTCGGTTTACTTACCGTACCACATACCTATTCCTTTTTGGAGTCTGAAACGTTCTGGAAAGTGTCCCTTATATACTCCTCCGGGGTTACGGTGTCAATAACATTGGTTTCAACATTTATGGGATTACCTGAGATATAATGCTTGATTCTTTGACCGTTCACCACCTTTGGATTTGTGCCTTCAAAGTTGTTTATTTTTATGGCACCGGAACGATAGACCTCCTCGATAACGTAAGGACCTTCCCATTTAGAGAGAAGTTTTCCTGCAAAAAATCTTAAACGAGAGTTGTATAGCAAAACATAATCACCTACATTAAACTCACGCTTTTGTATCCTTTGTCATGCCATCTTTTAACTTTTTCTTTAAACAGTTTGGCATTCTCATAGGCTTGAGTTCTCCATTCATCAAGTGAGCTAATGTCAAATAGCCTCTTCTCACCGGCAAGTTTGAAATCATAATTGAGCTCTTTAATGGCCCAATATGCCTTATGTTCTAGTTCGAGAGGTAAATGACATGCTTTTCCATAAACCATTTTATATGGAGACGAACCCATAGGATTTTTATATGCAGTTCTATAGGCCCATAATGCATCATCAAGTTTCTTGGACCAATTCTTTCTAGATCTATTAAGAGTCTTCTGCAAAATTAATTTGATCTCTCTATTACTCAGTTCTACTTGACCACTAGACTGTGGGTGGTATTGAGATGCAATTCTATGATTAACGTCATATTTAGCAAGCATTTTACGATAAGCACCATGAATAAAATGTGAACCACCATCAGTCATTAAATATCTAGGGACTCCAAACCTCGGAAAAATAACTTCTTTAAGCATCTTAATAGAGGTGTTATGATCAGCACTACTAGTTGGAATAGCTTCTACCCACTTAGTAACGTAATCAACAGCAACTAAAATATGTGTATACCCATGAGAGGAAGGAAACGGTCCCATATAATCAAAGCCCCAACCATCAAATGGTTCAATAACAATTGAATAATTCATAGACATTTCTTGACGTCTACTAATATTACCAATTCTTTGACATTCATCACAAGACAAGACAAACTTACAGGCATCTTTGAAGAGAGTAGGCCAATAAAAACAGGATTGCAATACCTTATGTGCAGTTCTGTCTTCAGCGTGGTGTCCTCCATATGCCTCGGAGTGACACTTGCGTAGGATCTATTCCTGTTCATGCTCAGGTACACAATGTATAATAACACCATCTACTCCTTCTTTATAAGGGTGTGGGTCATGCCAGAAGTAATGTCTTAAATCATAGAAAAACTTTTTCTTTTGCTGGTATGTGAAGCTAGGTGGTATAAATTTAGCAACACTGTAATTAGCATAATCAGCATACCATGGAGCAGTACGAGAAGCATTTATGACAGCTAATTGTTCACCAGGAAAGCTATCATCAATAGGTAGTGGGTCATCAAGAACATTCTCTAACCTAGATAAGTTGTCTACAACGGGGTTCTCAGCTCCCTTTCTATCTATAATATGCAAATCAAATTCTTGTAGTAGGAGAACCCATCTACTAAGTCTAGGTTTAGCATCCTTCTTTTCCATAATATATTTAATAACAGCATGATTAGTGTGAACAATTACTTTAGAATCAACAATATAAGGTCTGAACTTATCACATGCAAATACAACTGCTAAAAATTCTTTTTCAGTAGTAGCATAATTTCTCTGGGCACTGTCTAGAGTTTTACTAGCATATTGGATAACATTTAATTTCTTATCAACTCTTTGTCCTAGAACATCACCTACAGCATAATCACTAGCATCACACATGATTTCAAAGGGTAAATTCCAATCAGGTGGCTGAACAATGGGTGCAGAAATCAAGGCTTTCTTAAGTATTTCAAATGCTTCTACACAATCATCATCAAAGACAAAAGGGACATCTTTTTGTAAGAGATTAGTCAGAGGCCCAGAATTTTTTGAGAAGTCTTTAATGAACCTCCTATAAAAACCGGCATGACCAAGGAACCTTCTTATACCTTTGATGTCCTTAGGACATGACATCTTTTAAATGGCATCAACTTTAGCTTTATCAACCTCAATACCTCTTTCGGAAATTTTATGCCCCAAGACAATACCTTCATTAACCATAAAGTGGCACTTCTCCCAATTCAAGACAAGATTAGTTTCTTCACATCTCTGCAAAACTCGATCAAGGTTGCTTAAGCAATCATCATAAGAAGTCCCATACACGGAGAAATCCTCCATGAAAACCTCAACAATCTTTTCACAAAAGTCAGAGAATATAGCAGTCATACATCTTTGAAAGGTAGCAGGTGCATTACATAAACCAGAAGGCATACGTCTATAAGCAAAGGTACCAAAAGGGCAAGTAAAAGTGGTCTTATCTGGATCCTCTTTTGACACAGGTATTTGAGAGAAACCAGAATAACCATCTAGAAAGCAAAAATGTGTATGTTTGGATAATGTTTCTAGCATTTGATCAAGAAAAGCTAAAGGGCAATGATCCTTTCTAGTAGCTTTATTTAATTTGCGGAAGTCAATTACCATTCTATAAACTGTAACAATCCTTTGTGGGATCAATTCATCTTTATCATTAGGAACGACAGTAATACCTCCCTTCTTAGGGACACAATGGACAGGACTTACCCACTGACTATCAGCAACGGGATAAATTATACCTGCCTCCAGAAGCTTTTGTATTTCTTTCCTTACCACTTCTTTCATCTGAGGATTTAACCGTCGTTGGTGATCAACAACCGGTTTAGCGTCTTTCTCCAATTTTATTTTGTGTTGGCTTAGAGGGGGCTAATGCCCTTAAGATCATCAAGAGTATATCCAATAGCGGCACGGTGCTTCTTCAGAGTTCTCAATAATTTCTCCTCTTCCTGCTCTGAAAGGTTAGCACTAATAATAACAGGATATATCTTCTTTTCATCAAGATAAGCATATTTAAGAGTATCAGGTAATGGTTTAAGCTCAAACCCGGGATCACCCTTGGGTGGAGGAGGATCCCCTAGAATTTCAACAGGCAAGTTGTGTTTCAAATAGGTCCCTGTTTAAAGAATACTTCATCTATTTCCCTTCTTTCATTCATAAACATATCATTTTCATGGTCTAACAAATAATGTTCTAAAGGATCATTAGGAGGCACGGAAATAGAAGCAAGACCAATAATTTCATCTTTACTAGGCAACTCTTTATCATGGGGTTGTCTACGAAATTTAGCAAAATTAAACTCATGAGACATATCCCCTAAACCAATAGTAAAAATATCCTTTTTGCAGTCTATCTTAGCATTAACAGTATTCAAGAAGGGTCTACCAAATATAATGGGACAAAAGTTATCTTGTGGGGAACCAAGAACAAGAAAATCAATAGGATATTTAACTTTCCCACACAAGACTTCAACATCTCTAACAATCCCAACTGGTGAAATAGTATCTCTATTGGGAAGCTTAATTGTAGCATCAATACCTTCTAACTCAGTAGGTGCAATATCATGCATAATTTCTTCGTATAAAGAATGAGGTATTGCACCCGCACTAGCACCCATATCACATAAGCCATGATAGCAGTGATCCCCTATTTTAACACAAATAACGGGCATGCCTACAACAGGTCTATGTTTATTTTTAGAATCGGGTCTAGCAATTCTAGCAGCTTCATCACAGAAGTAAATAACTTGCCCATCAATATTATCGACCAAGAGATCTTTAACCATAGCAATATTAGGTTCAACTTTAATTTGCTCAGGGCGTGTAGGTGTTCTAGTATTACTCTTACGAACCACAGTTGAAGCTTTAGCATGATCCTTTATTCTAACAGGGAAAGGTGGTTTCTCAATATAAGCAGTAGGCACAATAGGATCAACATTATTAGTGACAGTCTCTTCTTCATCTTTAATAGGTTCAACTACTTTTACTTCAATGGGAGGATGATATTTAAACCACTTCTCCTTAGGGAGATCAACATGAGTAGCAAATGGTTCACAGAAAGAAGCTACTATCTCAGAGTCAAGTCCGTATTTAGTGCTAAATTCACGAAAAGCATCGGTATCCATAAAAGATTTAACACAATCAAACTTAGGTGTTATACCTGACTCCTTACCTTCGTTGAGATCCCAATCTTCAGAGTTGCGTTTAATTCTCTCCAGTAAATCCCATTTGAATTCAATAGTCTTCATCATAAAAGAACCAGTACAAGAAGTATCGAGCATGGAGCGATTATTGAGAGAAAGCCGAGCCTAGAATTTTTGAATAATAATTTCTCTTGAGAGCTCATGATTGGGGCATGAATATAACATTGAGTTAAGCCTCCCCGAAGCTTGAGCGATGCTTTCTCCTTTGCGAGGCCAAAAATTATATATATAATCACGATCACGATGAACCTGATGCATAGGATAAAACTTCTGATGAAATTCCAATTTCAATCTGTTGTAGTTCCATGATCCAATATCATCGCATAGCCTAAACCATGTCAATGCCTTTCCATTCAACGATAAAGGGAAGACCTTCTTCTTGATAACATCCTCGGGCATACCTGCAAGCTTAAATAATGCACAAACTTCATCCACATAGATTAGGTGCACATCAGGATGCTATGTCCAATCTCCTGTAAAAGGATTAGCTAGAAATTTCTCTACCATACCCGAAGGAATTTCAAAATAAACATTTTCCAGTAGGTTCAGGAGCAACTCTTTGCTCTACTGGTCGGGGTGAAGATACCCCGAAGAAGCCCCTCAAAGGATTACTTTCCATAGTAACAAGTGACAGTAAATTTCAGCACACTATATAAATTTTTCCTTACCACATTCCACTTACCAAAGGCGCTTCACTCCCCGACAACGGCGCCAGAAAAGAATCTTGATGGCCCACAAGTATAGGGGATCTATCATAGTCCTTTCGATAAGTAAGAGTGTCAAACCCAACTGAAAGAACATGTGGTGCCCCCATGTTTGGTTTTGGTAATTGACGACAATCTCTATGGACTAATGGTTGCCTTGAGTTATATTTGAAGGTTTTGTCCATAGGCTTTTCTTGGAGTACATGTGTTGGTTTCAAGGAGAGTTTGTGTTGACCAAGGTGCTATTAAGGAATTATCCAAAGATTGGTCATGTGAGAGTTGAGCTCATTGCAAGCATGTCTTGAAGAAGAAGATTGTGTGATCATTCATGTTTACCTTCAAGACATCATCCAAATGAAGAGAGTTGGAAAGATTCTAGGTTGATCAAGACTAAGTCAAGAGTGAATCAAGTTGATCAACTCACAAAGCGTAGAAGATGTACCGAGAGGGATCAAGTGATCCCATGGTATGGTGAGCATTGTCCATTGTTCTTTGTGTACTAACCCATGGTCTATGTGAGAGTTCTATGTGGGGTTAGGTACGTGTTCATGGGCTTGTGTCAAGAGGAAGATATCACTCAACCCATGGAGAGGATGACATCAAGTGGTGATCGTCATCAAGATTGCCGTGTGCAAGTTCAAGTGGAGCATCACGAAGAGATCAAGTGCTTGAAGCTTGCCGTCCATTGTGGTGACAATGGACTTGTGAAGATGTGCCGAAGAGTGGCTCACCCATAGTGGACTATGGGGGAGTAATCATCTAGTCTTCATCGAGCCAACGCAATCAAGAAAGGTGGTCCAACTTGAGGGAGTCAAGATCATCATCATCTAGCTCGAGTGGACCATGTGCAAGGCAAATGTTTGCCCTTGATAGGTTTTCTATTTTACCGGTCTCATGGTGGTAGTTGGGAGACCGGGTTATAGGATCGATAGTCGTACTATCAAGGGGGGCTCTCAAGTGAGTAGCTTGATCGTATCGTTCATCAAGAGCTGAAACCATTGCATCCTTGCATCATGTTTCTTGGTTCTTGTTTGGTTCTCTTTGTGAGTCTTAGAGCTTATGGTCATCTTGATGAAAAGCTTGAGTTCATCGAAAACGGAGTTTGCATGCGTCTTCTATGATGTTTTCGATGTTGGAGGTTTTACCGGTCTTATCCGAGGAAGGGTTCTCACCATTTTCTTTTGGGCCTTTTCTCATTTGCTTATTATTGGTATTTCTATCAAGATTGTGTTAGCCATTGTCGCTAGCTTTCCAACAAACTTGGTTTCGTCGAATTCGGAGTCCGTTTGCAAAAGTTGTGTCAGTTTTGGTGTCCTTTAAAGGGGCTGCTGCGGATGTAATTTTTTAGTACCGCTCTTGGGAGCGGTACTACCGCTTGGAGCGGTACTACCGCGGCTCCTGAGCTGTAGTACCGCTCCAGAGCTGTACTACCGCGGCTCCTGAGCGGTAGTACCGCTCCGGACCAAAATCTCGTGTTTTGCTCAGCGGAAGTAGGCACGGAAGTATTTTTTTTGTACCGCTCGCAAGCAGTAGTACCGCTACCACTTGCGGTAGTACCGCTATCCCTAGCGGTAGTACCGTGAGGTCGAGCGGTAGTACCGTGGGGACGAGCGGTAGTACCGCTCCGGCGGTTCTACTGGCCTTTTGCCTCCTCACTGTTGTTTTTCAAAGGGGTACTACCGCCCTAGCGGTAGTACCGCTCCTTGGAGCGGTAGTACCGCTCTGTGCGGGCTGTGAGCATAACGGTTGAATTTTTCCCCACCTACAAAAGGGGGTCTTCTTCCCCATTGAACCTTATCCTTTGAGCTCGTGTTCTTCCCCCATTGTTGACCTTCTTCGAGCTTGCTAACTCTCAATCCCTCCATGGATTCTTGCTAGTTTTTGAGGGAAAAGAGAGAGGAGATCTAGATCCACATTTCCACCAATCACTTTCTCCTCTATGTGAGGGGAACCCCTTGGATCTAGATCTTGGAGTTCTTGGTGTTCTCCTTCTTGTTCTTCCTCTCATTTTCCTCCCTAGCATTAGTTGCTTCGGTGGGATTTGAGACAGAAGGACTTGGGCACTCCGTGTGCCCTTGCCATTGCATTTGGTGCATCGGTTTGAGTTCTCCACGGTGATACATGGAAGTTACAAGTTGAGAAGCTTATTACTCTCAGGTGCTTGGTACCCTTGAGCTTGTTCCTCTTGGGTGCTTGGGCGCCCTAGACGGTTGGTGGTGTTCGGAGCTCAATCATTGTGGTGTAAAGCTCCGGGCAAGCGTCGGGGTCTCCAATTAGGTTGTGGAGATCGCCCCGAGAAATTTGACGGGTTCGGTGACCGCCCCCAAGGGTTGCCATTTGTACGGGTTCGGTGACCGCCCTCAAGGGTCCCTTAGTGGAATCACGGCATCTTGCATTGTGCGAGGGCGTGAGGAGATTACGGTGGCCCTAGTGGCTTCTTGGGGAGCATTGTGCCTCCACACCGCTCCAAACGGAGATTAGCATCCGCAAGGGTGTGAACTTTGGGATACATCGTCGTCTCCACGTGCCTCGGTTATCTCTTACCCAAGCCCTTTACTTATGCACTTTTCTTTGTGATAGCCATATTGTTTCTTGTCATATATCTTGCTATCACCTAAGTAGGTTTTCTTGCTTAGCATAAGTTATTGGTGCACATAGGTGAGCCTAGTTGTTGTAGGTTTTGTGCTTGACAAATTAACTGCTAGGTTTATTTCGCATTTGTTCAAGCCTCAACCGTCATTATTTTAAAGCGCCTATTCACCCCCCCCTCTAGGTGACATCAACGATCTTTCACCAACGAGGAGCAGAAGGAAATGACAAGCGGTTTTCGGCAAGGTATTCTCTGCAAGCACTGAAATTATCGGTAACATATAGTTTTGTGATAAGGTAATTCGTAACAGGTAACAAGTAACAAAAGTAAACAAGGTGCAGCAAGGTGGCCCAATCCTTTTTGTAGCAAAGGACAAGCCTAGACAAACTCTTATATAAAAGAAAACACTCCCGAGGACACATGGGAATTATCGTCAAGCTAGTTTTCATCATGCTCATATGATTCGCGTTCGTTACTTTGATAATTTGATATGTGGGTGGACCGGTGCTTAGGTACTGCCCTTCCTTGGACAACCATCCCACTTATGCTTAACCCCTCTTGCAAGCATCCGCAACTACAAAAGAAGTTTTAAGGTAAACCTAACCATAGCATGAAACATGTGGATCCAAATCAGCCCCTTACGAAGCAACGCATAAACTAGGGTTTAAGCTTCTGTCACTCTAGCAACCCATCATCTACTTATTACTTCCCAATGCCTTCCCCTAGGCCCAAATAATGGTGAAGTGTCATGTAGTCGATGTTCACATAACACCACTAGAGGAAAGACAACATACATCTCATCAAAATATCGAACGAATACCAAATTCACATGAGTACTTATAGCAAGACTTCTCCCATGTCCCCAGGAACAAACGTAACTACTCACAAATCATATTCATGTTCCTAATCATAGGGGTATTAATATGCATGAAGGATCTGAACATATGATCTTCCACCGAATAAACAAACTAGCATCAACTACAAGGAGTAATCAACACTACTAGCAACCCACAGGTACCAATCTGAGGTTTTGAGACAAAGATCGGATACAAGAGATGAACTAGGGTTTGAGAGGAGATGGTGCTAGTGAAGATGTTGATGGAGATTGACCCCCTCCCGATGAGAGGATCGATGGTGATGACGATGGTGATAATAGCATGATGCAAAATGGACGTATCAGTGCTCGTCCAAGATCTGGGGGTCGGCACGAATGGCAGTCGTCGTGACCTCATCCGTGTGTGGGGCCGCGATTTGCTTCTCCGCTGCCAAATGCTCCTTGAGATCCTGGCTATACTACATGCACCATGGCTTAGGGCGGGGCTTATGTGGTGGAGGGATCGGTGATTTGTGTGGAAGGTGTCGCGCCGGCGGTCGGGGCATGTGGGATGTGGAAGGAGGAGGAGGATGGGGGTCGGGTGTGGATTACCTGTGTGGATAGACGAGGCCGAGCAGTGTGAAGGAGGGTCGCCGACGAGGAGG
Source organism: Triticum aestivum (assembly GCF_018294505.1). NCBI lineage: Eukaryota > Viridiplantae > Streptophyta > Magnoliopsida > Poales > Poaceae > Triticum > Triticum aestivum. The sequence goes on from NC_057802.1 coordinate 21,669,208, forward strand.
CGACCCTGCAAGCAAGGAGTGAAGGTTTCAACTTGGAAAGGAAGGCGAAAACAAGGCAAATGTGGGCTTTTGGAAGGGGGAGGGGGCGGGGAGGTAGATATTTCCACGGAAGCTGAAAATTGGGAATCGCTTCAGCGAAAAAACTGGCGCGCAAAGTGTCATCAGACACAGTCCCTTATTCAGAACTGTGTACGATATGTGAACATCACAAACGATTCAGATAGCTTAACCTGTGTGTGATGAGTTTTAACGTCAAAAATTTTGGTTCGAATTTCCCTGGTTACAGTGGTCATCCACGTCATTGCATAATTTGGGTACACAAAGGAGACTACAACACACCCACACTTCTTAATTGAGCAAGTTCAGCAATTAAACATAGATAGCTGACCTAAACATTACTCTAACAAATTAAAGACCGGTGCTCTTAACTAAACAAAACAAAGAGTACTACTACGGCTGGTGCTCGTCGATCTGCGCCGCCGCCTCCATGTCCAGCTCGCGCCCGACGGTCTCCTGGGGAAGGGGCTCCATGGCATCGATCGCACCATACTCGGCAAGCATCTCTCCATCCAGGTCCGCCATCTCTTTGGAAAAGGCCTCCACAAGATGGGCGTGGGCGGTCGCGATCTGGGCTTGGACGGGCTCCGTCGTGGCAAGGTATGCGGCGGAGGAACGGACGGCTGCTCGAACGCTCTCGGTGATTGCCAACTCTTCGGTCGTGGGTTGCCGACTGTTGTCGGAGAAGCTTCGTTTGATTTGTGCGGTGACCGCCACGAGCTGGGCGTGGGCAGCCTCGACATGGTTGTGGGCGGCCTCCATCAGGGCTAAGGCCGTCGCTGCGGAACGGACAGCTGCTATGCCGCTCTCGTCAGATGCTATCCCCGAGGCAGATTGCGGCTGCGCTCATGCACCTTGTTATCACGTGCATGGCGGCTGCGGCCGTGCTCTCGCCGGAGTGGGCCGCCGAAGTCACCCTCATGACGCTGGTCCACGTCCCCATATTTCACCGGCGAAGATTGAACAGTGAAATGATATTTGGGGAGCGAGCTAGTGTGCTTGACACGGCGGCTATGGACTCTAGCCGACGAACCTTCTCACGTAAGCCATAGGCATACTATACACCGACGGTGCTCCAGGATATTTTGTACTGCATCTCACACGGTTGGTGATAATAAACTGTGTGGGATCTACTTGATTTTTCATCTTGATTTGAATTACATGATGGGGTCACAGCGGCAATGGACGGTGTTTGAATTTCTAGAACTTTTATCTGTAGTGAACATGCAACTATATGTGTGTCGTAAAAGTTGGAATTATTCAGGGTTTGTTTGGACATTTGATAAATTAAATTGGTTTTCTAGCCATTTCAGGTGCACAATTCAAAATTAAACTATGTGCACCTGCTCTGGTGGACCAACATGGGTTGTAAAATCATATATGTGTCCATGGGTTTATGCTAATGTCCCATGCAAGAAATGGGGATGTATTTCGAACACCATGACACCGTGGCTCTCTGGCAAACATTGAGGTACCTGCTTTTGTAATTCTAGTAAATCCACAACTCGTCTGAAATTCATGAAACTTGGCATGCTATCATGGAGCGGCATCAACATGCCGTGGTAAATTTTTTGTCCCATTTGGGGCAGGTTTGGGTATAAGCTTCTCACAAACCAGAGCTTTCTCACAACAAGCCTGATGGTTTCGGTATGGAACGTGCCACCTTTGGGGACGAAACGATATCCGTTGCCTCTTATTGCTCTTAAATATTTTTTAGTGTCAACATAGAACAACAGGAGTGTTGTGTTAAATTTTGGAATTTTTTAGGGTTCGTTTGGACATTTTTATAAATTAACTGGGGTTTCTAGGCATTTTATGTGCATAATTCAAATTTGAACTACATGTACATGCTCCAGTGCATATAAATTGGTTGAAAAATCATATATGTGTCCATGGGTTTATGCTTCGGTCCCATGCAAGAAAGAGGAATGAATTTCAAACACCCTGCCACCGTCACTCGGCCGCAAACATTGAGATACCTGGTTTTTAAATTCTAGTAAATCCAAAACTAGTCTGAAATTCATGAAACTTGGCATGCTATCATGGAGCGGCATCAACATGCTGTGGTAAAAAAATTGTCTCATTTGGGGCATGTTTGGACATAAGCTTCTCACAAACCAAAGCGTCTCAGAACAAGCCTGATGGTTTCGGTAGGGAACGTGCCAGCTTTGGGGACAAAAGGATATCCGTTGCCTCTTATTGCTTTCAAAATTTTCTAGTGTCAACATAAAACAACAGGAGTGTTGTGTTAAATTATGGAATTTTTTGGGGTTCGTTTGGACATTTTTATATATTAACTGGGTTTTCTAGGCATTTTATGTGCATAATTCAAATTTGAACTACATGCACATGCTCCCGCGCATGTAAATTGCTTGAAAATCAAATTTGTGTCCTCGGGTGCATGCTTAGGTCTCATGCAAGAAACGGGAATGAATTTCAAACACCCTGCCACCGTCACTCGGCCGCAAACATTGAGAGACCTGGTTTTTAAATTCTAGTAAATCCAAAACTCATCTAAAACTCATGAAAGTTGGCATGCTATCAGGGATCGGCATCAACATGCGGTTGTAAATTTTTTGTCCCATTTGGGGCAGGTTTGGGCATAAGCTTCTCACAACAAGCATGATGCTTTCGGTAGGGAACGTGCCACCTGTGGGGACGAAACGATATTCGTTACCTCTTATTGCTTTCAAAAATTTTCTAGTGTCAACATAGAACAACAGGAGTGTTGCGTTAAATTTTCGAATTTTTCGGGGTTCGTTTGGACATTTTTATACATTAACTGGGTTTTCTAGGCATTTTATGTGCATTATTCAAATTTGAACTACATGCAAATGCTCAAGTGCATATAAATTGGTTGAAAAATCAAATCTGTGTCCTTGGGTGCATGCTTAGGTCCCATGCAAGAGATGGGAATGAATTTCAAACACTAGGGCACTTTTGATTGTTGGCGAAACATTGAGATACTTTTTTTTAAAATTCTAGTAAATCCAAAACTCGTCTAAAATTCATGAAACTTGGCATGCTATCTTGGAATGGCACCCGACATGCCGTGGTATTTTTCGTGTGCATTTTGAGAGAAGGTGCACTCGAATAACAGCCAACAAAGGCATTTTGAAAAAATAGCTGCCACTTTAATATCTCAAACGTTTGTATAATACAAATCATGTGCGTTCTATTAACCATTCACGTGAAGCCACGTGTTTTGGTTTTAATGGCTATAGGAGGTGCAGTGCGGACAGCTGCTTGACTAAATGGGAGGTGTGCGAGCGGAGTCCGGTGCGCAGGCTGACCGAGAGGCATGCAAGCTGTCCTCCAATGCGTAGGCTCACTGGGATGCGAGCCCTTTGACTTCCATGGCCGCCCGCCTTCCTCTCCATTAATGGCGCCCAAGCTGTTGTTTAATACGGGCATCCTTACTGTTGCCTCCCTTTCCCCTCCCACCCGCAGACCTCCACCAACGCCATGGCGCCGAATGATCATCTGCCACTAGTCTTCAACTTTGGTGAATCGACTCCGAGCCGGAGGAGATAGAAAATAAGGAGGAATGGGGCATCATGGACATGGCCTTAAATGAGATGGCCGCAGCGGTTGCTGCCCCCGCTCTCGTCCCAGCTCCCATCCCCACGCCCGCGCTAGCGACCATCCTCGTAGAATTGACGACCGGTCGCTGAGCACTATCGCAGAGCTGGAAGCTGCGGGCGTCAGCGAGGTCTCAGCGGACCCCCGCGAGCTCGTGTACATGCCAGCACCAGTGCCCGTGTCCGTGCGCGCCCCTCCACCCACTGCGGCACCGGTCCCCGTGCATTTGGCTGCACCCGCCACGCCCGTGCCCGTGCCCGTGCACGCCCCTCCACCCGCCACGGCGCCGGTCCCCGTGTGTTTAGCTCCACCCGCCGCGCCTGTGCCCGTGCATGCGCCCCCCTCAGCGGCATGGGACGCCGCCATCGACCGCTACCTCTCAGCGCCGCCAGTTGCCGTCCTCCCGCTCCCCGCCCGTCGATCGCGCGATGACATGATGTTTGATTTACAAGTGAAGAACATTCTGTGCTGCCTTGAAGACTTCAACAATGGCGTTCCGTAGGACGACAATGACAACGACGGCGCGGCACACCGCCGCTGGCGGTAATAGTTTTTTTGGGTTTAATACTGGATCTCGAATTCTCGATCATATGAATATAAATTCGCAGTGTGACTGAATGAAAGATATGGTTTGAACGAACTTGCATTTGTCTCTCTTAATGTACAGACTTATCAAACGATTTTCTTTTTAAAAAAAGTCAATGGTTTTGAAATATAAAACACTCATCGCAACCGTTTTAGTTAGAACACCCGTATGCAAACCGACAGCTTCCCCGGGAAGCCAAGGGAAAATGTAACGAGCAGAATTTCTGCAGCTCTTGATCACAAACGTTTTAGATAGAACACCCGTATGCAAAGTGAGAGCTATGGTCTTCCCCCTTAAGTCAAGGGAAAATTCGCAGCGCAGAATTTGTGCATCCCTTCAACGCAAACGGTAGTTTTGGATGACCAGTATGCAACCACGTACAAACAATTTTGTAAGATTTTCATCTGTCATATTGGGTATGTTGCCATTTGTCAAACTGGAAGGATTGACATTTCTTGATCTAGTAAAATTGTCATTTGTCAATCCTTGTAACACTGCGATTTGTCATAATACGCAGCTAAAAATCACTAGCACTATCTAATTTTTGCAACTAAAATTCAGTAATTAAGCATAGATTTCATTCATAGATTAAGCAGTTGTTCTTTATACAAACAGTTCAACTCGACAGCTGAACCGACCAAACATTTCCCCAATTGTTGCCAACCACATGCTGAAATAGCTAGTTCAACTATATATACTAGCTAATTTTAAGTACGTTGTACAATTCCACCACATCTATAGTCAGATGAACTGAACAAAATAGCCCCTAAATACTACGGAGGAGGAGCATTGTACTACTTCCGGAAGCCTCTCCTCTGCCGACGAGCTGGACAACTGCAATACGGTGCCTGCCGCTGCTGGAGCTTCAGCGACGCTCACCTCGAACGCCCTCTGCCGCTCCACACGACCCCTCTCGAAGCGGTGGTTCTCCTTGTAGATCTCCTGATTCCTCGCCTCTGAGGCGGCGTGTGCTGCGGCCACGGCGGCGGTAAGGCTCTTTGCGTGCTCGACGAGGCGCTCCTCCTCCTCCCGCAGGAACTCGGTGTAGCGCGCAAGGTCGCTGACGCACGTGTGGGCCTCCACCTCCGCCTCCCGCCTTTGGGCGGCGGTGGCAGATTGGGTGATGACCCCGGTGGTCGAAGGTGTGCTGGCGGCCATGGCAGCCGATGATGGGGTGGCGGCCACGACCACCACCTCCCGCCTTCGGGCCGCGGTGGCGGAACGGGTGATGGTCGGCAGTGGGGTGGCGGCCACGACGGCCACCTCCCGCCTTCGGACCGCGGCCGCGGAGCGGCCGATGGCCCTGGCTCTCGACGGTGGTGTGGCGGCAACGGCGGCCAGAAACAGCTGCCGATGGGCAGTGGCAGCGGAGTGTGTGGTGGGTGTTCCGTGCACACCCAACAGGGACGCCACGCGCACTACACTACGCCGCCACCGCGGGGTAGCCTCCCAGCTGGAGCCGTCCTCTGATGACGGCGGAGTGGCTGAGCGACAACGACGGACTGGTGCCATTGGCGATTGTGGGAGAATCAGACGAGATAAGGTACAGGGAGGGAGGGGAAAATGCGACGTGGGACCCGCCGGTCATGAGGGTTTATATAGTAGGCCGATAAGCATTGAGATTTTGGGGTATTTCACCAAGTCGGGCGGGAAACTTGCGCGGGAACCTGCAAGGTTGCGGGGAACGGGCTCACCAATGATTCATTGGCACCACTTCGAGCCACCGTTTGGACAAAAGAACGCCCCCGCGCGCTGCGCAAGCTTGCGCTGTGATAACCTACAAGTATAGGGGATCGCAACAGTTTTCGAGAGTAGAGTATTCAACCCAAATTTATTGATTCGACACAAGGGGAGCCAAAGAATATTCTCAAGTATTAGCAGCTGAGTTGTCAATTCAACCACACCTGAAAGACTTAATATCTGCAGCAAATTATTTAGTAGCAAAGTAGTATGGAAGTAGCGGTAACAGTGGCAAAAGTAACAGTAGCAGTTTTGTAGTAATTGTAATAGAGGAATTGGAAAAGTAACTAAGCAATGATCAATATGTGAAAAGCTCGTAGGCAGTGGATCAGTAATGGATAATTATGTCAGATGCGATTCCTCATGCAAGAGTTATAACATAGGGTGACACAGAACTAGCTCCGGTTCATCAATGTAATGTAGGCATGCATTACGAATATAGTCATACGTGCTTATGGAAAAGAACTTGCATGACATCTTTTGTCCTACCCTCCCATGGCAGCAGGGTCCTATTGGAAACTAAGGGATATTAAGGCCTCCTTTTAATAGAGTACCAGACCAAAGCATTAACACTTAGTGAATACATGAACTCCTCAAACTACGGTCATCACCAGGAGTGGTCTGATTATTGTCACTTCGGGGTTGTCGGATCATAACACATAGTAGGTGACTATTGACTTGCAAGATAGGATCAAGAACTCACATATATTCATGAAAACATAATAGGTTCAGATCTGAATTCATGGTACTCGGGCCCTAGTGACAAGCATTAAGCATAGCAAAGTCATAGCAACATCAATCTTAGAACATAGTGGATACTAGGGATCAAACCCTAACAAAACTAACTCGATTACATGATAAATCTCATCTAACCCATCACCGTCCAGCAAGCCTATGATGGAATTACTCACGCACGGCGGTGAGCATCATGAAATTGGTGATGGTGGATAATTGATGATGACGATGGCGGCGGATTCCCCTCTCCAGAGCCCCGAACGGACTCCAGATCATCCCTCCCGAGAGAGATTAGGGCTTGGCGGCGGCTCCGTATCGTAAAACGCGATGAATCCTTCTCTTTGATTTTTTCTCCCCGAACGTGAATATATGGAGTTGAAGTTGACATCGGTGGAGCCTCAGGGGGCCCACGAGGCAGGGGGCGCGCCCCCCACCCTCGTGGACACGGTGTGGGCCCCCTGGTCTTGATTCTTCCGCCAGTAATTTTTATATATTCCAAAAATATTCTCCGTGGATTTTCAGGTCATTCCGAGAACTTTTATTTCTGCACAAATATAACACCATGGCAATCCTGCTGAAAACAGCGTCAGTCCGGGTTAGTTCCATTCAAATCATGCTAGTTAGAGTCCAAAACACTTTCTCAAAACAATCATAATATGATATAACAAGATGGTATCTCACTAGCCCTTTCTGAGATCGCAAAACATAAATGCAGAGCACCTCTGAAGATCAAGGACTGACTAGACATTGTAATTCATGGTAAAAGAGATCCAATCATAGTCATACTGAATATAAATTAATAGTAATGTATGCAAATGATAGCGGTGCTCTCCAACTGGTGCTTTTTAATAAGAGGATGATGACTCAACATAAAAGTAAATAGATAGGCCCTTCGCAGAGGGAAGCAGGGATTTGTAGAGGTGCCAGAGCTCGATTTTTGAAATAGAGATAAATAATATTTTGAGTGGTATAATTTCATTGTCAACATAACAACCGAGAGATCTCGATATCTTCCATGCTACACACATTATAGGCGGTTCCCAAACAGAATGGTAGAGTTTATACTCCCCCACCACCAACAAGCATCAATCCATGGCTTGCCCGAAACAACGGCCTCCAACTAACAACAGTCCTGGGGGAGTTTTGTTTGCATTTATTTTGATTTGGTTTGAGCATGGGACTGGGCATCCCGGTTACCGGCCATTTTCTTGTGAGTGAGGAGCAGAGTCCACTCCTCGTGAGAATAACCCACCTAGCATGGGAGATACAGACAGCTCTAGTTGATACATGAGCTATTCGAGCATACAAAACAGATTTTCATTTGAAGGTTAGAGTTTGGCACATACAAATTTACTTGGAACGGCAGGTAGATACCGCATATAGGAAGGTATGGTGGACTCATATGGAATAACTTTGGGTTTTATGGAAGTGGATGCACAAGCAGTATTCCTGCTTAGTACAAGTGAAGGCTAGAAAGAGACTGGGAAGCGCCCAACTAGAGAGCGACAACATTCATGAACATGCATTAAAATTAATCAACACTGAGTGCAAGCATGAGTAGGATATAATTCACCATGAACGTAAATATCGTGGAGGCTATGTTGATTTTGTTTCAACTACATGCGTGAACATGTGCCAAGTCAAGCCACTCGAATCGTTCAAAGGAGGATACCACCCTATCATACCACATCACAACCATTTTAATAGCATGTTGGCACGCAAGGTAAACCACTATAAACTCCTAGCAAATTAAGCATGGCATGAGCAACTATAATCTCTAATTGTCATTGCAAACATGTTTCATTCATAATAGGCTGAATCAGGAATGATTAACTAATCATATTTACAAAAACAAGATAGGTCGAGTTCATACCAGCTTTTCTCATCTCAATCAGTCCATCATATATCGTCATTATTACCTTTCACTTGCACGACCGAACGGTGTGGATAATAATAATAGTGCACGTGCAATTGGACTAAGCTGGAATCTGCAAGCATTTAATACACCGGAGAAGACAAGGTAATATGGGCTCTTTGTTAAATCAACAATAATGCATATAAGAGCCACTTCACATTTTCATCATGGTCTTCTCCTCTCGACCCCCAAAGAAAAGAAATAAAACTATTTACGCAGGAAAGCTCCCAACAAGCAAAAGAAGAACGAGAAATCTTTTTGGGTTTTCTTTTAATTACTACTACTACAGGCATGGAAAGTAAACTAGCTAAAAACTACAACTATTTTTTTTGGTTTTTCTTAAGGTTTTTCAAGCACACAAGAAGAAATCTAGAAAAGAAAATAAACTAGCATGTATAGTACAATGAAAAAGTATAAGCACCGACAACTCGCATGAGTGTGTGAACATGAATGTAATGTCGGTGAGAAATACGTACTCCCCCAAGCTTAGGCTTTTGGCCTAAGTTGGTCTATGCCCTCGGATGGCCTGGTGGATATCCAAAGTCGTAGCAGGGGTTGTACTGAGATGCAGCAGCTATTGCCTCACGAGCCGCAGCTTGGAGGCGAGCTGCCTCCTTCCTCCTCTCGTACTCGTTCACCTCCTCCCTGGTTATGACATATCTCCCTTTTGCCTGAAAGTTAAAGAAAGTAGAATCTGGGAGGGCAACGTGAACAGTCTGCCACCTGTGAAAGATTAGTCAGTACTGGAGGAACTGTTTATTCCTCTCAACAAATTGGTTGCGGACCATAGCATTATAATCTAAATAAGTAGGAGGCAACTCCATATCATTTTCATGTATGGGCACCTCAAGATAATTAGCTAAATGAGTTGCATAAATTGCACCAAACAAATCTCCACTTATACTGTTATGATGCAACCTACGTGCAACAACGGCCCCCAAGTTATATTGTTTATCTCCTAATACCGCACTCTTGAGAACACTAAGATCTGGAACGCACATGTGACATGCCTCATCCTTACCGTTAATGCATCTACCTATAAAAAGAGCAAAATAATGTATGGCAGGAAAATGAATGCTCCCAATGGTAGTTTGTGTGATTTCCCTAGATTCCCCCACAGTTATACTAGCAAGAAAATCTTTATATTCAGATTTGCGAGGTTCACTAACATTACCCACTTAGGGAGTTTACAAGCAATATTAAAATCCTCTAAATCCATGGTATAAGACTTACCATAAAGATCAAACAAAACCATGTGAGAATTGCGTGAGGATGTGAATTTAAACCTTCTCACAAAGGAATCAGTTAGGTAGTAGTATTGAGGGCACTTATCTGACACGAAGCCCTCAAGTTAAGCATTACACACATACGTGTCAAATTCCTCCTTAATGCCTGCTTGGACCATAAAATCTTCTGACGGCCATTCACAAGGCCACACTTGAGCTTCTCTTGGTAGTTCATAGTCCGGCTCATGTATCGCGAGCCTTGGTTCGTGCTTCTTTGAGGAACCACCATGGTACATTTTCCTAAACATATTTCTTCTTCTGAAAAATTTCTGAAATTTTTAGTGACTCAAAATAAAAGTGAATCAAACTCAACAAAATTGATAGCAACTACTCCCACAAGTGCCTAGACGCTATATCATGCATTAAAACTACTTTGGACCATATAAATTTGACATGCAAGCTCAAGAACAGGGTCACCTAAGAAGCAAAAATTTGCAATAGGTAAAGCACTAGAACAAAAACTAATTGGACCATTGGAGGAGTCACATACCGAAGAACAATCTCCCAAAGCAGTTTTGCGAGTGGAGCTTTGAGCAAGGAGATCGAAAATCGCAGCAAAACGAGCTAGAACACGGGTTTGAGTTGTGTGTGGATTTTTTCTGGAGGAAGACGAAGTGTGTGGGTGCAGGAATAAGTGGAGGGGGGCCACGTGGGGCCAACGAGGCAGGGGGGCGCGCCCTGGACCCTCGTGGCCAGGTGGTAGCTCCCCCTGGTGTGTTCTCAGTGCCATATATTCTTAAATATTCTAAAAAAATCATATTTCAATTTCAGGACATTTGGACAACTTTTATTTTCAGGGTATTTTTTATTGCAAGGATAATTCAGAAAATAGACAGAAAATACTATTTTTGCTTTATTTAATCTAAATAAAAAAATAAAAGGAGGGTACAGAGAGTTGTGCTTTCTAACTTCATCCATCTCATGCTCATCAAAAGGAATCCACTAACAAGGTTGATCAAGTCTTGTTAACAAACTCATTCTAAATCGCATGAAACCGGAGAATTTTCGAATAACACTACGTTACCTCAACGGGGATATGCACGTCCCCAATAATAAGAATATCATATTTCTTCTTGACAGTAGGAAGAGGATATTCAAAACCTCCATTAGTAATTGTTGGAATTTTTCCAATAGAATTGATACTGTGGACTTGAGGTTTTTCCCTCGGAAAAGGTACCGTATGCTCATTACCATTAACATGAAAAGTGACATTGCCTTTGTTGCAATCAATAACCGCCTCTGCAGTATTCAGGAAGGGTCTACCAATGATAATCGACATACTATCGTCCTCCGGAATATCAAGTATAGCAAAGTCCGTTAAGATAGTAACGCTTGCAACCACAACAGGCACATCCTCACAAATACCGACTGGTATAGCAGTTGATTTATCGGCCATTTGCAAAGATATTTCAGTAGGTGTCAACTTATTCAAATCAAGTCTACGATATAAAGAGAGAGGCATAACACTAACACCGGCTCCAAGATCACATAAAGCAGTTTTAACATAGTATCTTTTAAGGGAGCATGGTATAGTTGGTACTCGTGGATCTCCAAGTTTCTTAGGTATTCCACCCTTAAAAGTATAATTAGCAAGCATGGTGGAAATTTCAGCTTTCGGTATCTTTCTTTTATTTGTAACAATATCTTTCATATACTTAGCATAAGGATTCATTTTAAGCATATCAGTCAAACGCATACGCAAGAAGATCGGTCTAATCATTTCAGCAAAGCGCTTAAAATCCTCATCATCCTTTTTCTTGGATGGTTTAGGAGGAAAAGGCATGGGTTTCTAAACCCATGGTTCTCTTTCTTTACCATGCTTCCTAGCAACAAAGTCTCCCTTATCATAACGTTGATTCTTTGATTGTGGGTTATCAAGATCAACAGCAGGTTCAATCGTTACATCATTGTTATTGCTAGGTTGAGCATTAACATGAACATCATTATTAACATTATCACTAGGTTCATGTTCATCACCAGATTGTGTTTCAGCATCAGAAATAAAAATATCATTGGGATTCTCAGGTGTGTCAACAACAGGTTCACTAGAAGCATGCAAAGTCCTATCATTTTTCTTTTTCTTCCTCTTAGAAGGACTAGGTGTATCAACATTAGTTCTCTTATAATCTTGCTCAACTCTCTTAGGGTGGCCCTCAGGATACAAAGGTTCCTGAGTCATTTTACCCCCTCTAGTCATAACTCTAACAACATTATCACTTTTCTTATTATTTAATTCACTGAGCAAATCATTTTGAGCTTTAAGAACTTCTTCTACTTGAGTGGTAACCATAGAAGCATGTTTACTAATAAGTTTAAGTTCACCCTTAACTCTAGACATATAATCACTCAAGTGTTCAATCATATAAGCATTATGTTTCAACTGTCTAGCAACATAAGCATTGAAGTTTTCTTGTTTAACCATAAAATCATCAAACTTAGTAGATGGGAATTCAGCTTTATCAAATCTATAGAGAGAATTTACCTTTACTACCTGTGTCGGGTTATCAAGACCATGTATTTCTTCAATAGGTGGTAAATTCTTGATATCTTCAGCTTCAATACCTTTTTCTTTCATGGGTTTCTTTGCCTCTTGCATATCTTCAGGACTGAGAAATAGAATACCCCTTTTCTTCGGACTTGGCTTAGGAGTTGGTTCAGGAAGTGTCCAGTTATTCTCATTACTCAACATGTTATTCAATAGCAATTCAGCTTGATCAACAGTTCTTTCCCTGAAAACACAACCAGCACAACTATCCAGGTGGTCTCTTGTAGCGTCGGTTAGTCCATTATAAAGGATATCAAGTATTTCGTTTTTCTTGAGAGGATGATCAGGCAAAGCATTAAGTAATTGGAGAAGCCTCCCCCAAGCTTGTGGGAGACTCTCTTCTTCAATTTGCACAAAATTATATATTTCCCTTAAGGTAGATTGTTTCTTATGAGCAGGGAAATATTTAGCAGAGAAGTAATAAATCATATCCTGGGGACTACGCACACAACCAGGAGTAAGAGAATTAAACCATGTGTTTAGCATCACCCTTTAATGAGAACGGAAATAACCTAAGGATATAGTAGTAGCGAATTTTTTCCTCATGAGTGAATAGGGTGGCTGGTATGTCTCCAACGTATCTATAATTTTTGATTGTCCCATGCTATTATATTATCCATCTAGGATGTTTTATATGCATTTATATGCTATTTTATATGATTTCTGGGACTAACCTTTTAACCCAGAGCCCAGTGCTAGTTTCTGTTTTTCCTTGTTTTTGAGTATCGCAGAAAAGGAAAACCAAACGGAGTCCAATTGACCTGAAACTTCACGGAACTTATTTTTGGACCAGAAGAAGGCCATGGAGTAAAAGAGTTGGGCCAGAAGAGTCCCGGGCTGCCCACGAGGGTGGGAGGCGCGCCCACCCCCTGGGCGCGCCTCCCTACCTCGTGGACAGCCCGGAGACCCCCTGACTTGTTCTCGATGCCAAAACCTCTTATATATACAAAAACCTCCAGAACATAACCTAGATCGGAAATTCCACCGCCGCAAGCCTCTGTAGCCATCGAAAACCAATCTAGACCCGTTCCGGCACCCTGCCAAAGGGGGGATCCCTCACCGGTGGCCATCTTCATCATCCCGGCGCTCTCCATGACGAGGAGGGAGTAGTTCACCCTCGGGGCTGAGGGTATGTACCAGTAGCTATGTGTTTGATCTCTCTCTCTCTCTCTCTCTCTCGTGTTCTTGATTTGGCACGGTCTTGATGTATCACGAGCTTTGCTATTATAGTTGGATCTTATGAGTTTTCTCCCCCTCTACTCTCTTGTAATGGATTGACTTTTCCCTTTGAACTTTTCTTATCGGATTGAGTCTTTAAGGATTTGAGAACACTTGGTGTATGTCTTGCTTGGGATACCCGTGGTGACAATGGGGTATTCTATTGATTCACTTGATGTATGTTTCGGTGATCAACTTGCGGGTTCCGTGACCTTGGGAATCTATGCATAGGGGTTGGCACACATTTTCGTCTTGACTCTCCGGTAGAAACTTTGGGGCACTCTTTGAAGTACTTTGTGTTGGTTGAATAGATGAATGTGAGATTGTGTGATGCATATCGTATAATCATACCTATGGATGCTTGAGGTGACATTGGAGTATCTAGTTGACATTAGGGTTTTGGTTGATTTGTGTCTTAAGGTGTTATTCTAGTACGAACTCTATGATAGATCGAACAGAAAGAATAGCTTCGTGTTATTTTACTACAGACTCTTGAATAGATCGATCAGAAAGGATAACTTTCAGGTGGTTTCGTACCCTACAATAATCTCTTCATTTGTTCTCCGCTATTAGTGACTTTGGAGTGACTCTTTGTTGAATGTTGAGGGATATTTATATGATCCAATTATGTTATTATTGTTGAGAGAACTTGCACTAGTGAAAGTATGAACCCTAGGCCTTGTTTCCTAGCATTGCAATACCGTTTACACTCACTTTTATCATTAGTTACCTTTCTGTTTTTATATTTTCAGATTACAAAAACCTATATCTACCACCCATATTGCACTTGTGTCACCATCTCTTCGCCGAACTAGTGCACCTATACAATTTACCATTGTATTGGGTGTGTTGGGTACACAAGAGACTCTTTGTTATTTGGTTGCATGGTTGTTTGAGAGAGACCATCTTCATCCTATGCCTCCCACGGATTGATAAACCATATGTCATCCACTTGAGGGAAATTTGCTACTGTCCTACAAACCTCTGCACTTGGAGGCCCAACAACGTCTACAAGAAGAAGCTTGCGTAGTAGACATCAGTGGCTATATTATTTAATTTAGTAAGATGTGCCACAACAGTTTCAGATTCATAGCCATAAAAAGGATCAGATTCAACCAAAGTAATTAACTCAGGATCGACAGAGAAATCATAATCCTTATCAGAAATACAGATAGGTGAAGTAGCAAAAGCAGGGTCATATTTCATTCTAGCATTCAAGGATTTTTATTTCAGCTTAGCTAATAATTTCTTAAGATCATATCTATCATTGCAAGCAAGAAAATCTCTAGCAGTTTCTTCATCCAAAACAAAACCCTCAGGCACAACAGGCAATTCATATCTAGGGGGAGACTCTTCATCATCACTTTCATCAATATTATCTGTTTCAATAATTTCATTCTCTCTAACCCTAGCAAGTTGTTCATCAAGAAATTCACCTAATGGCACAGTATTATCAAGCATAGAAGTAGTTTCATCATAAGTATCATGCAAAGCAGAAGTGGCATCATCAATAACATGCGACATATCAGAATCAATAGCAGGAGTAGGTGTCGCAAGTTTACTCAAAACAGAAGGTGAATCAAGTGCAGAGCTAGATGGCAGATTTTTACCTCCCCTCATAGTTGAGGGATAAATCTTGGTTTTCTCATATTTCAAGTTCCTCATAGTGATCAACAGATATAAATCCCAGGTGACTCAAAGAATACAGCTATGCTCCCCGACAACGGCGCCAGAAAATAGTCTTGACAACCCACAAGTATAGGGGATCGCAATAGTTTTCGAGGGTAGAGTATTCAACCCAAATTTATTGATTCAACACAAGGGGAGCCAAAGAATATTCTCAAGTATTAGCAGTTGAGTTGTCAATTCAACCACACCTGAAAGACTTAATATCTACAGCAAAGTATTTAGGAGCAAAGTAGTATGGAAGTAGTGGTAACAGTGGCAAAAGTCAGAGTAGTAGTTTTGTAGTAATTGTAATAGTGGCAACGGAAAAGTGACTAAGCAAAGAGCAATATGTGAAAATGTCGTAGGCAATCGATCAGTAATGGATAATTATGTCGGATGCGATTCCTCATGCAACAGTAATAACATAGGGTGACACAGAACTAGCTCCAGTTCATCAATATAACGTAGGCATGTATTCCGAATATAGTCATATGTGCTTATGGAAAAGAACTTGCATGACATCTTTTTGTCCTACCCTCCCGTGGCAGCGGGGTCCTATTGGAAACTAAGGGATATTAAGGCCTCCTTTTAATAGAGTACCGGACCAAAGCATTAACACTTAGTGAATACATGAACTCCTCAAACTACGGTCATCACCGGGAGTGGTCCCGATTATTGTCACTTCGGGGTTGCCGGATCATAACACATAATAGGTGACTATTGACTTGCAAGATAGGATCAAGAACTCACATATATTCATGAAAACATAATAGGTTTAGATCTGAATTCATAGCACTCGGGCCCTAGTGACAAGCATTAAGCATAGCAAAGTCATAGCAACATCAATCTCAGAACATAGTGGATACTAGGGATCAAACCCTAACAAAACTAACTCGATTACATGATAAATCTCATCTAAGCCATCACCGTCCTACAAGCCTATGATGGAATTACTCATGCACGGCGGTGAGCATCATGAAATTGGTGATGGAGGATGGTTGATGATGACGATGGCGACGGATTCCCCTCTCCGGAGCCCCGAACGGACTCCAGATCAACCCTCCCGAGAGAGATTAGGGCTTGGCGGCGGCTCCGTATCGTAAAACGCGATTAATCCTTCTCTCTGATTTTTTCTCCCCGAACGTGAATATATGGAGTTGAAGTTGACGTCGGTGGAGCCTCAGGGGGCCCATGAGGCAGGGGGCGCGCCCCCACCCTCGTGGATAGGGTGTGGGCCCCTGGTCTTGATTCTTTCGCCGGTATTTTTATATATTCCAAAAATATTCTCCGTGGATTTTTAGGTCATTCCGAGAACTTTTATTTCTGCACAAAAATAACACCATGGCAATTCTGCTGAAAACAGCGTCAGTCCGGGTTAGTTCCATTCAAATCATGCAAGTTAGAGTCCAAAACAAGGGAAAAAGTGTTTGGAAAAGTAGATATGATGGAGACGTATCACGCTGTAAGCCGTCTATGGCAGCGAGGTGACAAGACGTGCGAGAGGAGGACGAAAGGCCACGTACACATACGGTTAATACAAAAAAAATTGTGGTTTTATTACCTTCTAAGTTTATAAGTACGATTTTACTAATAAAATACGAATGCATGTCGCCAAAGATTATATAGTAGGATTCGTATTTGAACATAGTTTCCAATTATATAATTTTTATGACATGCATTCACATTTTGTTGGTTAAATTTATGGGCAAAGTATGGCACAGAATATAAAGGGGACTACAGACCAAGATGGAGGTGGTAGCACACGGCTGCTCTCTACGCAGCGACGCGACTATCGGCCGGCTTGTAGGCGACCATTTCCTGCGTGTTCAACTGCTCTATGTGTGTGGTTGCTTGCGGTTGAGGCGGCCGCGACATGCTTTGCTCGCGTCCCGCCGCGCGTGCTCTGCCCTCACGTCCCTCCGGGTGCTCTGCCCTCGTCCCTCCACGCAAGCTGCCAGTGTTTGGGGGCCGGCACATGATCACGCACGTTCGTGTGCATGCGGTTACTCCGGGGATGGCGCGACGATGCAGTTACCCGCTGCAAACACTTCCATGCGGACGCGCTGAGAATCCAGGCCACCTGACCCCCTTTTATTCCTGCGGCCATTTACCTTCATCTCTCGCGTCACACGACACAATAAGCACACCCACGACGACACATACAGAGAGGACATCCAGCGGCTCCAATGGCGCTCCCAGCGGCCGACGATGACAACGGCAGGCAGTTCACCACGCATCAGGTCATGGACACCCACGTGAGTGGGAAGGCCCTCTCGGTGGTGTACACGAACGATCCGGTCTCGGTGGAGAGCTCCATCCAAACTATGGAGCAGTTGCTTGCCGAGGACAAGTACCAAGTGCTCGGCTTCAACCTCGAGTACACCATCGGTCGTGCAGGGCACGATTAGAAGGTTGTCGTCGCCCAGTTGTGCGTGCGACATGACGTCCTCGTCTACCACTACCACCTGGCCACAAGGCCTTGCAAGCATTTCTCCAGGTTTATCAACAGCCCCGACTACAGTTTCGCTACGGTGGACACCGCCAACTATCTAAAAGTGCTCAAGGGTTCGGGCTTGAAATGCCCGAATCTTGTCAACATCCAACACCATTACAAGGTCTGGGGCAGCGACAACAACAAACTGAACTCCCTGGTTGAACTCGCCTCGGCCATCATCGACCCCTACTACATGAAGATGAAGAATGAGAGCAAGAAGGACAAGAACGCCTAGCACAGTGTGTGGCATGAGAGACTGGATGAACAACACGTCAAGCTACGAGATGTACAGGCAGATCATTGACATGAGGAAGTGTCTTCTTCCTGCCCCAGACGAGGGATCGAGCCACAGAGCAGTGGCGGGAGCGTCACAAGAACTAGATGACTAGACGATCGTTTCTCCTACTTTAGAATGCATGCAATTGTTTATTGAGGTGTGTGCGAATGATCTGTATAGTAACTTATGTAATTGGATGTTATTCTTCTGTAGACAGAGCAAATCACACGGCTTATTAGCAGCAATCGTCTGTGTTATTATTGGTCTTCGCACACATTTCTGATTATGGACTTGTTTGCCGCGTATCACACATATCTTGTTCAATTGAACCATTTCCATTGTTTTGCCTAATCACACAGTTCGTCCTAGTGAACTGTATGCTGTATATCG
Organism: Triticum aestivum; assembly: GCF_018294505.1. NCBI lineage: Eukaryota > Viridiplantae > Streptophyta > Magnoliopsida > Poales > Poaceae > Triticum > Triticum aestivum. Next base: position 21,687,701 of record NC_057802.1, read on the forward strand.
CACATACCCTCATGTGGCTGCCCATTTCTGTTGTTCTCCATCATCACAAACAGTTCTTCTGGATTAACCGTTTGCCACTCATTGCACACTCAAATCTAATATGTACTGCGTTTGATGTCACCGCCATCGCAAAGGTTTTGCACCTTTTTTGACTTTTTTTACACCACCGTTTGCGATTATTGCATCGCACGCAGTTTCGTCGAAGAGTCTCTGATTCGACTGTCGCACTTGGACCATCCTGCAGTAGTGATACATGACATCTCCTCTTCCCCGAGCTGCCTGTTTGATGCCTTGCCACCTCCAGTGACCGCAGCACCCTCGTCGAGTTCTCATCTTTGGTAAGTTATCTCAACCTCTCTTCTCCTCCCTCCCTCCCTCTCTTCGACGAATATTTTCATCCTCTTCAGCCCTAACACTAACCTCGCCCTGAGCAGCACATCTCGCTCAAGCTCGCCGGATCAGGACACCTCTGGTCAGTAGTAGCTTGGTTAGATACCAGAGGATAAATCCTTGTTGGTTACTGCTCGTAGTTTATGCGGGGTAGGCACCGATGGGTTCATCGTGGGTGTTGCTCCATGGAAAGTTTGAACAGCATGTGGCTTCATTTTTTCTGAAGAAATTGTAATTTCTTTTCTAACTCCTGTGGCAGTACATATACCTAGGCATATTTAAGGACCTTTCTAGCTAGCAGTATTTTTGAAAGAATTGTGTACATCACCTGATTTTGACGTAGGTAATTGAAGTATTAGTCTGAAATTGAAGACAATTTGCTACTTGGTAAAATGTGATGATTGCTGATGGCATAACATTCTTAACTACAAATATAAATACAAATTTTTAGCATATTACCACTTCAGCAGTCGTTCATCGTGGGCATAACATACCTGAAACATTGTGCGAATGAAAATGGTGGCTTAACTACAGTCACTTATATTAGGGGTACATATCAATTTTTTGTTTTTCTTGCTGGGCACTAGTCTTTCTTTTTTTCTTTCAATAGGAGTGGTTGTGCTCCATAGCTTGTACCTCCATGTAGTAGTACAATTATTTTTTAATTTAAACGCTTCCTTTTAATTTTTAACTATGATCTGGGCATGTTCACATGCAATGAGCATGATTTTTTTGTGTGCTACTAGTAATTGAACATGAGTTTTTATTTTTCAATTGTCATTTACTTCATCTTCATATAGATGTCAGAATTGCATGTTAACACACTGCATCATGATTGTCAATGCTTCGTTGACTCTTCGCTGCAAGAAAGGAATTGCTTCTTTTGGTAAACTGAGATTTCAGAATTAATGAAACATATGACTCAACTTTGGACCTCTCTGCCTAATCAGGTGCATTTAGTTACTTTGATTTTGGTGTGGTTGATTCCTGGTTGCTGACCTGGTGCAACAACATTAGAAGATCTCGTGCTAAAGTTTATCGTTCATATGTGTTTGTGGTTCGAATGACAGATGAGTTGTAGGATCGATCGCTGGTTATCTTCGATGATATTTCTCTCTACTTTATTCATATGAGAACCAACTTGCGTTAACCTCTCTACCTTTTATATATGACCGTGTGTTGTAGCTTATTAGTATAGAAGAAAACTTATGACTTCTCAATTGTGCCAGTTAATAAATTAAGATGGTGTTTTAGAAGTTTGACATTTGCTAACTACTATAGTAAGTTTGCTTACATGCTTCCCATGATATCTGCAGGGAAACAACGAAGCCAGAAGGCCAAACCATTATCTGCATGCAAGTTCAAGCCTCTTTGTTGGATGCAAAGATTTATTTTTATGGTCCTAATTCATTTGTAGTGGAAAATTGTAATCTTTTATCTCCCATATCATGCTTAATAAGCTATGAACCTTCGAAGATCATTGTTTTCGACGAGCACAAGTTTCAGCCTTTAATGGCCCTTCAAAGATCTGACCACTATTATTATCTGAATTATTAATTATTATATTTGACATATTTGAATGTGTGAAGATGATGCTGTCTAGATCTTTTTGATCTTATTCACTGAAAAATGCACACTTCTTTGGGGGTTGATTATCATTTTTAGATTGTACATCTGTTTACTGTACATATTGAGATATGCACATGGCAGCCAAACAACATATGGCATTCATTTCACCAATCCACTCTGGCAGCCAAACAAGAAAATTGAACTTGATATCCAAATCCCAGAAAATGAAATCCAACGAGGACTGTGATTTCAGTTCATTTCCACCAAATGAAATGAAAGCCTGGGTGCCAAACGAGCTGTAAAGTATATTAGCACAAAATATTAAAATCATGTTTCTAAAAAGGACCTAGAATTATTGGATGATTATCTATATAGATAGATTAAAACATCTGATTATGCTAAGACATGTATTGTGAGAAGGTTTTAAAGAAGTTTAAAAGTAGAAATCAATAGTTGATGAGGATGTGTCCATTAATAGGGTTCAATTTACTTCAGAAACTGAATTCATCATATACTATCAAATGTACAAAGCCATATGTTTATGAACAGATTGTTGTAAATAGTTACACAAAATATTTGTTGTAAAGACAACTTCATGACTGATAAGGATTATCTATAGGGCTATCATTTTGAAATAGTTTTCCTAAATAACATGAATTGTGGATCTATAAATGATATAGATTGAGGCTTGAGAAGTTTTTCTATAGAATATAATTTGGATCAATAAAAGTTTATACATAGATTATGATGTAGTTCCAAATGAATATTGACTATATGGAGAAATATTAATTGGACTATATGGAGATATAGTGTTAGTATAGAATGGAATATATTGAGATATTGTGCTACCATTAATGTAACAAAAGAACTACAAAATAAAACCATATGTTACCGATGCAAATAACATCAGGATTTGAAGAGTATCAGATCCAGTGACGAAGACTCTACCACTAGCAAAGCATGAGAAACACCAGATAGCGATGTGTGTTAGAAAACATGCAACAAGATTATTGACTCTAGTGCAAGTGGGAGACCGTTGGGAATATGCCTAGAGGCAATAATATTTGTATTCTTATATTTTCGTATTCATAATAATAGAATTTATATTCGACGCTATAACTCCTATGATGCTGGAATATGCTATTCACTGGAAAACTCATATGCACGTGTGGAATGATAAATAGTTAAATAAAAGATTCCTACTCGTGTCTCTAGGAATAGCTCAAGTGTTGTTGGTGATCACGTTTTCCGGATCTTAGGATATCGGTAAGTGTAACTATAGTCCAAAATACACTGAGATTATGACGTTAGAAGAACGATCATATTGAATCGACCCAACCTTGTCTGTTATGAATAACACGGAGTCCAAAAATACACTGAGATTATGTTAATATCATTTGTAACCAATTGTAATAACACAGAGTGTTAACATGTGATTTGCTCCTTAGACCATGAGAATATCATAGTCACTTCTTACCGTACAATGAGTTTTTGGGTTGCTCAAACGTCACCTGTAACACGGTGATCATAACGACAACTTACAGGTTCATCGGAAAGTTTGACATGGGACTAGATAGCTCAAGAATGGGATTTTCTCCTCCGACGATAGAGATATTCTTAGGGCTCTCTAGCTGAGACGGTATCCATGATCATCTGGCTAGACACAGGTGGCTACGTCAGGGGGATGCCGGAACACAATAACGTGAAGTAAGAACAAAACCGGTAACGAGGATAACGGTATATTGAGCATGGTGATGACTCAGGAGGATACCGATGTATCCTGGGTTTACGAAATATCCCGAAGCAAACAAAACATCACATAATAACCATAGGTTCACTCGATATCATTCATGTACTCATAGGGATGAATATGGACATCCATAGTCCCGCTGCCGGTCATTGAACGAAGGACCTCCGTTCATGTCTACGAGTTACCGAAACTACGGGGTCACAAGCTTAAGGAAATCACGATCTTCTAAGTGTTAGTAGGATGGTAGTGATGAAAATATGTTTGTGGACTTGTTTTATTAATATTTTGAATAGTTCCGAGAGGATCCGGAATCGTTTTTGGGTCACTGGAAGGGTTTCGAAGAGTATCGGATAATACCTGGTATTACCGATAAATATATATTGGTGGAAAATGTTTCTGGGGATGTTAAATTATATGTAAGATGGTTTAAAGGTATATAGAACAATTTTATATTTAATTTAATATCAATGGGCCTTAAAAGGCCAAGAGGAGGAAGGCAACTTGGGCCACAAAGGCCCAAGTAGAGGAGGTGCCTCACTTACCTAAGGAAGGAGGCCGAATTGGACTAGGGGGGATCCTCCTCCCCCTCTTGGCCGAGGCCCCAAGGAGGGACCTTCCCTCCATGGTGGCAGATCCTCCTCTTTCCTCAAACCTATATATACTAGAGGATTTTGTCCATTGAGACACACAAGTTTTGGAGCCTCCTCTAGTTCTTCTAGTTGTAATTCTAGATGGTCCTAGTTGACTAAATAGAGCTAGACTAATCCTCTAATCCTCATAATTAGAAGCCCCGTGTGGTTCTAATCTCCTCGCTCTAATTCTCCGGCGATGATTTGCTCCGGACGGCGAAGCGCTGCTGGATCGTGAAGGCTGCATGCTTGCAACCAAGTAGAGAGGTTGTGCTTTTAGTCTTCGGTTCGAGGGACTGTTGGTGGGCAGTTTGCGGGATCGTTCATTGTCAGTTCGAGGGACTGCAAGTACAATCTACACCGACACGTTCTTCTTCCACTCCAACTCGATGACGGTAATGATCATGATCCCAACCCGTTATGCAACTTCGTATTGCTCTTGGGTGTGCATGAGCGCACTTTTTTTTTGTTTTTTTACTACGTTTCCCAACAAGATCTTCATGTTCAGAAGTTTGATTTCATATCTATACCTACTTAATATGCTCAATACTGTGAGTTGTGAGTAGTTCTATTTATTCTTGACGACATGAGAGAAGTCTTGTTTTTAGTAATCATGTGAAGGTGATCATTGTTCAATGTTTTGATGATATGTTGTGTTGTTCTTCCTCTAGTGGTGTAGTGGGAACGTCGACTACATGACACTTCACCATCTTTGGGCCTAGGGGAAGGCATTGTGGACTTAGTTTGTATACGATGGGTTGTGGGGAGACTGAAAGCTAATCCCCACTTTATGAATTGTTCCATGAGGGTCCGTTTTGGATCCACATGTTTAATACTATGGTTAGATTTATCTTAATTACTTCTCTTGTATTTGCGGATGCTTGCATGGAGGGTGTAACCATGAGTGGTTGTTTTTTCAAGTAAGAAGAACACCTTAGCTCCGGTCCAGCCACATAACAACTTATCAAGGCAATAAATGTAAGTCGAGGAATCGTGGTGAAAGTAACTAGACAATATTCCCGTGTGTCCTCAAGAGCGTTTTCATCACTATAAGAAGTTCGTCAGGCTTGTCCTTAGCAACATTAAGGATTGGGACACCATGCTGCACCTTGTTACTTCCCTCTCCATTTCCTTCCATTTGGGCGAGCGCACGGGGGAGAGCACATGGCGTGATACCACTATTAGACTTTCCCACATTGTGGTGAAGGTGTTTGAAGTGGAGTATCTCAGAGAACTAAGTATGCAAGATACATAAAGGTCGATGGTTGGTTCAGTTGATTGCGTGCATTGGCGATGGAAGAATTGCCCCTAAGGTTTGTGCATGATGTACCAAGGTCAAACCTAAGAGGCCACCATCATACTAGAAGCAGTGGCATCAAGGTCCTAATGGATTTGTCATGCTTTCTTTGGCATGGCTGGTACTCACAACGACATCAATGTCCTTCAATGATCCCCGTTGTACAAGAGACTTTGTGATGGGGATGCGCCGCGCACTAGTAGAAAAGAGGGCTTAGGTTCAGGCCGGGTCAGCCCATTAGTCCCGGTTCAGTCCAGAACCGGGACCCATGGGGGCACTGGTCCCAGTTTGTGAGGCTAGGGGCCTGCCGGGCCTCATGGGGGCATTGGTCCCGGTTCGTCTGGCCCCTTTGGTCCCGGTTGGTGGGACGAACCGGGACCAATGGGCCTCGCTCCTGGCCCACCACCATTGGTCCCGGTTGGTGGCTTGAACTGGGACCACAGGTTGCCCTTTAGTCCCGGTTCATACCATGAACCGGGACCAATGAGGTGCCTATATATACCCCTCGCCCGCGAGCAGAGCACTCCAGTGCTCTATTTTTCTCTGGCCGGCGAGGGGAGGGCTTTGTGGTGCTCTACCTCACCTCCTATGCACATGAGGTGTTCGATGAAATGCCCGAGCCACACTAGTTAAGCTTTCTCGTCTCGAAGCTCGACCTCAAAGCTCCATTTTCCTTGAGATTTGTCTAGGTTTAGCGGCCCGCCACGTCCCATTCCCGTCTTCACCGCCGTCGATCGCCCGCGCCGATCTCGTCGCCGTCACCACCGTGGTGAGCCTCTTGTTCTTATCTTCTTTCTGAAAGAAAAATATTCTTACTTTAGATAGATACTTGTCTAATTTTCTTACTATTTTATTGCTTGTTATTATATAGTGTGATGGTTTTGGTATCTGCCCCCGTCGGCCCTCGTCCTGTCTATGATTCGGATGTGTATATATTATCTTTATAACTATTGGTTCATTTATTGTTTATGAAAATTATGCCGACCAACGTGACATAGGTTTTATTTATCTAGGAGGTATGTGAACCGGAAATTCCAACCCACCCTATTGTCGAGAGGTTAAATTTAGTTGAAGAAGAAAACAATTTCTTGAAGTAAAAAATAAAAAAAATTGAGGAGGAGAAGATGATATTGGAGTTGCATGTTGCGGATGTCGTCGATGATCACAAGATCAAGATGGATGCAATGCGCTTGAAGATTAGAAAGATTAGAAAATATGCCATTCATACCGAGGCTTGGTATCATTATGCCGTTGGATCAATTGTTACCTTGGTTGCGATTATGATTACATTTGTTTTCGCATTGAAATGTTTTACATAGTTTCAATGTATGATTTAATTAATTAGATGCTCTGGAGAGCTATATGTTGTTAGATGAGAACTATGTATGTACTTTGGTTTTAATGTGATGATGAACTTCTATTAATTTGGTCACTTAATTATCTATTCATGATGTTCTGTAATGGTTTTTGACACACTTAATTATATATAATGCACGCAGATGAACCGACAATGGATGTATGGTGACAGATACACCTCCGAGTACATTAAGGGCGTGCATGATTTTCTCGAAGTGGTTGAGGCAAACAAGCAGAATGGTTCTATGTGTTGTCCATGCCCTAAATTTGGGAATACGAAGTCTTACTCTGACCAGAAAATCCTTCACACCCACCTGCTTTACAAGGGTTTCATGCCACACTATAATGTTTGGACGAGGCACGGAGAAATAGGGGTTATGATGGAAGACGGCAAAGAAGAAGAGGACGATGACAACTATGTGCCCCCTGAATACAGTGATGCTGCAACGGGGGAAGCTGCTGAAGATCAAGAGGAACCAGACGATGTGCCCAATGATGCTGCAACGGGGGAAGCTGCTGAAGATCAAGAGGAACCAGTGCCCGATGATGATCTCCGTCGGGTCATTGTCGATGCAAGGATGCAATGCGAAAGTCAAAAGGAGAAGCTGAAGTTCGATCGCATGTTAGAGGATCACAAAAAAGGGTTGTACCCCAATTGCGAATATGGCAACACAAAGCTCGGTACTGTACTGGAATTGCTGCAGTGGAAGGCAGAGAATGCTGTGCCTGACAAAGGATTTGAGAAGCTATTGAAAATATTGAAGAAGAAGCTTCCAAAGGATAACGAATTGCCCGACAGTACATACGCATCAAAGAAGGTCGTATGCCCTCTAGGATAGGAGGTGCAGAAGATACATGCATGCCCTAATGACTGCATCCTCTACCGCGGTGCGTACAAGGATTTGAACGCATGCCCGGTATGCGGTGCATTGCGGTATAAGATCAGACGAGATGACCCTGGTGATGTTGACGACGAGCCCCCCAGGAAGAGGGTTCCTGCGAAGGTGATGTGGTATGCTCCTATAATACCACGGTTGAAACGTCTGTTCAGAAACGAAGAGCATGCCAAGTTGATGCTATGGCACCGTGAGGACCTTAAGAAAGACGGGAAGTTGAGAGCACCCGCTGACGGGTCGCAGTGGAGAAAAATCGAGAGAAAGTACTGGGCTGAGTTTGCAGGTGACCCAAGGAACGTATGGTTTGGTTTAAGCGCGGATGGCATTAATCCTTTCGGGGAGCAGAGCAGCAATCACAGCACCTGGCCCGTGACTCTATGTATGTATAACCTTCCTCCTTGGATGTGCATGAAGCGGAAGTTCATTATGATGCCAGTTCTCATCCAAGGCCCTAAGCAATCCGGCAATAACATTGATGTGTACCTAAGGCCATTAGTTGAAGAACTTTTACAGCAGTGGAATGGAAACGGTGTACGTACGTGGGATGAGCACAAACAGGAGGAATTTAACCTGCACGCGTTGCTGTTTGTAACCATCAACGATTGGCCCGCTCTCAGTAACCTTTCAGGACAGACAAACAAGGGATACCACGCATGCACGCACTGTTTAGATGACACTGAAAGTATATACCTGGACAAATGCAGGAAGAATGTGTACCTGGGCCATCGTCGATTTCTTCTGACCAACCATCAATGTCGAAAGAAAGGCAAGCATTTCAAAGGCGAGGCAGATCACCGGAAGAAGCCCGCCATGCGTACCGGTGATCACGTACTTGCTATGGTCAATGATTTACACGTAATCTTTGGAAAGGGTCCCGGCGGACTAGTTGTTCCGAATGACGCCGAGGGACACGCACCCATGTGGAAGAAGAAATCTATATTTTGGGACCTACCCTACTGGAAAGACCTAGAGGTCCGCTCTTCAATCGACGTGATGCACGTGACGAAGAACCTTTGTGTGAACCTGCTAGGCTTCTTGGGCGTGTATGGGAAGACAAAAGATACACCTGAGGCACGGGAGGACTTGCAACGTTTGCACAAAAAGACGGCATGCCTCCGAAGCAGTATGAAGGTCCTGCTAGCTACGCTCTTACGAAAGAAGAGAAAGAAATCTTCTTTGAATGCCTGCTCAGTATGAAGGTCCCGACTGGCTTCTCGTCGAATATAAAGGGAATAATAAATATGCCAGAGAAAAACTTCCAGAACCTAAAGGCTCATGACTGCCACGTGATTATGACGCAACTGCTTCCGGTTGCATTGAGGGGGCTTCTACCGGAAAACGTCCGATTAGCCATTGTGAAGCTATGTGCATTCCTCAATGCAATCTCTCAGAAGGTGCTCGATCCAGAAATCATACCAAGGCTAAGGAGTGATGTGGCGCAATGTCTTTTCAGTTTCGAGCTGGTGTTCCCACCATCCTTCTTCAATATCATGACACACGTCTAGTTCATCTAGCCGACGAGATTGTCATTCTGGGGCCCGTATTTCTACACAATATGTTCCCCTTTGAGAGATTCATGGGAGTCCTAAAGAAATATGTCTGTAACCGCGCTAGGCCAGAAGGAAGCATCTCCATGGGCCATCAAACAGAGGATGTCATTGGGTTTTGTGTTGACTTCATTCCTAGCCTTAAGAAGATAGGTCTCCCTAAATCGCGGTATGAGGGGAGACTGATTGGAAAAGGCACGCTAGGAGCGGACTCAATAATATGCAGGGACGGGCATTATTGGTCTCAAGCACACTACACAGTTCTACAGAACTCTACCTTGGTGACTCCGTATGTCGATGAACACAAGAACAGTCTGCACTCCAAACACCCGGAGCAGTGCGATGACTGGATTACATGTGAACACATCAGGACTTTCAGCAGTTGGTTGGAAACACGTCTCAGAGGTGACAACACTGTTTGTGATGAGCTGTACTCGTTGTCCAGGGGACCATCTTTGACTGTATTGACTTACAAAGGATACGAGATAAATGGGAATACATTTTACACGATCACCAAGATCAAAAGCGCACCAACCAAAACAGCGGTGTCCGCTTTGATGCAGCAACCGAGAGGGGAAAGGACACATATTATGGTTACATAGTGGACATATGGGAACTTGACTACGGACATGATTTTAAGGTCCCTTTGTTTAAGTGCAAATGGGTCAATCTGTCAGGAGGCGGGGTACAGGTAGACCCACAGTACGGAATGACAACAGTGGATCTGAAAAATCTTGGGTACACTGACGAACCGTTCGTCCTAGCCAATGATGTGGCACAGGTTATCTATGTGAAGGACATGTCTACCAAACCGAGAAAAAGAAAAGATAAGGAAGCGAATACATCATACGATGAACCAAAGCGCCACATAGTTCTTTCAGGAAAAAGGGACATCGTGGGAGTGCAGGGCAAGACAGACATGTCTGAAGATTATGAAAAGTTTCATGAAATTCCTCCCTTCAAAGTCAAGGCTGACCCAAGCATCCTAATAAACGATGAAGATTATCCATGGTTACGGCGCAATAAGCAAATGACACAAGCGAAGAAAAAGTGAAGACTTTCTCCCGCAACTATTATGATGATACCATGCCAACTTTGTAACAGACGAGTATGATACCATTGTCTGTTTTGTACACGAAGTGCATCCAGTTTTTGCCGTAACCCTCTCAACTTTTTTGCACATGCTATGTGGATGAAATGATGATACCATGCCAACTTTCAACCTTTTCAGAGTTCATTTGAAATGCTTTCAATTTCAGGGTCTTATAGCTCAAAATAATCTATAAATGCATGAAAAATAACAAATGAAGTCAGAAAGGGTTGAAAATTGATGATGTGGCTTTGAATGGTGCATTTTGAACACATAAAAAGTCAGGAGTTCAAATAAGTTTTAAAAAATGAAATCCCTTTGTAATACACGAGTTTCCGTATGAAATCCTGATACTTCAAAAGAGATTGTCCGTTTTGTACACGAAGTGCATCCAGTTTTTGCAACCCTCTCAACTTTCTTGCACATGCTATGTGGATCAAATAATGATACCATGCCAACTTTCAACCATTTCAGAGTTCATTTGAAATGCTTTTCAATTTTAGGGTTTTATAGCTCAAAATAATCGGTAAATGCATGAAAAATGGTGCATGAAAATAACAAATAAAATAAATAAGTAATTAGAAACAAAATAATATAAACTTTAATAAAATATATAAGTAGAAACAAAATAAAATAAACTTTAATAACATAAATAAAATTTATGAAACTAAAATTATCAAAGTATTTTCTGTTCAAAACATTATAAGAAACCTCTAGTATTATTGAAACTAAAATTATATAAAATTGATGCAACTAAAATTATCAAAGTATTTTCTGTTCAAAATCATTGAAAGCAAAAAGAATTTTCATAAAGAACATTTTTTGTGAGAAACTTTAATAGCAAAAAGAATTATCATAAAGTAAAATAAATAAGTAATTAGAAACAAAATAAAATAAAATAAATAAGTTTTTGTTGTAAGTAGAAACAAAACAAAATAAATAAAGCAAAAAATAAAACAAAAAACAGGCAAAAAAATAAAAAATATGCCACCTACTGGGCCACCACGGCCTGAATACGACTAGAAACCCATCGATGGGCCAGGATTCAGGCCCGCAGAAGGCCCAGTAGGCCCATCAGGCATAGCAGTGACAATTAGGCCCGTAAGCCTACAATGGAGAGGAGCTCGAGAGGGGAGCAGCAGTGGGGCTTATAAACCAATGCGCACCCCTCTCAACTAGCGAGGTGGGACTAAACTTTCGACGCGGGCGCAGCAGCACAAGGCCTTTGGTCCCGGTTGGTGGCACCAACCGATACTAAAGGGGTGCATTGGTACCGGTTCGTGGCACTAACCGGTACCAATGCCCCCCCTTTAGTCCCGGTTGGTGGCACCAACCGGGACTAAAGGTGGCTTTGGTACCGGTTTGTGCTACCAACCGGTACCAATGGGTTTGCTATATAAGCCAGCACTTGTGAAAATTTCGTCAGTTCTTCGATCCCTCCGACGACGCCGCTAGGCTGCCCGAGCTCGTCGTGCCTCTGTCGCGCCCCAGACTACGCCGCCGTCGCCCCTGCCCCCGACCACACCGCGCGCCCTCGCCGTGCTTCTGCCGCACCCCAGACCCGCCCCGCCGTCGCCGTCGTCGTCGCCGTCGCTCGCGCCCTCGCCGTCGCCGCGCCCTCGCCCGACGTCGTCGCCACGCACCGTCCCTGCCCCGCCGCGCGCCACTCCCCGCGCCCCTGCTTGCCCCGACGCGCGCTCCTCCCTCTGTGAGCACCGCGCCTCTGCCGGCCCCGCCGCCGTGCTATTTTTTACATGTTTTTAGATTTTCATATATGTATATATGTATTTTTAGATATATGTATTTTTTTATGTATGTTCATATATGTATGTATTTTTTACATGTTTTTTGTATGTATGTATGTATTTTTTAATTGTAATGATGTTTTAAAAATACATATATGCAAAAGTTAGATTTTTAGAAAAGTTTTATCTATATATGTTCTCTGATTTAGTACATTTTAGGTTAGTTTCATTTTTAGAAAAGTTTTATATATTTAGGAAGAAGGAATAGAAGGAAGAAGAAGGAAGAAGAAAAGGTTTTATATATATGCAAAAGTTACATTTTTAGAAAAAATTTATATATCTAGCTAGGAAAGGAAGAAGAATAAAAAGAATGAGAGGAAAAAGGAAAATAAGAAGAAGAACAAAGGAGAAGAAGAGGAGAGGAAGAAGATGAGAAATAAATAAGAAGAAGAAAAAAGAAGAAAAAGAAGAGGAGAAGAAGAAAGGAATAGAGGAGCAGAAGAGAAAATAGAATATTCTATTTCCTCTTCTTCTCCTCTTTTTTTCCTTCTTTTTCTTCTTCAATCTTCTCCTCTATTAATATCTTCTTCTCCTCTTTTTATTTCTTCTTTGTCTTCTTATTTTTTATTGGATATGTCGTTGTCGATATACCCCATGTCCCGATAACTTCAAGACGAGGGGGGGGGGGTCGACCTACCCCCTCCCCAATAACATTATTTTCCCATGTATGTATGTCGTCGTTGTCGATATAACCCCCTCCCGGATAAATTCGACCGTGATAACTTATACCACGGGAGCACCCCCCGGCCCTCTCGCTCGACCAAAACTCTCGAGGACACCCAAACCCTAGAAAAAAGATGTCGGTCTCCTACCCCCTCCCGCCGCGCCCCTACCCTTGAAGCGTTGCCGAGGCCACCCCAAACCGGAATAAGCTAGGTCTACGTTTGCACTAATATATCCACCTGCTGTCATGTTTGTGTAATAATTGCCATGTTGTAATATTTGCAGAAACAATGGAGCACGGACAAGACGAGGAAGCAGAAGAGGTGTTGGGGGACATAATCTTAGCCGGAGGTGATGTCTTGTCGTATCTTAACGACAATTATGGTCTGGAAGAACAGGATGAAGAAGCAGGCTACGGTGATGGAAGAGTGGAGGAGGAAAGACATGATTATGATGGCTCCGGTGACCCAATGTTGGTGCAAGAAGGAGCCCGTGGTGACGGCTCCGGTGACCGAACAGAGTCCGGCCAGGTAAATATATTAGTTAAGCCTGTGCTGACTAGCTAATTGATGCTTTCATTGTTTTGGTATGTACACATATTAATTAACTCTCGTCTTTCTTCTTTTTCTAGCCCTCCGGATCGAGCACAACTTCGGTAAAGAGACGAGGCCCGAAGAGAAAGTTGCACTCGGATGAAAGGTTTGAGATCACAGCAATCGCGCGCGACGGCCAACCGATTGAACCCATCCGGACAAAGGAAGCATTTGCTGCTCAGTGCGGGGTTCTTGTTAGGGACAAGCTCCCGATCAGCATCCACCAATGGTATAAGCCTAAGAAGGAAGACCCTGAGGTGTCTTATGTCAATGATATGCAGAAAGATGATCTTTGGACTGAGCTGAAGGCAAATTTCACCCTACCGCCAGAGGAGGATCCGGAGAAGCCAGTTAAAGAGCAATTAATCAAGTCTCATGCTCTTAAGAAGATGGTATACCTATTCAGGAGGTGGAAGAATGAGCTGAAAACGTTTGTCGACAAAGAAGAGACACCAGAATTCATCGGCAAATATGAAAAGATCAGAGATCACTGGCCCGCATTTGTGGCCCACAAGACATCGAAAAAGAGTAAGAAGTTGTCAGCGACAAACAAGAAAAATGCTGCGAAGAAGAAGCTTCACCATCGCACGGGGTCAGGTGGCTACCTCAAAGCTCGCCCTAAGTGGGCCAAGGCTGAGAATGATCTGCTTGATAAAGGGATCGAACCAGAGAAAATGAAGTAGCTGGACCGTTGCCGGACTTGGTTCTTCGGGGCTGGCGGAACCTTGGACCCTGTATCAGGGAAGTGCGTTTGGACGGATGAGCTTTTGAGAATACCAGTCAAGAGGCTTCAGCACTATATCAATGCAGCGCAGCAAGGGACGTTTGTTCCAGACAGAGAGAATGATGAGCTCACAATGGCCCTCAGGAATCCTGACCACCCTGGACGGACATGAGGCACGCCAGACTCCGTTCCGTGGAAGGCTAGTTTTCCGGACGCATGCGGTTACAAATGCCAGGAGAGGAGGAAAAAAGTGGACCAGACCCAAATTCAGAAGCTGCACGAAAGGGTTCAAGCGCTAGAGGAATGAGACATAGCTCGGAGCAAGCGACCTACCGAAACTACCCCTGAAGCTACCCCGCCATCTCAGCGGAGAAGCAGCGTGGCTTCCACCGAGCTGCTTCAGCCGGAGCATGTCTTGACGGCTCCTGCTAGCTACCCCGTGGATGCTATCACGGAGTCTCAACATTGCCACCTTATGACGCAATGGCAGAACTTCAAAGTCAAGGCGGCTGTCGGCTCTGTTCGACCTCCTGAACCCGGCGCAACTTTTCACTGTCGTCCGATTCCAGAAGGATATGCTAGGGTGATGGTGGACGAAATAACGGAGGGATTTGAGGACCTCCAGCTTGACCACCCTACCGGTGAAGGGGAGACTCGGCTGGGTTCTGCTCTGAAAACTCCATGCCTATGGCGGAAGGAGCTCATCAACCTTCCGAACTGGATGCCTCCGCCTCCTCCGACGACGACGACGAGTAAGGGCACTCCGCCTCCTCCTCCGCCTCCTCCTCCGGCGAGTGATCAGGGCACTCAGCCTCCTTCTCCGGCGCGTGGCGGCACTCCGCCTCCTCCTCCGGCGAGTGATCAGGGCACTCAGCCTCCTTCTCCGGCGCGTGGCGGCACTCCGCCTGTGCCGGCGCGCCCGAGCAGCCAGCCTCCTCCTTCTCCACCTCGTCAGCAAGGGCGGAAGAGACCCGCCGCTGCTCCGGCGCGTTGTAGTCCTTCTCCTCTGCCTCGTAAGCAAGGAAAGAAGACAGCCGCAGCCGCTCCGTCTGTTCTGCCAGCGTCTAGCAGTACAGCCAGAGGCGGGAGGCAATACAGATTTGGTCCTTCACTGAAGACTCCAGAGAAGTTACCATACGAGAGGACCGAGGAGGAAACCACGAAGATCATGCGAGCTGAAGTGACAAACTTCTTTGAAGGGGTGAAAGCAAAGAAACATCCACCTCCGGAGGAGAAGGTAGATCCAGTGAAAGCGAAGCGCACTCTGGCTGCCCTGACAAAACCACCAAAGTCTCCGCCGAAAGACAACTATGAGCGTATTATTGCAAAGACATTTGTCGAAGCGGAGCGGTCGGGAAGTACTGTCAGTGATCAAAGGTTAAAAGAACAACGAACTGGGAAAAAAATTGCCCAGCTCGGCGAACAAGCGAACCAATCGTGCCCCCCGCTCAAGGTGTCTAGCGACATCATCGCTAATGATCCGAGGATGGTGCCCGGTTATAGCAATCCCGGAGATTACCTGCCCGACGATGTACATTATGATTTCTTGGAGGTGGACGAACACAAATACCATTACGGGAAGCCTCTCATCAAAGATGAAAGATCTCTAACAACGATGATGCAAAGATTACATGATTGGTACATGAAAACCTGCAGAGAGTCTGGGGGGAGGAATACTTTGACGCTGAGAGTTAAAGAGGAGCATGACCTCGTTGGAATTGAACTGTTGAATGTTCCATTTGAGGAGTTCTTCCAGTTTTTCAATCAAAAGGCCCTCGATAAATCAACGGTCACTTGCTACTGTCTGTAGGTCAGCTCTTTCATTGCATGTATTTATAATTATCCTCACTATATTATGCAGATTGAAGATCGCCGAATTGAAGAAAAGACAAATCGGTGATATTGGGTTCATTAACACAAATCTCATAGATGCAATTGAGGTTAAATATCATGCCGAAAATACCGAGGCCAACTTGCTACGATCGTTGGTAATAAATGAAAACAAAGATATAATACTCTTTCCTTACAACTTCAAGTGAGTGTTACTGTCTTGTGCATATTCGGTTTCCCTTATTAGTCCAGGTTATAGTAACGTAATTGATGACTTATGCATGCGTGCACAGCTTCCACTATATTCTCCTAGAGATTAAGCTTGAGCAGGGAGTAGTAACCGTCTTAGACTCGAGACGAAAAGATCCCCAGGACTATGCGGACATGACTCAAATGCTCGAGAAGTAAGTTAAATCGATCATTATCCACCATATCAGCAACTTTGTTCATTTCCTGATATCAAGTAATTGTTTTCTTTGTCTGGCAGGGTTTGGAGAAAATTCACCAAAAAAGCTCCGGGACTGCCGAAGAAGCTGCAATTTAGACACCCGAAAGTAAGTACTATAGTAGCATGTTCCGCGCATCTCCTAGTGATTCAAGCGCTAGTTTCATCAATACCATTTAGCAGTTTGATTAACCTCTATTTCTTGTAAAGTGGTTGTGGCAGGAACAAGGGAATGATTTCTATGGATACTACGTTTGCGAGTCCATCCGCCACACGACCTGTGAGCGGGGCTACTCTGACGAACAATATGAAGTGCGTAAGCAATAATATTCACAATTTTATTTTATTACCATCATTTGTGTTGAGTTTCATTTATTCATATATATATATATATATATATATGTATTGACCCCCTTCTTTAAATTAGATCTTTCGGATGCGGGATGAACTCCTACCACCAGATCGTATGCGAGCAATTCAAGAGGAATTGGCGGCATTCTTCCTTGACCACGTGATCGCTGAAAACGGAGAATACTATGTGGACCCTGTGTTCATATATAATTAGGAGATTATATTGTAAGAGATAATTATTGTATATATGTAGCCGGTAGTGTCGGATAGATATACGAGAACTTGTTGTTCGACCAATCTCTCGGAGAAGGAGAGGTGGTCGATATCACTTCTCTCTGTATGCATATGTTCATGACGATCTTCTGTTTCCTTCATTTGCTTACTACCTAGCGTGTCTAGTCCTCTCTATACGTATATAGTATGTAGCGTCGACCAAGCACGGAGATAAGAGAGGACACTTCTCTCTATTAATTAGCTAGCTAACACAATATATGAAACACCTAAATTAAACCCCCAAAACCCCCAACCCCCCCCCCCCTCAAAAAAAACAAAAACCACAGCCCCTGAAATGTTGACGCGTGGATGCCTATTGGTCCCGGTTAGTGCCACCAACCGGGACCAAAGGCCCTCCTGCCTGGGCTCGCCGCACCGGCCACGTGGAGGCCCATCTGTCCCGGTTCGTGTAAGAACCGGGACTAAAGGGCTAGGGCATTAGTAACGACCCTTTAGTCCCGGTTCAACAACCGGGACAAAAGGCCCTTACCAACCGGGACAGACGACCCTTTTTCTACTAGTGCGCCGTGTGCTCGCACACGAACACGTCGCCGCGTACCCTCGACGCCGGGGGTGATGCACCCCAGCTCACGTCGAAGGAGACCCGGCCGGAAGCGCGATACACAGGCAATCCGGCGGGTGCTTTTGAGGACTCGAAACCCCACACACCCGGGAGGGAACCCGTCTGGGCGCGTGGAGGCTATGGGCTGCCATAGGTCGACCTGATCGCCCCTAGGGCCTCGCAGTTCGCCGCCCTGCAAGGAAGAAGAACGAACGAAGAACGAGAAGAAAGATACAAGGGTAGGGGATATATGAACACGAAAAGTAGTAGATGTGTTGTTCGATTGTGTGTTGTTCAATCGGCCGTCACCCCTTAGGTATATAAGAGGCAGCTGGACTTCCCGTGCAAGAAAAAGGCTTGGATTCACGTCCAAAACCCTAGTCAAATTTGGATTGGTTTTGTCCAAACTTTTCAAAACTGTTCGGTTTAAAACTAGCTGCACCTTGCGGGTCTTTTTTGAGGTGGCAAACGACCTCGGATGGAAACGAGCCCAAAAAAAATCTTGACCATTTAGACGATTCGAATAATTTTCATGTTGAACGTTTTTTGATCAGAGGTCATATTGGGGGTCAAAACGCTCGCGCAAAACAGGCTATTATTTGCGCTACCCATCAGACAGGGTGTCTAGTGGGGCGTGCCATTTTTTGCCTCCTGACAGGGCTGCATTTCGATGGCTCTAAATTTTGCATACGGACTCGGATTGGTACGATTTTTGTATTAAAATCGATCGGTTCAACGAGGCGAAGACAATTCGTGTAGATCATTTTTCCATACGAGGCCGTCCTGTGGGCGTAATCAGCCAAATAGTGTTCTGAATACAAAATCTCAGTACTTCAAACACAACTTCGGCCTTGGAGATGAGATCGGATGACTATGGCCCAAATATCAAAGTTTCTCCTTTTGAAGATACAGAACTTTCTTGCTTTGAGAACTTTTTTATTTGGGGCCATTTTAATTGTGTTTTTGACCATGCCAAAATCTGGTGTCAACACATGCCCCCCTATTTTTCGGCAAAACTTGTGTGCCGAAAAATAACTTGCACATAGTTTGTGCTAAGGACAAAGTATGTTCACACAGGAACACGTCACCATGTACCTCCAACGCCGAGGGTGATGCACTGCAGCTCACATCGAAGGAGACCCGTCCGGAAGCGCGGTACCCAAGCAATCCGGCAGGCGCTTTTATAGACCCAAAACCCCACACGTCTGAAAGGGACCCCATCTGGGTACGCGGAGGCTATGGGCTGCCCTAGGTCGACCTGACCGCCCCTAGAGACTCGTGGATTCGCAGCCCTCCATTGCTGAAGAACGAGAAGAAAGATACAAGGGTAGGGGATAGATGAACACGAAAATGTAGTAGATGTGTTTGTTCGATTGTGTGTTGTTCAATCAGCCGTCATCTCTTGTCAATATAAGAGGAGGATGGACTTCCCGTATAAGAAAATGACTCCAAATCACGTCCAAATCACGTCCAAATCTTTCTAAAATTAACCGAACTTGGATTTAGGTAAGTCTGAGACATTAGTTTGGTTTTTTACTCTCACAGGCCACAAACGACCTTCGATGAAGATGTGCCCTAAAGCAAATTCAACCATTTCGATGAGACGAGCAACTTTCATGTTGAACGTTTTTAGATTCAAGGCCATCTTCAGGGCCGAATCGCTCGCGCAAGACAGCCGATTGGTGGCGCTACCCATCAGACATAATGTCTGGCAAGGTGCGCCATATATAGCCTCTGGGCAGGGCTGCATTCGAATCGCTCTAACTTTTGCATACGAACTCAGATTGGGACGACTTTTATATTTAAATCGACCGTTTCGACGAGACGCACAACTTTATTGTTGAAACATTTTCCATCAGAGAACATCTTAATAGATTTTCATGCCATTCTTTAATCTGCTGTCAACATGAGCATCTCTAAACTTGTCATAACCATTGCATAAGAGCTCCATTTTATACCATGTTCATATCCATCTCGATCTTCTTAAAGAGAGCCATCCGGAGGTGACCTGCAATCATAAGTTGGAATTAGTCTTGATATAACTTAAAGCTACTCTCTATGATTGTGCCACTTTTGAGCGTCAACACTGTGTAACTATACCGTCAATGGGCACAACTACAACATGGGGTACTACCTTGCCGATGGTATCTATTATCGGTGAACGGCGTTTGTGAAGATCATATCCGATCCCCATGGCAACAAACAATGCCACTTTGCAACAATGCAAGAAGAAGGGTGTGGAGAGGGCATTTGGAGTGTTCCAAGCTCATTGGGAATATTGTCCGTGAAGCTACAATGATATGGAAATCAGAGACTTGGTGGCAACTGATGACATGTTGTGTCTTTTATGCACAATATGATTGTCGAGGATGAGGGTGAAGGGGCAGCCTAAACGCATGATTTTGAGAAGCCCGAGTACAAGTCCGCCTCCCGGAACAAGACACGGAGCATATTGTAAGATCACCAAGTGCATGTGCAAGTACTCAATGATCTTGTGGAGGACATGCGGACGCGCAATGAAAACTAATGAGTTTCATGTTTGAATTATGCAGTTTAAATAAATTTTAGTTTGAACTATATATTTTTCGCTATGAGCAAATGTTATTTACGTGTGATAGTCATGTGTATGATCGATGTGCATAGATGTGAGGTAATGATATGAGTGTGGTTGTGTAGGAGGACACCTGAGTGGCTGTCTAGAGTCGTGTCTGGGCGCGTCCACGGGCATTCAGAGGTGGATTTGCTTAGTCCGGCTGTAAATGCTTCACTCAGTTTTTTACATCTATCCAACGGACAGTATTTGCTCTCTTTCAGAGCAAAATTTACTGTCACTCCTTTTTTGCAATAAGATATCACTGTTAATCTCTTTTGTCTCCTTCCCACATACAAATGTGAATACTTAGGACTTGTATCATCAGGGCATGCAGGTAGGGGACCGCTGTACGTTGCTAGCTGCTATAGCTTCTTGTTGACACGCATGATGGCCAGGCATTATAAGGTCCCTGTATGCTGGCAGCTAGCTGCCTGTGCGCCTGCCTGCCTGCCCACCGGCAGCAACAATTGAGATCTTGACTCTTCCTGACCGATCCCAAAATTCAATTCAATTATTGGATGCATCTCAAAAGATCAAAGGGTGGGTGAGGTATCGTGACTTTTCAGCAGCTGCATTCTGTGCTTACATACATACTCTGGCGCCCCAAGTTCGCGTGTTTTTCTTTCCGACAAACAGTTCACTGGTTAGATCGACAGCAGGACATGGTGTGACTTGTCTCCACTCCCCAGAGTGGTTAAAAGAACGTTGCCATTTCTGTAGGGCAAACAATGTTGTTCAGTTGCATGTGAGCCTGGTTTTAGTGCTCTGGGATATATTGAAAATGTTTTTTAGAAAGTTAATAACTCCAGTAGTTCTTCTACATGTCAGATCATAAGAATGGGAATCTTTGCAATGCTACAAAATTATCATGACATAGCTCATTCCGAATTTTATTTGTGAGAAGTAGTGAGTATAGTGTGAATTTAGAACATATTTTCCAGACCCAGTGACATCTGAATCCAATAGCTGTAAACGACTAAAATACACTTCCAACTTCTAGAAAAAAATGAAAAAATCATGCACGTAGAGTATAGCTAGAACTTATAAGTAACTTTTGTTTTTGCGGGTGATTATAGATACAAGTATTTGCATGTAAAATTTGACACTTAAGCACACCTCTATTACTGTTCCTTGTTCACTTTGTCATTTTTATATAGATCGCATAGTCATGTTTAGTTTTAAAGTGTACAAGAGTAGTGTAAGTTACATTAACTTGCACAGTTCCTTGGTCAATTTGGCATTTTTATATAGATAACATACATCCATGTTTAAGTTAGAAATTTTACATGCACATTGCACATACCTCCACACTCAAGATTTTATTTTTTGTATTTTTTATGAACCTTAAAAAAGTGTATTTTTTCTTAGAAATAGCCAAATTACACTTTATATTTTGAAAAAATGATGCATGTAGAGTATAGATACAATACAAGAATTTTCATGTGAAATTTGAATCTTAAACAGGCCTATATAACTGTCCCTTGTTCACTTTGTCATTTCTATAAAGATCTCATACAGTCATGTTTAGTTTTAAATTTTACATGTACATACTTATATTCATTCTCTACACACAATATTATTTTCTCATATTTTTCCGAATCTTAAAAGACAAACAGAACGGGTAAAAAATCCATCATGTTTATATGGACCTACAATTAGATGTTCAAGGCATACTCGCCCAACCATACGTACAAACTCACATGGCATCTAGGAGTGCCAAAAACTGAATTCACATATTATAAAGACTAGCAGAAGAGCCCGTACGTTGCAACGGGAGAAAAAGATACCACATGTCCGTAACCCAAATAATCACAAGTCAAGAAACCAATAGGTCCATGTTCTTTATTTCAACATGACATCCCATCTTGTTGCCATTTGCCCGTCGTCGCATTCTTGCATACAATGATCATAGTGCTTACGGAATCACAACGCATTTGAATGTGGTCAATTGTAAGCCGTCTCTCTCGTGGCATAAGATGAGGTTTTTCTCTTGCTACATTTATTTCGTCTCCAATTTGTTTGTGCGCTGTTGGTTCAGGTTGCACTCTAAATAACATTTTAAAAATGGTTAGGAGGTAAAAACAACATCATATTCGGATTCTACATATTTTTTAATCAAATTTCATATATAACATGTTAGAATTGGAGTTATGGTTTAAAATACATGGATATTAAAAAAACATTTGTTCTACGTAGACCGCGGGTTAATTAGCATAAAAGACATGGTGTTTTCTGTAAAAAGGCAAAAAGATTCAATTTGTCACTTAAAAATGAACTGCAGGTTGATTACCTGAAAGTGTAGGGTGTTTTGTGTAAAATCAGTCAAACGTTTTCTTTTGCCCCTTAAAACAGGACAACAGGTTGAATACAAAAAACATCAAAGGCTTTTTTGCCAAACTGACAACGACGTACAATCAAAAGCGATATTCGCTTTATTATTAGATGAAGATGATAAAGATAAAGATTGACGAAACTGTCACAGACACCTCACTTATATGTCGGCTACCACTAAACATATCCCCTCCGCTCTTAGTATAAGACACACAAAAGAAAAAATAGCCTATATTATTTTTCACCTTAGTAGACTAAGGGCAACTCCAGCGCGCGACCCCATCCTGTCCGGATGCGTCCGTTTTGGGCAAAACGCGGCCCAACGCTAAACCCCAAACGAACAAAGTAGTTCGCACTTGTCCGTTTTGGTCCGGCCCAACCCCAAACCTGGCCCAAATTTGAGCGACAAATGCGTCTATGCAGACACAAATGAACGCTCCTGCTGCTTCCGCTCGCTGGCCAACAAAACAGTGGGACGGCCTCAAATCCCTCTGGACGCGATGGCTGTCGCGCTCGCCAGCTCCGCCGGTCGCGACGCCGCCGCCCGCCTGCCCCGCGCTCGCGTCGCCGCTCACCCTCTCTGCTCCTGCGCAGCCATCGCTACGCTACGCTCCCGCACCGCCCGCCTGCTCCACTCCCGCGCTGTCGGAGCCCCGCAGTCACCCCGCCGTCCTGGCCATCGTGGCCGTGGCCTCACCGTTCCTCTACGTCGCCGGACAGGTACGCGTCCTCGCCGTTCCCCTGCGTCGCCGACAGTACGCGTCCTCCCCGTCATAGCCCTCGTGGCCCCCGCCGCGCCGTTCCTCTGCATCGCCGGATCTTCTGCCGTTCGCGGTGGCTGTGGCGCCGGCGGGGTGCGACGCCGGGCATGAGATTGGTGTACGACGAGGCGGCGCGGCCGGTGTACGAGGAGGAAGCGTGCGGGGTCGAGGCAGGACCGGGCCGCTGCAGCCACGGCGAGGAGGGGCGGCGCTGGGCAAGACGGGGTGGAGCTAGCGAGGCGAGACGTCCGTTTGGGGTCCAAACCACTTGTGCGCATTGGGCGCAGATGCTCCCGACGATCGTCTGTCCCCCGGACGTCCGCCCCAATCACATCCCAAACAGACAGAAATGGACGTCCGTTTTGGGTGGCTAAATTTCATGTTTTGACCCTTTTCTGATATCTATTCGAGATCTGACCCTAGTCTGATAAAATTTCGAGATCTGACCCTTTTGCTACCGCCAAGGTCCATGGCGGTAGGGTCAAACAGCCTACTGCCAAAGTCCCTGGCGGTAGGGTTGCATGCCCTACCGCAAATTTCTCCTAAGTGTTGAACACAGTGCGTGCTCGTGCCTACTGCCAAGCACCTTGGCGGTAGGGTTGTACAGGCTACCGCCAGTATGTTTGGCGGTAGGCATGTTTCCTACCGCCAAGGTTCCTGGCGGTAGAAAAGGGTCAGATCTCGAAAAAATTTCAAACTAGGATCAGATCTCGAATAGATTTCAGAAAAGGGTCAAAAACACAAAATTTTGCCTTCTGGGTCTAGCGCTGGAGTTGGCCTAAAAACGACATCTTTCCATCCCTAGGAACTCAAAGAACGCCAGCAACGCTTCGTTCTGAGCGTCGGGCTGTTTTCTCCGTGATGCTTACCATGATGATGCACCGGGCGTCGTTCCATCCACTCCAACAGTGGCAGTAAATAAGTCGACAAGACATATAGCCATGCATGGCGAGCCAACCAAGAGTTTGATGCCTGCAGTTTGAAACAAGACGACGAAGTTACCAGCTGAGGGCCTGGTGATACGTACGGGCGCGGTGGTGGACAATCTCTATGCGTGTGGCAGTGGGCAGTGGGCAGTGACAGTGGCAGCGGCCGTCGTTTATAGCACCAGAGGACCACAACCACACATGTACGTACGTGTTTGGTTGCTCCCAGTCGCCTGCATGATGGCCCTGACACGGGGTCTTTATTAATTTGGCGTCTACTGCCCAGTACGTGTCGAGCGTACGTGAAGCCGGAGCGTGCTTAGCATGGATCATCAGAACTAACTTGGAAGGTAAACCCTAGCTTCGTAGTTAATGGTGCATGCTAATAATGGTGCCGACACCCACACTCGCAGACAGACACTGCGAGCTGCATGCGTGCATAAATGGGTGCAGGTGTTTGGCACGCGGCTAGCAGAGACACAGCAAAATGTATATCGGTCCTCACCATCTCGATGGTTTTTCTTTCATGCTTCACTAGGCTAAAGCATCTCCACCAAATTTCCTTACCTTTTCAAAACTCGTCGAAAAGATAAAACACAATCGTCATCACTTGTCAAAAACTGCCCAAACCAGTCATTTCTCCAGGAAAAATTGCAGGCCCTCTCATCACTCCATCAGACCATTGTCCCCACGATAATTGCACACACGCACAAGGGAGAAGGAGGCACGTGCCGATGTCCAGATAGCCTGTGTGCGGTATTATAACAGTGTCAATACGTCGGTGGTCATATCTAGGCGATTAGCTGATGTCAAGTCAACGTGATTAACAAATCTCGTTGTCGTGTCTCGTATGATTGCTTGGTCCTTGGTAGATCGATGTGTGGTTCGGGTTATTCTACCACATGTTAGCAATTGAGTCAGCCCGGCCACCTCGCCGCCACACTCTGATTGCACTCCACTTCCAACTGAATGTGCCAACGCCACCGAAGCAACGACGGACTACCCTGCCTCCCCACCCCTAACCATTTGTTAACTCCGTCGCTTTTTCGTAGAGCAGCCTGTGACCACTCTGAGGAATGAGCGACGGTGTCGTTGGCATGTCCTCCTCCCCGTGCCTAAGATCCCTAACATCTTGAGGCCCTTCGAGCTTGTCCAACGACTCAATCAATGTGTGCGCTACGACGGTGCCAGGGGTGGCCACGACGAGCTAACTCCTCACTTTAATAAAAAAGAGTGTATGACATGTAGCCAGATCAATACTATTATTCTTTACGAAATTGCATGAGCACCCTGGCCCCTTGATGAGGTTTTGTCAAGAAAAATTTGGAGCCCCCCCCCCCCCCCCCCCCACACACACACACACATTCCTTTTTAGAGAGCCCTCAAATGGATAAGTTGGGTAGATAAATAGGAAAGCCACATGGACTTCATGGGTTTGAATCTACCGGAGGGAGGATAAGAGCATCTACAGCTGAGTGCCCTAAACCCTTTCTACATGGCGAGCGGGCGACTCGGTTACCGAACGACCCCCCCCCCCCCCCCCCCCCCCCGGCAACTCAAAAGCCTGGGCTATCCAGCGCCCCTCATATCCAACCCAAATCTTGGGCGGATATGGGGAGGTCTGGGTATACCTGGGGGTGTCCGCCACGTCAGCCCAGCCCACTATGGCTGGCATCGACCTCACTACCGTCCAATATCCGACGACCAATGAGTAAACCCTAGTTAAACTCATTCACTCGACCTCTCTGTTCCTCCTCCGTCGCATGCACTAACTCTTCCCCCACCCCAAATTGATCCCCTCCTGCCATGGCCGACAGCCTCCGTCAACAAGAACTGGGAGAAGCTAGCCGCGGAGCAACATAGCTCGTCAGTGCCCGACGAGGAGGAGCTGCTGCTCGGCATTGCCCTCGCTTGGCCGCGGTTGCAGCTCCTCTTTCGTGGATGCGGCAACACATCGAGTGGGCAACTGTAGCTCCACGTTGCCCAGCCACCGTCGGACGTGGTCCCTACCTTCCCCTGCTAGGTGACAGCCGACATCGCCTGCAGCTGCTCCTTCGGGGCTCCACTGGGTGCTCGTGTCCACAGAACCATAACCAGAGCCTATTCGGCGCGCATATCGGCATGCAAGGAAGCGAACCCCAGAGGCGGTTGCTAGCCGCTCCAACCGCGGATCGAGTAGATCCACGCGAGGAGCTGCTCCACCCCGGCCAGCGATGACGACGAGGCCCTCCACGCCTCCATCCTCCACTCCTACGTCCATGGTAGACCGAGGCCCACCGTCGTCCCCACAAAAATGTGGCGGCACTCCGCAAGGCACTCGAGGATTCCGAGCGCCTGGTGATGCAGTGGGCAACAACTGCGGAGATAGCCACGCGGCTCTGAGAGGAGCAGAACCGCACCGCCTAGCGCATGGCGGGCATCATCATATATACCTCCTCCTCATACGACACTGACGATACCGACGTGGTCGGAGCCGCCGACACCAATGCCGAGGACAATCACCGACATCCCAAGGGGAAATGTGGCAAGGAAGTCATGAAATTTTTGCGTCCCAATCTCTTAGTAATAACATAATCTACAGCCGAGCACCCAAACCCTCCTCAAACGCCCAAGTGGGCTGCCCGGTCATGATTTTTCAACCCAGACAGCCCCTAAAACGGGCCTCAAATGCCCATGCTGACCGGCACCCATCATATCCATCCCATATATGAGGCGGATATGGGGCGCGGCCAGGCGCGGCCGCCACGTCAGACCGGCCCATGCCGACCATACATATATCCTATCCGATAAACCCTAGACCTCAGTCCACTCTAGTCTCTCCGTCCTCTCCTCTTCCTGATCCATCTCTCCTCTTCCCACTCCGATCCATGGCCAACGACGGTAGCGGCTCCGGCACCAACGGCGACGAGAGCGACGTCATTGCGGTCTCCCTCCGCGTTGCTCTACGCCGCTCCTGTCTAGATCATGGCGGCAACAGTGGTGGGAGCTCACGGAGCGATGCACTGTCCCCGTTCGCCCGTCGTTGCAGTGCGGGCGAAATTGCTAGCCCCCCCCCCCCCCCCCGTCCGGCGTGCAGCACCGGTCGAAGCGCCGCCTACTCCGCCCCACTCCAGGTACGCCACCCGCCGCCACCCCATCCATTCAACCTCCTGAGAGCGTCCACGGGCACCGTTGCATGATTATGCCCTCACTGGCACCGGGTCGGTCGAGGACGCCCGAGTCGGAGGCGCAGGCAGCTCGGAGCGAGCAGCAACGCGAGAGGGAGGCCATTGCATTGGGCGACGCGTTGGTGAGGCACCGGGCACTCGCGCGCACGCCAATCGATCCCGAGGACGTGCTCATTGTGTCGGTCCTCTGACGGTCCCTGACAACGGCGGAGACGAATGCGCGGCGGCTGCGGCGGAAGAACCCCAAAGCGCTCCGGCTTGCTATCGAGCTGTCGGAGAGAGAGGCGTCGGCTAAGGCGACGAAGGAGGCGAAGGCGAGGAGGCTCGCCCAGGAGCAGGAACACTTGCTCCGCAGACTTCTCGGGGAGCACATGGAGCCGTCAGACTATTTCGACAACGAATCAACTTCCTCCTCCTCCTCCGACGATGACGACCCTCCGGCAACTGACGCCTACACTGAAGGCCAAAGCAGCACCGCTGACCGCAAGGGGAAGGGGGCGGCGAGGAAATGGTGTTTTCCTCCGCCCTTCCTCGTTTAATTAAGTTTTTTATCCTATATTTAGAGTACTGCTCAGTTAAGAACATCTTTTGGTTATTCGATGATCGTTTATGAAATTTGCTGCTTGTCCGAAGATAACATACGTTTGTTTCCATATGTGCATGTGTTACATGGATATGAGGAACCGGATTTGAGATACACAGGTGTGAACGTAGCAAAATGAGGCGTAGCCGGTCACTGCCTGCGGATGCGCCTGGGCGCGTCCACATGCGTTTGAGGGGCCATATTTATCATATGCGCATGTAGATGCTCTAACAGTGTCTATGTAGTTAAGTGATGAACTTTGGTCGCATGACCTTTTGGATCGGGTTATTTTATAATCTAATCTATGTCAGATCTTACTGTGTTATGTTTATATCTATGCCAAATTTGCGCCCCAAATGCATCGGCACGGACGTGGAACAGACGCCACACGCGCCTTCGCGGTGTCCGCCGCGGCCCCACCTGGCGGTCGTCTAACCGCCTGCCACCTACTTGGTCAGCTTAATTTATGACCTCGGGCCCACGCATCAGCGTCGGCTGTCGTCCTTTTTTAAGCAGACCGTGTGGCGGGGCCGTCCTCATCCAGCCAGCCCCCGTCCCCATCTAGCCACACTCACTCCCCCGTCGCCGGCAAACCCTAACCAACCCTAGCCACCCCAGCCATGCCAAATGGGGCTCTTCTACGGCGCCGGCAGCAGCAGCAAGGCCAAGGGCAAGTCGCCTGCCATCCCCTTTCCCCCGGAGTTTCTCTCGCCTCTGCCGACGTCAGCTCGCCGGCCGAGGCATCGCGTCAACGTGCCGTGCACCAGGCAGAGTGGCACCGGCAGCACCGCGTGCCTCTGCCGTACCCCGACGCCACCCTGCCGCACGACTGGCACTTGAATCCGGAGAGGATCCCAGTGCCGGCGGCCCCGCGGTAGGCCAGGGTGCACGCGGAGGAGGTGCGGCGCCAGCGGGCGCTCCTGACGCCGGAGCAGCGCCGCGGCGCCGCCTACACCTCCGACTCGCCCTACTGGGCGTGCTAGTTCGCCTTCGAGCACGAGGAGGCGAGGCGATGCGGCGTCCGCGAAGTCGACCGCACCGTGCCACCGCCCTCACTCGTCGTCCGCGAGGGGGACCAGGCGACGGAGGCCGCCTACCAGGCTGCCCTTGCGGCAGTCTATCGGGAGAGCGAGGAGGACGAGCGGTGCAGGGTGACGGTGGCCATGGCGCAGGCCATAGCCCTCTCCGCGGCGGGCGACTGCGTCCTGCTGCCGATGGCCACGCCGTCCCCTGTGAAAGCCGAGCCGGAGCCGGAGTTGGAGCCGTCATCCATCGAGCGCTACTCCTGGACGGGAGTAGTGCGCGAGTGGGTCAGCGCGCCGCCGGTCTGGATGGGGGCAACGCCGGCGCAGGAGGCGGCGTACCTCGAGCACTGGCGCCATATCCGGCTGGCCGAGGAGCGCCGCGACGGCGAGTACCACGAGATGCTCGAGCGCGACGCCGAGGACGAGCAGCACGACGCCTAGGAGGAGGCGTGCCAGGCCACGACGGCCCAGGCGGTGGCACAGCCCTTGGCGGCACTTCCCGCGCGAGCACAACCCGCGCCCGACATGAACGCGCTCTGGAACACGGCGTTCCCCTGGGCCGGCCGGGCGCCGATGCTCATTGACCTCACAGACCCTGAGGACGACGACGACGATGCCTAGGGCAGCGCTCCGCCTCGTAGTTTAGTTTGTTTTTATTTTTCGTAAATGCAAATGTGGACGCGTGGACTCCCACGGCCTTCGTGGTCGGCTTTAGTGTTTAATTAATGTTTTTTTAATATGCTTGCATTCCTTTTTTTTCTAGCACTGTCAAAATGGGTCGCGCCAGCGTTGGACGCACGCGCCGACCCAAACGCAGAAGCGGACGTTCGTGTCCGGCTGGCCGACCCAAACAAACAAAAAACGGACAAAATCGCCGTTTATTTGAGTCGGCCCGTTAAAGTTCCTCTTGGATGCTGCGGACACATCCGCGAACGTATAGGAGCCCCAATAGATGACCGCTGGTGTACATGCTCTAAGACCGAAGTAAACGACAAAAAGAATCGTATAGCGGGAGAGGATAGCATTTCATTGGCTGCTCTGTCCCTGGACCAGATTTTCTCATTGGCCGGGCGTCGCGTCGGTAGGCCCGGCCCAAATATACGTGCTTTAATGTTAGTGCTTCCAATGGCAATGGTGGTGGGCAGACATGCATGCATGCATGCATGCTTCGTCCGAACGTTTCAGCAGCTTTGTCCATGCGAGTAGCACACTTACTGACCAGTGTGGTAAATGCTTTGCTGCAGCTTTGTACGAGCCGAGCGCTCTGGCCGTCGATCAAACGGATTCATCCTTTATCAGGAGCAGCAAATGTTTCTTGTCGTATACTCTGGACTTGAGCGAAGAAAGATGGCTCCGTCTGAACCACCTCTGGCGTTGCACCTGCACATGCTTTTGCCCGGCCCACTGTTGAAATGTCAATGGGTTTTTCCTCTGCAAATACTATAAGTAGTATGCCTGTATGGGCCTGTATCTAGGGTATGATGTGATGCACCAACCAAATTAGTTGGTGTTTTCTCCCGAATACCGAAAGTAGTATGAAAATTGATAGTATGGTCCTACATGGATGATACAGCCAACTATCCTTATCTTTGGCCAGCTAATTTTTTTTTTGCTAGAGTGAATGGAGTTTTATTCCATTTTTGTCGAGTTATAGTCAAGAGGCAAAAGTTCCTCCATACAGGAGGCCCTTGGTGCAACCACACATCTACAGCTATAATTTGCCAGAAAATCGGTTACTCTATTTTGATTTCTACTAAGCTTATGTGAAATAAACTGCTTTGATCTTAGCGGCAAGCTGGCCATAGGCCGAGCGGCCTAAACCACTACCTGACAGGATACATGGAGCCTCTATGGAATCTAACGCACATTGTGGCTAAATTTTTTAAATATACAAATACTGTACATGACAAAAACGTTCTCAATGACTAGCCGCCGTTGATTGGCTGCATGCATGCATCGTAGAAAGTTCCGGAAATAATATAAGCACAAAAAAAGGCTGGCGTTTGGGAACGCCTTGACTTCAACACGAGCGTCACGTAAAGCATGGAATTTTTGACAGGACCGGAAAACAACGAATACTCATGCATGTTAATCCAAGAAAGGGAAGCGCGATGCATGCAGATGCATGCATCTTGTGTAGGAATTTAACTTGCAGCGAGTTGTTAATTGTACTACCTCCGTCCGGGGTTTATTAGGCCCCCTTTATTTTGTGCCAGATTTTGACTATCTATATTATTAAAAAAATATAAATTATATGATACAAAAATTACACCATTGGATTTGTGTTTGAAAGAGCTTTCCAACAATATAATTTTTGTGACATATAATTTACATTTTATTAGTTAAATTTGCAAGTCAAACTTTAGCACAAAATAGAATGGGGCCTAATAAACCCGGACGGAGGGAGTACGTAGCTTCTCATAAAAATCTAAGAGAATGCTTGAGATGGCCATAAATTAAACGTACTTCCTCCGTTCCTAAATATAAATCTTTGTAAACATCCCACTATGAGCCACATACGGATGTATATATATATATATATATATATATATATATATATATATATATATATATATATATATATATATATATATATATATATATATATATATATGCATTTTAAGTGTATATTCATTCATTTTGTTTCGTATGTAGTCCATCTACTGGAATCTTTACAAAGACTTGTATTTAAAAACGGAGGGAGTACAATATAGTACTGCACATGCAAAAGAATCTGTGGATACTATTATGTAAGCTTATCGTCCATCTTCCATGCCACGCGAATATATATAAAAACAGAATGCATTCAAGTGAATGAGTCATCGTTCTTTTTCCAGATTTATCGTCCATTTCCACTTGTTATATTATGCATGATTATCCAAGCGTTTTAGCACGTGGTATTAAACTTTTTTAAGCCAGCTAGGATTGGTACGTCACGGAATTGATTCCAAGCAAAAAATTTCAAGTACCATACATGTGTATGTATATATAAATTAACGGAAGAAAATCCTTTTTTTTGCCTTGGAATTTTTTCCGAAGAGTCCATTTAATCCAAAAACTTTGAAATGGTTTTAGATTGAACTCTAAAGTGGCGGCTGATTTCAGCGCGGTTTTCTCTTGGATTTACTTCTATCATGCGATTATAAACTGACATGAAATTGAAGTAATTTCCCCTTCCAAAAATGTAATATGTTTTCAATATTTTGTTGAAACCCCATGAAAGACTGAGCAAGTGTTTTCAAAGTAAGATTCATCATAGGCTGGAGGTACAACAATTCTGCTAGCCACCCAACATATAATAGATTCTAAAAATGTACTCTCATTTAGCACTGAAATATGTTAGATACATCGATTTGAGCGACAAATAATATGGATCGAATGAAGTAGTATTTTCTAATACATTAAACAAGTGTTTCAGGCAATAGAAAAGAGAAAGACAGCCGACACTTTTGTCAGAACGCACAAGTTGCAAGCGGCGCCTACGTCTACGGAAAGAAACTAAAAGGAACTTAATTTCTATTTTAGGCCTCTCACTTGTGCTCCAGCCTCCAGAGGCAGCAACAAACGAAAGGGACAACGCTCGTGTGTGTGTGCTATGAATTCGTCGCCTCGATAAATACGTTGGACCATGTGTAATATATGGTGCACTGTACATGGTTATCTACCGGCGGCGGTCGCCGTGGTTTTCTCCACTTGTTCTTGTCACCTAGCTCGTGCATGGTTATCTCTACCGGCGGCCGGCTGGGTGGTATGTTCGCTAGACTCGATCGTTACCTACGTGTGTGCTGATCTGATCGTCTTGCTCAATGTAGACCCTCTGCATAAGTAATGATTTCTTTAGTTTTGTTTGCATGTGGAAGGAAGACCCCAGTATCTAGAGCATCTACAGAAAGGCATACCAAATCAGACGTCTGCAAACAGTGACCGTTCAATTCTCAAAACGCAGCGGGCCGTGTACGTCATATTAGGTACCCTAAATCTATACTACGCATTTAGCATGAAATAAACTATGTAAATCATCAACGAAACAAACAAACATTTAACAAACGGACATAGAAATTTTTCTGTTGAGCAAAAATGGTGGCAATTTCATTAAGTTTAGTAAGATGTGCAACATCTATTTCAGATTCATAACCATGAAAAGGACTGGATTCTACCAAAGTTAGAAGTTCATGATCAACAAAGAATTCATAATCCTTATCAATAATAAAAATAGGAGAAGTTGCAAATTTAGGATCATATTTCGTCCTTTGGTTCAAAGGCTTTTCTTATAGTCATAAAACCTTCTATGCCATTACGAGTATCATAAGCCATAAGTTCTCTAGTTAACTCCTCGGGAAAAGTATAACTTTTAGGTATACCTTCTAATAGGAGTACAAGGTGTTAGCACGTGATTCATAGTTTTCATCAATTTCAGAATTTTTAGCTTTATTAATACGAGCATCAAGTAATTCATCTAGTGGCACCGTTTCGTCAAGAAAACTAGAAGCATCATCATGAGTATCATCAATAACAGAAGCAGACTCTGTTACACGTGACATATTAGATTGAATAGCAGGTGGTGATTTCACAAGTTGACTTAAAACAATAGGTGAATCAAGTCTAGACCAAGTTGATAGTTCTTTACCTCCCCTCGTCTTAGAGGGTCCGATCTTGGTCTTATAGTCTCTTAGATTCTTCATAGTGAATATAAATTGCAACAGATATTTCACTCCCAAGTGAACTTAATAAATAGAGCTATTCTCCCCGGCAACTGCACCAGAAAATAGTCTTTATGACCCATAAGTATAGGGGATCGCAACAGTCATCGGGGGTAGTATTTCACCCAAATTTATGGGTTCGACACAAAGGGAGCCAAAGATTATTTATATGCCTAGGCAGTTGAGTAGTTAATTAAACCACACGTGAGAAGTTATTGCCTCGCAGCAAAATTTTAGTAGCACAGTAATATGATAGTTTCGATAGCAGTGGTAACAATAGCAATAGTAATAGTAAAGGTAGCAGTACAAGTTTTGTCGTAATTGGAACAATATCAACAGTAATGACTCAAGCAAATACAATGTTGTGAGAAAGCTTAGGCATGGAGTAGCGATGGATATTTGGATAACATTCATGATATAACACTCATAACCTACAGCGATACACAATAGCTCAAATTCTGTATATAGTCATAGTGCTTGCAATAAGAACATGCATGGCATGTTTTCTCCTACCCCCCCACCCCCACCCCCACCCCCCGATGGTAGCGGGGTCCTAATGGAAATCCAAGGGTAATGAAGGTGCTCCTTTTAATAGAGAATTGAAACAAAGCATTAACACATAGTAAATACATGTAATACTCAAATTACAGTTATCCCCGGAGAGTATCCCATTTATTGTCACCTTGGGGTCTACAGTTCAGAACAATAACAGGTGCATATAATTTCCAAATAGGATCAAGAACTAAAATATATTCATGAAAACATAATAGGTTTAGATCTAAAATCATGGCACTCGGGCCCTAGTGACAAGAATTAAGCATGGCAAAGGCATAGCAACATCAACCTCAGAACATTGTGGATACTAGTGATCAAGCCCTAACAAATTGACTCAATTACATGATGAATCTCATCCATCTCCATCTACCTCCAGTCTGCCTACAATGAAATTCCTCACTCCCTGTGGTGAGCATCATGAGGTTGTTGGTGAAGAAGGGTTGTTGATGACGACGATGAATTGCCACCTCCGGAGCACCGAACGGGCTCCCGAACAGGTCTCCTAATGAAGAACAAGGGGTGGTGACAGCTCTGTATCGTAAAACATGATGAAACTTTCTCTCTTATTTTTTCTATCGGGAAGACGGAATATATGGAGTTGGAATTACGTCAGACGAAGGTCGGAGGGCCCCACAAGGCACTTGGGCGTGACCTGGGGGTAGGCGCGCCCCTTCCTTGTGGGAAGGTGATGGCCCCCTCTTGTAGATATTTGCACCAGTATTTTTTATATATTCAATAAAAAATCTCCGCCAAGTTTCGTGCAATTTCGAGAACTGTTATTTCTGCGCAAAGAAACAACAACAAGGTAGTTTTCTAAAGACATTGTTAGTCCGGGTTAGTTCCATTCAAATTATGTAAATAAGAGTCCAAAACAAGAGCAAAAGTGTTTGGAAAAGTGGATATGTTGGAGACGTACCAAATATCTAGACTACATGACCACTTTACAATTGAGAAGGAGATACAACCACTTGCGAAGGAACTTCGGCATTTCAAATTGCGTGTTACCAAAAAAATCATTGCTGTAGGCATCATTGCTAAGCTTCCTCCTTCATGGAAGAACTTCTTCACTTCTCTGGGACACAAGAGACAGGAGTTTTCAGTTATCAATAACATTAGCACTCTTGAAGTGGAAGCGAAGGCAAGGGAGAAAGACACACATGTTTGTCTCCATTAGGGGAATTCTCGTGCCAACTAGGTGCACAAGAAGAATTTCTAGTCCCACAAATTAAAGAACAAGAACAACTCTAAGGGCAAAGGGAAGTTTGAAGGCCAGAACAAGGGCTCACAGTTTGTCTACTTCAGAGACAAGCAAAAGGAGACATTTAAGAAGAAAGAAAAAATGTCATGTATGTGGTAAAGAAGGTGACTCCTAATTGTGTGGGCCACTTTGACAGATGTCACAAGGCAACAAACACCCAAGTATCACATAAGATGAATTATGATCATGTAGAGCAGCTCATATGAACTTTGTGTTGAGGAAAAGGGAGATAGATTGCCATCTAGATATTCTTATAGACACATAGTCCATTGAGGAATACTCACACATGGTCATGATAGCAAAAAGGGTGAAGAAGACTCAGGCAGAGTATTAGAACATGTCTCTATATTGGATTTTTGTGTAACGGGAAGTGGTGGCGGCAAAAAATATTTGATAACGTTTTTCAGGGTTTCGGGGCAATATAAAAATAGGGGGCACTCAGAGGCGGTAGAAGTGACCGCCATGGGGCCCATGAGGCTAGGCCGTGTGGTGGTTGTGCCCACATGGCTTATCTATGTTCTCTCTGGCTTGATCCTGATAAGAAAGTTCGTGAAATATTTTTTCTTATCCCCAAAAGTGGTGATTTCTATAAGGTCCAAAAACTAAAAAATAGAAAGTGACACTAGGCACCAGATTAATATGTTAGTCAAATAAATTGAGAAAAATTGATGCAGAATCTATGCAATTATGATATGAATGTAGCATGAAACAAGCAAAAATTACCAATATGTTTGAGACTATCAAACACCTAGTTCCGGAGTCCTACCTCTCGTGTATATAGTGCAGAACACCATTTGGAATAGGGTTTGGGGCACACACCTCAAAATGGACCATGGTCCCCTTACGAAAGTTCTTCAATTTGTCCCACATGTCCATAGCCTCCAGGTAAGAGCGCCAGTATGAGACCATGCACTTATACTAGTACTCAGCTACGCATATGGAGTGGTTGCTAATGACCAACTTTATATGGAAATGGTCCTCTCATGATGTATATCTTGATTATGTTCTCACTTCCACTAGTGGCAAGTTTAAGTAAGAATCAAAGAAACTTCACGAGAATACCAAGTTCAAACATAGGGAAATATGAGTGTAAAACCCGTTCATCACAGTCCAAATCTTGCCCACCATATGATTAGCACCTGGTTCATGCGAGCGATAACCATCACATTTTGCAATGTAACAATGAAAACCCACTACCATATTGGCCCTATTGAGCAAGCTACTAGCCATGGAGGTCGTTTTCCTCCCTTTAATCTCGGCCTTGTCGCCTCCCGGGCGAAAAGCTCCTTCAGTGAAACCACTGGGTGACAAACAAAGAGGTATGCATGGCTTTGTGATGGAGGACCATCATGAATGTAACTCGTCATCATCACTTTCAGAGAAATAGATCTTATAACCTCCACAAACTGTGGTGAACCCCTTGCGATATGCCTACACGGAGAGCAAGGGGGGCAGATATATTGAGCTACGCCAATGTGATTTATCATTGAACAAAGATAAACTTAGGTGCCTGATACG
Source organism: Triticum aestivum (assembly GCF_018294505.1). NCBI lineage: Eukaryota > Viridiplantae > Streptophyta > Magnoliopsida > Poales > Poaceae > Triticum > Triticum aestivum. The sequence continues at coordinate 21,724,888 of NC_057802.1, forward strand.
TCTCTAACGTATCTATATTTTTTTCTTGTTTCATGCTATTATATTATCAATCTTCGATACTATATACGCCTTTTTTGATAATTTATATCAGTTTTTGGGACTAAGCTATTAACCCAATGCCTAGTGCCAGTTGTTGTTTTATTCTTGTTTTTGGTTTTCTAGAAAATCAGTACCAAACGGAGTCCAAACTCTATGAAACTTTTTGATGATTTTTTCCTAGACAAGAGAGACCCTAGAAGCTGAGGAGGAGACCAGACGGCAACCGAGGAGATGGCATGGCAAAAGGGCGTGCCCTGGGGGTGTCATGTTGCCTTGTGGGCCCCTTGAGGCTCCGTCTAACCTAATTTCACTTCTATAATTTTTCAAATATTGGGAAACCCACCAGAGAGCCACCTGAAATACTTTTTCCGTTGACACAAGTTTATGTTTTTCCGCGATCCCATTTGGAGGCCTTGTCCAGTTCCTTGCTAGAGGGAATTGACCACGGAGGGTTTCTACATCAGCCTTGCTTCCTTCCCATGATGCTTGAGTAGTTCACCACGGACCTATGGGTCCATAGCTAGTATCTAGATGGCTACTTCTCTCTCTTTGGTCTTCAACACAATGTTCTCCTCGATGTTCATGGAATTCTATTCGATGTAATCTTCTTTTGTAGTGTGTTGTTGGGTCCGATGAATTGTGGGTTTATGATCTGAATATTTATCATAAGTAATGAAGTCTTTTCTGAACTTTATTATGCATGATTTTTATAGCTTTGTATTTCTCTCCGATCTATCCATTTGGTTTGACGAACTATATTGATTTATTTTTAGTGAGAGAGGTGCTTTGTAATGGGATCAATCTTGCGGTGCTCTATATCGTAGTTATTAAGGGTAAAAAGACAGGGTTTATTCATATTGATTGGGTTTACTTTGTCTACCTCATGTCATCTTGCATAAACTATTACTCCGTTTTTCATGAACTTAATACCATGATGCATGCTGGATAGCGGTCGATTGATGGAGTAATAGTTGTAGATGCAGGCAGGAGTCGGTCTACTTGTCTCGGACGTGATGCCTATACATGAAAATGGCCTTGAATATCGTCATAACTATGCGCTTTTCTATCAATTGCCGAATAGTAATTTGTTCACCCACCGTATGTTATGTGCTCGAGAGAGAAGCTTCTAGTGAAAACTATGGCCCCGGGTCTACTTTAATCATATATATAATCAAAAATACCATGCTGCAATTTTATTTATTTTATTTAGTTTTGCAAAGTTTTCTATCTACCACTATTAGAATTAATCCTTGCAAGTAACGAGTTCAAGGGGATTGACAACTCTCTTGCCCGCGTTGGGTGTAAGTATTAGCTTTTGTGTGTGTAGGTGTTGTTCACGAGGCTTTGTGTGATTCTCCTACTGGATTGATACCTTGGTTCTCACTGAGGGAAATACTTATCTCTACTACGATGCATCTCCTCTCCTCTTCTTGGAAAATCCCAACGCAGCTAACAAGTAGTAGTGCCCGAGCTGCCACACGATGATCATAGATCTTCTGAAAGTGAGAAACGAGAATGGGAGGAGACAAAGTGATTGAAACACTAGCCAAGGAGATAGTGTGTAAGTGCATCTAGTGCCAACCCTAGTTGGTTTTGGAGTATTGACGACAAAACTGGTTGAGGGACTAATGTGTTTGTGAGAATTGCAGGATAACACAGGAAGTAGTCCCTCATTGATTCGGTTTACCTATCGGAGATGATCCCTAAAAATGTATGAAGACATTGAAGATAATGGTGGTATGTGAAGATATTCACATTGAAGACTATGACATGAGAAGACATCGCGTGAAGAATATGGAGCGCGAAGACTTAGTTGTTTCGTTGTTTCCTTTTCTTCTTTGTTGAGTCATAGGAACCACCGTACTGTTAAGTGGGGTCCCAGTGAACAAAGTCAGAGTGACTGAAGTGATGCTCAACCAGATCCTATGTCTTCGAGCGAAGACAATGAGAGAAAATCTTATCCAGAGCTGGATGAGTCAGCTTTACTTGTAGCCCAAGTCAAGTTGTCGCGTGTGTTTGAAATCTGAACGTTGGAACACGTGTTAGTTCCTTAGTGACCCAGGGTCATTTTGGACGAATCAGGTCGGGTTGCCTAGTGGCTATAAATAGCCCACCCCCTACACCATAAATTGGTGTCTGCTCAGAGTTAGTGCACGGCTTTTGTCGTTTGAGAGCAACCCACCTCCGAAGCTTTTCAGAGAGAGAAATCCTTGCGAGGACAAAGACCAAACACCCAGAGCCAAAGAGTGTTAGGCATCACTGGAGTCTTTCTGTCCGCGTGACCTGAAGACTTGTTACACTTGAGGACAGTGAATCCTCCAGCCGGTTAGGCGTCGCGTTCTGAGCATCCAAGAGTCATTGTGGATCGCCGTCGAACGAAGTCTGTGAAGGTTTGGAAGTCTACCTTGAAGACTTACTAGAGTGATTGGGCGAGGACTGGGTGTCCTTAGCTCAAGGGGAATAAGGTGAAGACGTGGTCTTCTGAGTTGAATCTCAGCCTGCCTAACCAGACGTACAGTTTTCACAGCAACTGGAACTGGTCCAACAAATCCTGTGTCCTCACCAAGTGACTGGTTCTATCCTCTCCCTCTCTTTACTTACAGTTTGTCTTCGTGAAGTCATTGCCTGCTTGCACTACCTGTTTGACTTCAGTGTGTGACTACTATCATTGTTTGGCTTCATACTATCTTCCATCCTGATCTTTACTACCTAGCTACTATTAGTCTTCGTGCTTTCACTTCATTGCATAATTGACTATGGCTTGCTTAGTGTAGTCTACCTTCCGCTGCATATCAATAGGTTCATTTCTATTGTTTGTCTTTGAAACTCTCATGTTTTGAAGACTTTCATAAAAATCGCCTATTCACCCCCTCTAGTCGATAACTAGCACTTTCAATTGGTATCAGAGCAAGGTACTCCCTTGTTCTGTTTGATTAGGTTTAACCACCTGGAGTTTTAGCTATGTCGACTGTAGGGATATTCAAAGTCTCCGCTGCTTGCCCCGTCTTCGATGGAACTGAATATCCCTACTGGAAGAATAAGATGCGCATGCATCTTGAAGCCATTGATGTCGACCTCTGGTATGTCGTCAAGAATGGTGTTCCCAAGACTGGTGAAGGTGTCACCCCTGCTGATGTCAAGAAGTTCATTCAACTGGATTCTACTGCCAAGAACATCATCTGTGGTCATCTGACCAAAGGACAGTATGGCCGTGTGAGTGCTATGGAAAGGTCGAAGCTAGTCTGGGACTGGCTCTCCAAGGTCAACAAAGGCGTCTCAACCCAGAGAGATCAAAGGATCAGTGTTCTTCGCAACCTCTTCAACCGCTTCAAGAGAAACGACAATGAGAATGTCCAGCTCACGTTTGATCGCCTCACTGACATCACAAATGAGCTTCGTGCTCTCGGCGCCACTGAGATCACCAAGCATGAAATCATCAAGACACTGCTGAGATCACTTGACAGCTCGTTCGACACCCTTGCCCTGATGATACAAGAACGCCCTGACTTCAAGACACTCGATCCGTCTGACATACTTGAGAGGCTCAACACACATGAGTTCCAGCTATCTGAGAAAAGAGATATCTATGGTCCCAACTATGGCCGAACTCGCGCTTTGAAGGCAAAAGTTGTTTCCTCATCTGAAGAAGAATCTAACTGCAGTTCTGGAGATCCTGAAGACATTGGAAAGGAGCTTGCTATGATTGTGAAGAAGTTCCAGAAATTCACTAAGAAGAAGGGCTTCAGAAAGTCTTCACGATCCAGCTCAAGAAATGATGAAGCTTCCACTCATGATTACAAGAAGAGAACATGTCACAAGTGCAAGAAGCCTGGACACTACATCTCTGAGTGTCCACAGTGGGACAATGAGAACAACAAGAAGAAGAAGAGCAAGGAATATGATTCTGATGACAACAAGAAGAAGAAATCCTCAAAGTCTTCTTCCAAGTCTTCGTCCAAGTCTTCATCACATAAGAAGAGCTCATCTGGCAAGGCTCATGCTTTTGTTGGCAAGGAGATGGATTTAGAGGAGGAGTCTACTTCTGAGGAGGCGGAGGGGGAGTCTGAGGAGGAGTCTGACCCTGGCGTTGCAAGTCTGGCTCTAGCTACAACCTACGTTGCCAAGTCTATCTTCAACACTGAAGACAATGGCCCCGTCTCCAACGCTGATGCTAATGACAAGGACGACTCTGCTCCCACCTACTGCTTCATGGCACGTGCCAAGGTAAAATCACGCGATGCTTACTTTCAAACATCAAGTGAAGATGACTCTGATTGTGAATCCAAACCCAGCTACAAAACACTTGCTAAAATTGCAACTGAACAACATAAAGCTATGGAACATACTCAAAAACTGTTAGACAAAAGCGATGACATGTTGGACGCGGAAATGACCCGATCTCAATCCTTAATTGAAGACATAAAAAAAATTCATGTTAAGTACCAGGAACTTGAAAGTCGTCATGAAACGCTCTCAACCACTCATGAAAAGCTTTCCTATGATTATCTTCAAAGGAAGCAAGAGCTTGAGAAATTGAGAGCGGCTCATGAAGATCTTCAAAAAGAGAATGAGTCACTTCGCGCTCAACAGATCAGTCCCGCTCAGGAAGGATTTGAACCACCATGTCTGAAATGCCTTGAGCGTGATAACGCTACTTCTGTTGCTGAATGTTCTACTGCTGCTACTGTTGCAATATCTTCAACTGTTGATGTGGTAACTAACCCCTCTGCTGAGGATGCCACCACTATTGCTGATGAAAATGCTAGGTTGAAGACATTGTTTGAAACAAGGATGTACAAAAGTCTCAAAGGGCATCAGACATTGTGCGATGTCCTCAAAAAGCAGATTCTGAACCGAAACCCTAGGAAAGAGGGTGTTGGGTTCGAGAGGAAAATGAATGTTTATGGCTCCTACTGGAAGCCTGAGCAGTATCCCAAAACCACATGGGTTGCTGCAAAGGGACCTTCAGTGGATCCATCCACCTTATCTAGCTTCACTTGTGCTAACCCTATTATCATTGATGAATCCTTTGATGCAAACTATAAACTGTTCAAGAATCAGAATGGTGAAGTGTTTGCTAGGTATATTGGTACTAACTACAGGAATGGGCCACCTATGAAGAAGATCTGGTTCCCAAAAGTTGTCTTTAGAATCTTCCTGTGAATGTCATCATGACACCGCCTCGGAAGAAGACAAATCTCAGACCAAAGGCTTCATACAGACAGAGGACTCACCTGAGTCACCCTAACGACAATGTTTTGCAGGGAAATCATACTCAGACTTATGAATATGAGCGTGTTTCGTCAAACCGCTATGTTCATAAAAGTAAGAACTTTTATCCTTATTCCTATGAGTACTATTCACCTCCTGCAAGGCTATTTGCTAGGGCTTCAAAGCCGAAGTTCTCAGATGCTGCACTTAGACTCATTGCTTCTAAGCCACCCCTGAAGATGTGGGTGGTTAAGAAGAATTAACTTTCTTTTGCAGGGAAAGGTCTCCAGCCGAAAATCAAAGGCGTCTGATGCTAATGCTGGGGACCTAAAACATCTTGTAGGGCTCAAGATCAAATGCCCAAATGGTCTTACTATGTATTTTGTTCCTGAATCGCTTGCCAATCATCCTATCAGTCCTAATCTTGATCTGAGCTTCGATAATCCTCTTGTCCGTCAAAAGTTTATGCTTCACAATACTCTTGGTGAAGCCTATCCCCCTAACTGTACTGTAGGGTATGACACCTCATGCTTCAGAATGGATTATGGACAGCGGATGTACTAATCATATGACCGATGATCGAAGTCTTCTCATGGACTCAACCTTACGTCCATCTGACAAGAGTCACATCACATTTGCTGACACTGGTAAAAGCAAGGTATTGAGTCTAGGTAGAGTTGCAATCTCAAAGGATCAACACATGGATAAAGTGATGCTTGTTGAATCCCTTGTGGTTTCAACTTAATGTCTGTCCCAATGCTTTGCGACTTGAACATGATTGTGATATTTGGAAAATATCGTTGCCTTGTACTAATGGAATCTGACAAATCTCTAGTCTTTGAAGGGTACCGGAAAGATGATCTGTACATGGTAGATTTCTCAGCAGGACCACAGGTTGCCGTATGTCTTCTAGCAAAAGCTTCAGAGTGCTGGCTTTGGCATCGAAGCCTAGGGCATGCTGGCATGAGGAACTTGCACACTCTCGCAAAGAAGAAGCATGTCATAGGCATTGAGGGCGTCAAGTTCAAGAAGGATCACTTGTGCGGTGCCTGCTAAGCTGGAAAGATGACAAGGGGCAAGCATCCCTAGAAGACAATCATGACGACATCTCAACCCTTCGAGCTGCTACACATGGACTTATTTGGCCCTACTCAGTACTCTACTCTCACTACTACTGCTTGTCTCTATGGCTTCGTCATTGTTGATGATTATTCAAGATATACGTGGGTGCACATAATTCTCTACAAGACTGAAGTGCAGGATGTCTTCAGACGCTTTGCCAACCGTGCCATGAACAACTATGGTGTCAAGATCAAGCATATCAGAAGTGACAACGGCACAGAGTTCAAGAACACCGGCCTCAACCTTTACCTGGATACATTAGGCATCACTCATGAGTTCTCAGCTCTGTACACACCTCAGTAGAATGGCATCGTGGAGCGCAAGAACAGAACACTCATTGAGATGGCTCGGACAATGCTTGATGAATACAAGACTCCAAGAAAGTTCTGGCCTGAAGCTATTGATACTGCATGCCATGTCATCAACCGTGTTTATGTTCACAAGCTTCTGAAGAAAACATCCTATAACTCCTCACTGGTAAGAAGCCAAATGTCAGTTACTTCAGAGTATTTGGTGCTAGGTGCTGGATCAAGGATCCACATCATACTTCAAAATTTGCACCGAAAGCACATGAAGGTTTTATGCTTGGATACGGAAAGGATTCACACTCCTACAGAGTCTTCAACCTCTTTCACTATAAAGTGGTTCAAACTGTGGATGTGCGGTTCGATGAGACTAACGGCTCGCAAAGAGATCACCTGCGAAATGTGCTAGATGAAGTTCCACCTAGTGAATCCATCAACTCATGGGAACTGGAGAAATCATACCAAATGAAGCACAATGTGAAGAGGAACTTATCATTTCTGCACCTAATCAACCTGAAGACAGTGCTCAGCCCGAAGACAATCCTCCTATCAATGACAATGATCAGCAAGAGCAAAATCTTCGTCCGGTTCATCCTCGTGTTGCAAATGAAGTACAGATTGAGAAGATAATTGATAGCATCAATGCGCCTGGTCCACTCACTCGTTCAAGAGCAACACAGCTAGCAAATTTCTGTGGGCACTTTGCATTTGTCTCAATATCTGAACCCAAGAAAGTTGTTGAAGCCTTCATGGAACCTGAATGGATTCAAGCTATGCAAGAAGAGCTTCAACAGTTCAAGCTGAACAGTGTCTGGGAACTTGTCAAGTGTCCTGACCCCTCCAAGCACAACATAATAGGCACAAAATGTATATATCGCAACAAGCAAGATGAGCATGGTCAAGTTGTCAGAAACAAGGCGCGTCTTGTTGCTCAAGGATACACTCAAGTTGAAGGGATTGACTTCGATGAAACCTTTGCTCCTGTGGCTAGGCTTGAAGCTATTCGCATATAGCTAGCCTATGCAAACCATCACAACATCCTACTGTATCAAATGGATGTGAAGAGTGCATTTCTCAACGGCAAGATTGAAGAAGAAGTGTATGTTGCACAACCTCCTAGCTTTGAAGATCCAAAACATCCTAATATGGTGTACAAGCTAAACAAGGCACTGTATGGCCTCAAACAAGCCCCTCGCGCTTGGTATGACACACTCAAAGACTTCCTGAAGAGTAAAGGCTTCAAACCTGGTTCCCTGGATCCCACACTCTTCACAAAGACATACGATGGTGAACTGTTTGTGTGCCAAATCTATGTGGATGACATTATCTTCGGCTGCACTGACAAGAGATACAGTGATGAGTTTGGACACACAATGCAAGAGCAATATCAGATGTCCATGATGGGTAGCTGAAGTTCTTTCTTGGTCTTCAAATTCGTCAGCAAAGCAATGGCATCTTCATACCTCAAGAGAAATATCTCAAAGATTGCCTAAAGAAGTTTGGAATGCAAGACTGCAAAGGTTATACGACGCCAATGCCAAAACAATGAAAGCGCCATCAAGATTGCCAACAACCCAGTTCAGCACTCGAAGACAAAGCACATTGAAATTCGTCATCACTTTCTCACAGATCATGTCATGAAGAAAGATATTGATATCATACACGTCAACACTGAAGAGCAATTGGCAGATATGTTCACAAAGCCCTTGGATGAGAAAAGGTTTTGCAAGTTGCGGTGTGAGCTAAATATCTTGGAATCCTTGAATGTCCTATGATCAGGCACACATCCTAACACTTATGCATGTTGATGACTTAGATGTGCAACACACGAAGTAATGTATGTCTTCAATCAATGAAGACTTACACTCTGAGTGTGAATACATTAATGCGGAATTCGACTTCGGAGCGCCACGATAATTGTGCGCCGTGTCTGGGTCTAATACTTCCTATACGGTGTGTCGGGGATATACCCCGTGGCGTAACCCGGCCGGAAGTATAAACCGGCCAGACTTGGCGATTCACCGGCGACCCGCACAGACCAGACGGTTTACAAGCAACCGGACTGAACATTATGATTCACTGGTAACCCGGCGGGCGGGATAGACGGTGACAAGGCCCAAGGCCTAGAAGGCCGGCTCATGTTATGGTGGGCCGGTTTAAGAGGAAAGGCGTGAGGAATATTTGTCTTACAAGGAGTTAAGACCTGGACTTGTATCCGGTTTGTATTAGAGATAGACTAGTCTTAATCCTAATAGGAATCCACATGTAACCCGCCCCTTCAACATATATAAGGAGGGGCAGAGCTCCCCAAAGAGGGGGAAGGCAAGAAGAAACAATCTCTAGGGCTAGACACAAAGAGCCGGTTTACCAGCGACTCCCTCATGATGATAATGAGACCTAGCCACAAACAGCATGTAGGGTTATTACCGGATGATGTTTTCCGGGCCCCGAAGCTGTCTAAATCCTTGTCTTGTGTTGCGTCTCTCGATTCCGCTCAACCCCTCTCAAGCTACTACATAGATGTGTTGGCCTCACGACTAAGCCTGACACTAAGGACATCTGCCGTGACAAAACCACGACACGGTGGGTAACGCCACCACCAAACCTTATTTGAAGTGTTTCCCCTGGCGTTACATTTGCTAATTCTTCGCATTTGGTTTGTCTTCAATATTAACATGCCTTCATGTTTATCTTCACTATGTTGATTTGGTTTTATTCTGATATATAAATATATTAGTGTTCTGTCCTCTACAGCATTCACATATAGCTATGTCTTCTCGTTTGAATCTTTTGAACTAAGTGAATGTATCGGACCCTAACCTCTCTATGCTTCCTATCTCAAACTCTATCTATCCAAATCATATGCATTATGTTGAAACTGTCGAATGTCTTCTCTGCGTCCTTATCAGCAGAAGATACAGAGACGAACATTAAATCTGTTTTAAATGCTCAATTCTTATTGCCTGGAACCCGGAGAAGCCGGAACGACCACCCGACAGTCTAGGCGTGCGTGGGGACATGGGACAACTCCCAATGTGTTGCATGTTCGCCACGTGTCCCTCAGATGTGAACCGCCAGGGGCACCTGCGTAATTGCGCTGTGTCGTCCCTTTCCCTATAAATGCACATCCAATCGCGGTCAAAATATTTCTTCCACCTCTCCACCTCAACAAACCCTAGCGCCACCACTAGCTCTCGACGACGCCGGCGACGAAGCGCTTAGCTGCCGCAACCTCTCCGACGCCGTCTTCATGCCGACCGCGGACATCGTCTTCTCCGCCGCCTCCATAGGTGTCCTCCGTCGCCAAGTTAGGGCACAGAAGATTGAACTACTCGGCCTCATCTTCTACTCCGTCTAGCAGTTCATCATGTGGTAAATTAAAACTCTCTTTTTACCGTATTTTTTATCCGAAAGATTCATCCTTTCTACCAAAAGTAGTTTCTGCCTCCACAAATTTGGATCTATCCTGCTCTGCATCTCATATGAAGCCTAGTATATTCACTTATGGTTCACACGTAGTTAGATTCCTCACTTGTACCTATTCTTGGATTCATACAAATCTGGAACCAACTCTCAACATATAAGTGAATGTCTTCGCGCTATGAGGTCAATGTCTTCTAAACTGATTTATCTTCAAAATCTTCTGAGAATGCATATGACCTCTTCCCCTTCCCTTGCATCTCTAATGCTGTCACAGGTACATGTCCATGGGAGAATCCATTGGTTCTCATAGTCTGCATTCATTTGCAGAATTCTTACAGCATCATATCAACTCTCCTGAAGCAAGTTCCTGTCTGTCCAGCAGACGGAAGCCTTTGACAGTTTTCAAGCCATTCAGTCTGAACTTCATGGAAACAGATAAGTCAGCAAGGGAGGGTGGCAGACAACACCGTGGGGATACATCGAAGGATTTGCCACCAGAGCTCTATGAGCTGTACAAGACAGATCCAGAGGAGGACTACAATCAGCGCAAGACATGAATCCAATGGATTCGAAGATATTGGGCAGAACAATGGTACAAGTACAGGTTCGTGACCCAGGAATATGCTGAAAAGAATGACATCAAGCGGCCCTGGGGAGACATCTTGTACAAAAATCTTCCACCCAGGTCCAGAGCTGAAGCCATTGAGCAAGGCTTCTACCCTTGCATGGTCCGTGGACCACAGCCTGCTGATGCCGACCCATCTTCATTGTTATGGTGTCGTGACGACAATCTGTTCAAGCGCAACTTTTAGTTTGCCAAGAACTTGGCCAAAGAGAACAAGAAGTCACGGGGATTAGACTTCAACCCCGGTCCCTCTGCTCCAATTGCCGATGGCACACGCGAAGCTGAACCCAATCTTGTTGGGCCCTTCTACAACCTAGAAGGTCTCATCACTCATATTATGGTTCAAGGGATAGTCGTGGATCAACCTGCAGATGACGCTGATTCTGACGAAGCGCCTGCACCATCGAATCCAAAGAAGCTGAAGAAACCCAAGGCTTCGAAGCCTTCCACTTCACCAAGAGCTTCGCGAGCGAAGCCTCTGGCCACTGCTCCTCCTGCACCGAGTGTGCAGTCTGAAGATCTCTCACGCATCTCCAAGTCTGAGAAGAAGAAGAAGAAGAAGAAGAAGAAGCCCGTGCACACCACTGGTCAAGCACTAACTCCTGCTGCTATTCTAAGAAATGAGAACGACGCCATTGATATGTCGAGTGACGACGATCTTCCTGATGATGCTCTAGAACTACTAATAAAGAGCAAGCAGGAGGCGGAAATCTTTAATGATTTACCTCTCTTTGATGTGCAAGTGCTGAACAATTTCATCGATGAGTGGTTTGACACCCCCAATCTCAGCTTTGATGATCTGCAACTCCCCGTAGGCCTCAACGTCTCCTTCCATGTTGCCATTGCTCCTGAGCTGGCTCTTGCTCAGAAAATCGTTGAACTGAAGCACAAGATCGACTATGAAAAGGCTCAGTTCAAGAAGCATGTGGCCAAGCTCAGCGTGACAGACGTCCAAAACTTCAAGACAATGATGCATGAGCTCAAGGAAGCATTTCACAAGAAACGTGATGAAGCCAAAGGTTCTCGAGAGCGAATGAAGCTTCTGGCTGCAAAGTGTGTTCAAGCTTACAATGAAGCTGAGAAGCGCAAGGCACTTGGGCGCCCTGGCATCGACCCCAAGATGGCTGCCAAGCAGAAGAAGCCAACTGTGGACCAAGATGAACCATCCAGGCTGGAAGAACCTCGCATTGTCTTCCCCGCTAGTATGACACGCGTGAAGCCTAAGGTCCCCACAGTGGCTTCAGAGCTTCAGAAAACCAGGGCAGCTGAAGCCAAAGCCAGAAAGCGCAAGACCAAGAACACCACTGACGATGCTCCACCCACCAAGAAGCGCAAGACCAAGAAGAAAGATCGGGCTGCTCCCATAGAGCCCCTTGTCGTCAAGCCAATTTCTGTTGCTCGTCCTGCATCTGCACAACAAGAGCGCCGTTTGATAGTTCATGAACCTGCTTCCCCAGAGGCTCCTGAAGCTGAAGACATTCCAGCTGTTGACCCCACCGCAGCTGAAGACATTGGTCATCAAGACAATGTTGAAGATGATGAAGTCCTTCCTCAGATCGAGCACAATATGGTATCATCGCCTGTTCTCACGAACAACGAACTCATCAGCATTGGTCGTACTTTGACGCCAATTGCTCAGGATGACTCATGGGCTGATCACCCTCAAGAATCCCCCCGTGAAGAAGAAACACCAGTTACTCCCCCAACTCAAGTCACCACTCTGGTACTTGAAGATGAAGACTTTGTGGCCCAACCTACTCCATCTCCACAAGCGTCGCCAGCTTTCTGCGGGCTTCGTAAAGGACCAAGGCCACAAGTCACTCTTTCGAGTGTTCCAGAAGGAGAAGAGCGCCAATCAGTATCAGGCCAAATATTTCCTGAAGCCTTTCCTTCTGCGAACGTCCCCGAGTCTGAAGCCAAGGCGGCTAAAGATATTCCGGCTGCATCAGCCGATGACCAAAAAGAACCAAGAGTTGAAGAAGAACATGTTGCTACACCCCCAACCAACCCTGAAGTTGTTCTCGAGGAGAACGTGTCCGACCCTCCAGCTACTCGAGTGGAGGTTAACGACATTGAGGCGACCACCAACACCAACACTGAAGCCAATAACATTGTCATGGCTGACGCTAATGTCGCTCCTGAAGTTAATGTGGTGCCTGAAGTGATTGCTCCTGAAGCCAATGCTGCACCTGATGCAAATCTGCAGCCTGAAGTCAATGCCACTGCTCCTGTACCGCCTCCAAGGCCACACACAATCGAGCAAGCATATGATCATGGTCAGCTGGTCACTGTTAGATGGCCCATTCTGGTTCCTCCGCCTGCTGCTGGTCGTCAATTTGACTACCATGTCGAGCACAGGCCTCATGTCCAGAAGCCTAAGCCAAGCTTGCCCAGGTATCCATGTACTGCCACTTCACCAGGGTCCTTCAATGCAAATGGCTTCATTGTGCACAACACTTTCTTTGATAGCGCTAAGAACCCCTACTCCCAGCCAAGAATATCATCTGATCGGTTCTGGAGCTATCAGCAGCGCAGTTACTATTCCTGTGTTCTCTATGATCAAGGTCGCATCTTCCCTCATATGCGTCTTGACTGTGAAGCCATTGCTGGATTGCCATGCCTTGAAGAAGCCCTTGACTGCTTCCGTGATGCTGGATTGCTGAACTTTGTGACTGATAAGGAGCATTGGAATGAAAAGCTTCTACTGCAATTCTATGCCACCCTCCACATTCGTGGCTACAACAGGGATTCGAAGACATGGGTCCTTGAGTGGATGACAGGAAACGTACTCCATGAAGCTAAAGCTCTTGACATTATTGAGCTCACTGGTCTGCCCACTCCAGGTGAACTATATGAACCTGGTTGTTAGCTTCACCGTAATGCATTGGAGAGCATCTTTCAGAAGCCAGAGCTCAACACGAGCCAAATGCTGAGCATGATGAAGCCTCTGCCACGCGATGCTGAATACCCAAGAGAGTTCTTTGTTGAAGACCTAGAGTATCTGCCCCGCGCTATCTATCATATCATCAGGCGAACTCTATGGTCTGTCAAAGGACATTCTTCTGCAGCGAAGCTTGAAGGAGCAATGAAGACATTGGTCTTTTATATCTTCAATGGCATCAGCTTCAATACTCAAGACTTCTTTATCAGGCAATTGGCTGCATCAGGCTCTGATCTCTTTGCACTGAAATTCTACGCTCCATGGGTTATGCGCCTTATCAAGCTTCATTCTGCTGTCAACTATCAGCCTTCTGCTCACAACCATCTGATATTTTTCCCAGAGGTTGATATGTCAGTTGAAGCCATATACCCAGAGCCTGCCAAGGAGCCTGTTTGTCTTCACAATGCTGATCACCAAAGCTTTACACAGCCCATTGAAGGAGTCCAGACCGTCACTCGTGTTTATCCTTTGGCTGGCAATACACGCTTACCTCACCGTGCTCAAACTGAAGCCACTGAGAGCACTATTGCTCAAAGGCCTCGGAAGCGATCTCGTGTTCTCAATGACCGAGAGCTTCTCGTTGCCCTGCATTAGAAACAGGATAAGCATCACTACTGGCTGAAGCGGCAGATGCAAAGCCTCTTGGTGGACGTCAATCGGATTCGCAATCTTGCCACCAAGAATGCCTTTGTCACTCATGAAACCTGTCGGAGGTCATGGAAGAGTTTGACATTGCTGAGTGCTGAAGCTGATCTTCAAGATGATGGCTTCACTAAAAGATTCAAGTTTGACTCCACTCCTCCAAGGAATGTTGTCTTGCGTCGAACTCCCTCTCTTGAAGACTCTGATTATTCCTCCTCAGCTGCAACGGTGAATGCCAGAGTCATAGATGACCAAGATGATGCTACCTCACCACCTCCTACTTCGGCGCGTATCGACACTGCACCAAGTTCTTCTGCACCGCCAAACCCCGACGCCGACCCTGCATCTTCTCCTACTCCTTCTGGGAACGAGTAGAGGCTCTATGTCTTCAAACCTTTTTGGTCCTTACTGACAAAAGCGGGAGAAGCATATGAGTTGATAGTCTTCAAGCGGGTCCATATGGGCGGTTGCTTTATATTTTGCCTAGTGTTTACAACTCTCGCTTTTGTTACATTTGGTTTTTTGAGTTGTAACACTTAAACTTGATGGTCGTCTTCTATGTTTTCTACTATTCTGTGATGCGAAGATAAATTCCACATGTGCGATTATAAATCCCGCACTTAGTCATATTGCAGACGTCCATTTCTCATTATGCATGTCATTATCTTCGATATATCAAATCATGCATGATGAATTGTCTTCATGAGTTGAAGAGGATCTCCATAAGTACAACCTGCCATGTGCATTTGCATTCCAAAAGCAAATTACTTATATGCACATCTTCGGGGGGAGCCTTTTGCTACTTATGAAGACAATACCTTAATCCTTTACAATTTCACATACTTTCATCCCCGTTGAAAACTTCACCAGTTTGTCATCAATCACCAAAAAGGGGGAGATTGTAAGTGCATCTAGTGCCACCCCTAGTTGGTTTTGGAGTATTGACGACAAACCTGGTTGAGGGACTAATGTGTTTGTGAGAATTGCAGGATAACACAGGTAGTAGTCCCTCATTGATTCGGTTTACCTACCGGAGATGACCCCTAAAAATGTATGAAGACATTGAAGATAATGGTGGTATGTGAAGATATTCACATTGAAGACTATGACATGAGAAGACATCGCGTGAAGACTATGGAGCGCGAAGACTTGGTTGTTTCGTTGTTTCCTTTTCTTCTTTGTTGAGTCATAGGAACCATCGTACTGTTAAGTGGGGTCCCGGTGCACAAAGTTAGAGTGACTGAAGTGATGCTCAACCAGATCCTATGTCTTCGAGCGAAGACAATGAGAGCAAATCTTATCCAGAGCTGGATGAGTCAGCTTTACTTGTAGCCCAAGTCAAGTTGCTGCGTGTGTTTGAAATCTGACCGTTGGAACACGTGTCAGTTCCTTAGTGACCTAGGGTCATTTCGGACAAATCAAGTCGGGTTGCCTAGTGGCTATAAATAGCCCACCCCCTACACCATAAATTGGTGGCTGCTCAGAGTTAGTGCACGGCTTTTGTCGTTTGAGAGCAACCCACCTCCGAAGCTTTTGAGAGAGAGAAATCCTTGCGAGGACAAAGCCCAAACACCCAGAGCGAAAGAGTGTTAGGCATCACTGAAGTCTTTCTGTCCGTGTGACCTGAAGACTTGTTACACTTGAGGACTGTGAATCCTCCAGCCGGTTAGGCGTCGCGTTCTGAGCATCCAAGAGTCATTGTGGATCGCCGGTGAACGAAGTCTATGAAGGTTTGGAAGTCTACCTTGAAGACTTACCAGAGTGATTGGGCGAGGACTGGGTGTCCTTAGCTCAAGGGGAATAAGGTGAAGACATGGTCTTCTGAGTTGAATCTCAGCCTCCCTAACCAGACGTACAGTTGTCACAGCAACTGGAACTGGTCCAACAAATCGTGTGTCCTCACCAAGTGACTGGTTCTATCCTCTCCCTCTCTTTACTTACAGTTTGTCTTCGTGAAGTCATTGCCTGCTTGCACTACCTGTTTGACTTCACTGTCTGACTACTATCATTGTTTGGCTTCATACTATCTTCCATCCCGATCTTTACTACCTAGCTACTATTAGTCTTCGTGCTTTCACTTCATTGCATACTTGACTATGTCTTGCTTAGTGTAGTCTACCTTCCGCTGCATATCAATAGGTTCATTTCTATTGTTTGTCTTCAAAACCATGTTTTGAAGACATTCATAAAAATCGCCTATTCACCCCCACCCTCTAGTGGATAACTAGCACTTTCATAGTGGGATTGAGCTTCCATGTGGGAAGGCTTGCTCCTCCTTAAGGTTGCATCAATTGTGTGCTAGATGGGTCAATGGGTTCGCCTAGCCCAACAATTGAAATAAATGTGTCCCCGTGCCCATGACGCCATGTGCTACTCAACTAAGTACAGATTACCAACCACCATGAGAGTTGTGGTGGAAATAGCTCTCTAGGACCAAGCACACAACGCTGCATTGAAGGAGAGCGGCTTTGGTGCACAATATCAGCAAACCGCTGGAACACATGACACTTTATTGCATAATAGCACAAGGGAGAACACCTAATCATCGAGGGCAACATCCTCCCTATTGGGGATAGGTTGATTTTCCGCTTCTATTCCTTCGCTATCATGTGACACCACACGACGGGTCTCATGAAGGAGGAAGACACTAGGGCGCCACTGCAGGTTGAAGGAAGACTAGTAGGAAACCACCTAATGACTATGGCAAGGAGGGGGGCGAAGGATCGGTGTAGGAATGGGACCAATAATGATGCAACCCATTCCTAGGGCAGCCTTGAAATGTGTAGAGCCTTTGATACACCATTATTAGTTAAAATTTAATTTTATCTTTAATTTTTATTTCTTACAAAACGTTCACCTTCCCCACTTTTCATTTTCTCCCAGTGGATTCGAGCCAACACCTTTACATTTGCTTTAATTGCTTGCTGATGTCATTACTAGAAGTTCGTGGAGAACCATATACATGCTACAACTTATTAAGCATGGACAACAAAAATCATTTTTTCGAAGGGGGCTTAAAAGCTCCGAAAGGTGGTCTTAAATCAAGATAAGTGTTACAACACTACAAGAAGGACCTAAAAGGAAAGAGAAAATACATCCCATCTTACAAACAACACTCCAAAGATTAAGCATAAAAGGCAATAAGGTCATATAGCAGAGGATAACCTTGTGGAGATGCTCATGCCATCGTATCTTACCATGATAAGAGGGCCTACCCGTGGAGGTTGAAAGTAGCTAACCGGAAATAACTAGTTTGTTGGACTACAACTAGGACGATGAAGGCCGATGAAGTGGAAGAAGACAAACTTTGCATCTCCAATCCAGCTTCTTCACCCCAAGAACAACATATTTGGGAAGGCCAAGAATGAATTCCCTTCCCTCTCTGCCGCCTACACCACCAATGTCTAAGAAAGAGGGGAAACAAACTCTCTGAGCCATATCCAGTGACCCATCGAGCATATTTTACAAACAATGTCGAATCTACCTCCATCATCATCCATCATAGAAAAAGGACATAAGGGAAGACCATCAACTCTCTAGCGCCGGTCATGAGTATGAGAGGAATCTCCATCTCGACATAATTCCATACGCCCTAGCTGCACACACAACTATATGCCTAATCCTATTGTATGTCCATGCCACCCGTGCTCTTCTCCCAATTCTGCTCGGTCTAGTGACGCCAGTGGAGAGGAAGAGGGCGTGTCGGACCTTCGATGGTTTTGACTCTCAATGGGGGAGAAGGAGATAAGAGGGGAAGGGGAAAGACATACTTTGTAGTTTAATGTATTGATACTCCACATGAAAATAATTTTAAAAATCAAGACACATATTGTACATGGATCTAAGAGAATCTACAGGTGGGCACCTCAAATGCCTCCTATGTGTTCAGGTGGACAGCTCAGTGAGTGACTGCTAACAAAACCACGACCCACTCGGGCTCCTCAAACCGGCCCTATCTGTCCGGGCTAAACGACATGAGGAGGCCCAGACGTGTTGGCCATGTCAGATTGACGGGTGGGACCCATGCGGACACACATTAAAACCCATCGGTTTGGTGAGGATGCATACATGTCACCACGCCGACATTGCCGCCTGAGGGCTAAATATGGCTATTTATGCCAGACGATGAGGCTCAACCATAGCCAGTCCAATTTCCGCCCTCTCCCTCATGTTTGCACCACCATGCCCAGTCCGCTCAGAGCTCTCTGTCCGTCGGTAGCGGTCCTCCAGTAGATCACCTCCTACAAGATGCTTACTTCACAAAGCTGAGCGGAGATGGAGGCATGGTGCGCTGCTCACATCATAGTTGTCTTGCCTCTAGACTCGTTGGAGCAGGATGAGGCAGAGTAGAAGGCATCAGAGCACGAGGAGGTGGAGCAAGAGGCACGAGATCTAGAGCGCTAGACGCGGAGTAGGAGGAGGAGGAGGAAGGCCGAGGCGGATCAAGTGCCTCCTACTACCAGATTATCCATGGACGACGTGCTGGCTGAGTTTGAGGTTGCCCAAGCAGAGGAGGTGGAGGAGCAACAACCCATCCAGATAAAGCTTGACGAAATTTTCACGGACGTGGAGTCCAACGAGGAGCTAGTCCTGCAGGCCATGGCAAACGTCTAGGGGGCTGGTTTGTCCGGCACTTTCGGCATGCAGGTCGTCAACATCTCTCGCAATTAGTAGAACTATGGTAGTTTCTTCAATGTATGGTAGTATGTATCTTAATTTTACGTCACATTGCATGGTGTAGTACGGAAATAGGATATCTGATTTGAGGTGTTTGGTCGATGTGACGAATAAATGAGGGGCGAGCGGGCCCAATCAACAGACACATTCAGACACGTCCACAGACATATGAGGATCACTTTTGAGGTATGCAAATGTAAATGCTCTAAGGAATCTCCAACACGGACCACTAAATGGAAACATTATCCGTCCCCGGATAGTGATACGGGAGCATGCCATACAACGCTGGCCTTAAACCTCCTCCCATAATTCAAACCAACACAGACATAATTCATGCTAACACGGCAGATTTCATTCAAATGGACATATGTTCCGACATAAATTACATAAACCAAACGATATTTTGTTCCGTTTAACTAAAACTAGAAAAAAACCAATTTGCTCCAGGCGGTGACCTCGTATGCCTGGTCGGGGTGCCCGGCGGCACCTCTATTGTCGTTGTTGAAGTGATCCTTCCAGCGGCGGAAGGGCGTGGAGGCATGGCAGCCCTGCCCAGCCGCAGTCTGTCGCTCATGGAAGAGCCACTTCGCTTCCTCCTGCATCGTGCGGAGGGCCGCTGCAGGCAACATCGACGCCCGCCGCGGAACCTGTCCCTTCCCACTGCCACCAGCGAGCGACCACTCCTTGCCAATCTTCGAAGCTGATAACCCACAAGTATAGGGGATCGCAACAGTTTTCGAGGGTAGAGTATTCAACCCAAATTTATAAATTCGACAAGGGGAGCCAAAGAATATTTGAAGGTATTAGCAGCTGAGTTGTCAATTCAACCACACCTGGAGATTAATTATCTGCAGCAAAATGATCAGTAGCAAAGTAGTTTGATAGTTTTGATAGTAGTGACAGTAGCAACGATAACAGTAACAGTGATAGCAGTAATTTGTAGCAAGTGTAGCAGTGATGATAGCAATAGTAACGCAGCAAGATCAATATAAATAAATTCGTAGGCATTGGATCAGTGACTTGTTGGATGATATTCATCATGTGACAGTTATAACCTAGGGCGATACGGCACTAGCTCCAGTTCATCGATATAATGTAGGCATGTATTCTCTATATAGTCATACATGCTTTATTCAAAGAACTTGCATGACATCTTTTGTCCTACCCTCCCGTGGCAGCGGGGTCCATATTGGAAACTAAAGGATATTAAGGCCTCCTTTTAATAGAGAACCGGAACAAAGCATTGACACATAGTGAATACATGAACTCCTCAAACTACGATCATCACCGAGAGTGGGTCCGGTTGTTGTCACTCCGGGGTTGTCGGATCATAACACGTAGTACGTAACTATAACTTGCAAGATTGGATCTAAAACATGGATATAATGATGAATTCGTAAACGGTTCAGATCTGAGTTCACGGCACCCGGGCCCAAACTGACAAGCATTAAGCATAGCAAAGTCATTGCAACATCAATCTAAGAACATAGTGGATACTAGGGATCGGGCCCTAACAAAACTAATTCGATTACATGATGAATCTCATCTAACTCCTCACCGACCAGCGAGCCTACGAAGGAATTACTCACTCCTGGTGGGGAGCATCATGGAATTGGTGATGGAGATGGGTTGGTGATGACGAAGAACGAAGACCCCCCTCTCCGGAGCCCCAGACGGACTCCAGATCTGCCCTCCTGAGGAAGAACAGGGCTTGGCGGCGACTCCGTCTCGTGGATCGTGATAATTTGTTCTCCTTGATTTTTTTTCTGGAATAATGTGATTTTATAGTATCAGGGGGTCGTCAGCGGGGCCACTAGGTGGGTACAACCCACCTGGGCGCGCCCTGGTGGGTTGTATCCACCCAGGGACCCCTCCCTGGTGGGTCTTGGCTCCAAAAATTCTTATATTGATATAAAAAATCCTCGCAAAGTTTCGTTCCATTCCAATAACTTTTATTTCTGCACAAAAACAACAACATGGTAGTTGTGCTGAAAACAACGTCAGTCCGGGGTTAGTTTCATCCAAATCATGCAAATTAGAGTCCAAAACAAGACGAAAAGCGTGAGAAAAAGTAGATACGTTGGAGACGTATCAACTCCCCCAAGCTTAAACCTTTGCTTGTCCTCAAGCAATTCAGTTGATAAACTGATAGTGAGAAAGAAAAACTTTTACGAACACTTTTGCTCTTGTTTGCATAAATAACCTTAAACAACACCCAGGTTTTCAGCCATCATTATAAGGAACCATGTCAACAATAACTCTTAAAGATTATAATGATTCATATCAATGACATAATCAGCTAGTGTTGGGGATATTACCACTGGGCGTAAACCGGCCAGGAGAGGCCGATTTAACCCCATCAGTAGTTCATTATATCTGAAGCCCATGAAGACAGACGGTGACGCTTTATGAAGGCCCAGGGCCCAAAACCGGTTTAAGGCCTGTAGACATAAACCGGTATTGATATGTAAACTTGTGATGTAAGATAGAAAGAGCGGAGACCGAGCCGGACACATTTATGAGCCGGCCTCGGGATTCTGTAAACCGACGGGCGTCAACCCATGTATATAAGGGGACGACCCGGCGGCGGTTCAAGGACAACAGACAACAACTCGAGACTCAGGCAAAGCGTATTCGCTCCCTAGTCATCGAAACCCAAGCAATCCCACAACAACTGGATCATAGGCTTTTACCTTCACCGTAAGGGGCCGAACTAGTATAAACTCTCTTGCATCCCTTGTCCGCTTTAACCCCTTTAAGTTAACCCGTAGCGATGGCTCCACGACTAAGTCCTTTCTCTAGGACATCTGCCGTGACAAAACCACGACAGTTGGCACCCACCGTGGGGCTATCGCACGATGGTTTCGAATTCTTAGAGGGCAGCTTCGAAGGACCCAAGGGTTACGCTGTGGGCCGGATGACCAAGAGTCATCGCGGCAAGCTCTACATCGACGATGCAGGCTGGGGCCCCGAGGCCGGCTCGATCGAAATGGGTACCGGGTCCCCTTTGGTGGCATACATGTTTTCATTGGCAAGATCGGCGAACCGGGCCCTGAGCCGGACATCTGCACCGACCTCGTCGAGACGGCTCAGCTGCGAGATCTGCCCGGGTCAAGCCAGTCATGAAGCATGCCTTTGTGGGAGTCATCCACGGAGGGGAATCTGAGGATAGATCGGTATCTGGTGGCGAAACCGTCATTTATTCCAGCGACGAGTCATCGACCGGAGAGACCGAGTCGTTATATCAGTTGCCGGATTGGGGGCTGCTCCAACGGCGACAGTATTCCGGACCCCTTTGATCTGCCAAACCGGGTTGCGATCTTCATGGCTGGTACGCAGCCAGCGCTCCACTCTTCGACCGCAGCGGCGATGATTTCCGGATCGGCAGCAGCGACAGCGGCCGGGGCAGGAGGCCCCGTGCGACCGCCAGCTCAGGTTCTATCTGATTTGTTTGACGCGTTGGCAACGCTAATGGCGGAGGTTAACCCGGCGGATCAGGATGCACACAATGCGGAAATCGCGAAGGTGAAAGATCAGATCACCCAGGCAAAAGCCGACTTGGCAGCTGAGGGTACCAGGATGGCCGCGGAGCGGGCCGCTTTGGATGCACAGGCTTACCGGATTATGCTGCATCAGAGTGCGTTGAACGAAGTCCTGAAGAGGAGGTACCGATCTCGCCTGCCGCCGGTTTATGACGCTAGAAACCTCTTTAACACCCCAGGAGCAGGGACCAGTAATCCGCCAGTGGTAAACCGGGCGGAGGCACCTGGAGCGGGGGCGCCGGTTCAGCCACGTTTGGTGGATCCGCCTCGTCAGAACAACATTGTAACACCGCATGTCCCAACGCCGTCGGGTCATTACTCTAACCCGATGGGCAACATTGTCGCTGCCGCTTCACGGCTAGCGGCCATCCCGATCAAAGGCGAGTCTCTGGCGGCGGTTGAGACGCGTCGAGTTAGGGAACTTCTTCAGACAGCTTTGGTTCAGCAGGAGGCTTATTCATATAGTCGCGATCGGATCCATTCCACTCCCCGCCCAAGCCGGAGTTACAGCAGGCGTATGGATGAGCCGGCAGTGTCAAGCAACACGCGGAACCGTGATCCGCCCCGTGGCAATAACCCGGCAGGTGGTGCTGGTGATGCCCAGGAGGTGGTGGACCGGGCTCGGGCACGTAGAGAGGCCGAGTTAGCGGCGCAGCATGAAGCCCGTCAGCTTACTCCGGTTCGTCCAACCACATCGGTGGAACCAAGAGTTACTTCTCGTTCTTTGGGAGTACCGTGTCTCGTCCCAGCGTTGCGCAATGTGCGCCTGCCCAAGGATTTCAAAGGCCCGCGCAAGGTGCCAAATTACACCGCCGATTTATCCCTTGAGACATGGGTCGAAAGCTATGAGATGGCCATGGAGATGGTGGATGTGGATGATGCGGCGTGTGCGAAATAATTCACCATGATGCTAGAGGGGACGACCCGCACTTGGCTGAAGAGCTTACCGGCTAATTCTATCAGGTCATGGGCCGAGTTGAGAGCCCGGTTTATCCAGAATTTCAAGGATACATGCAAGCAGCCCATGTCAATTGTGGACCTAGCTGCCTGTGTCCAGGAGGAAGGAGAGTCAACAACCCGTTGGGTGCGCCGGGTTTCAGAGATTTTGCATTCATCGGACCGCATCAACACTGATACCTCAATTTTAACATTGGAAGGCAATTGCCGGTTTGAACCCCTGAAGTTGAAGTTGGGATGCCTCAAACGTCATTGTAATGACATGGGAACTCTCATGGCCGCTCTGGTGAAGTACGCCGACTCTGTTAGTACCAAGGATCCCGAGTCTGACGAGGATAAGATAGGGAAGGGAAAAAGGAGCGGCAACGCCAAGGGGCAGCACCACAACCCGGTGGGTCATGGAAACGGCGGCAAGCGCAAGGCGGACCACAGTTTAGACTTTGTGGCTAATACCAATACAGATGACAAAGGCCAGCGGCATAAGGGTAAACCGCCCCAGCGCGGCGGAGGGCCAAGTCCTAACCCGGATCGCCTGTCTTATCTGTTGAACCAGCCTTGCCCGAAGCACGGGACAAAGGAGAACCCGTCCACACATCTCTGGAAGGATTGTTACATCATGCAAGAGTTCAAAAATTCTAATTCTTTCCGGTATGAACATGGACCGGGTGGCGGTTCAGGCCCCGGATCTCATGGGCCGGGTTATGGCGGAGCAAATTCCGGTTCAGGCTTCCACGGTAATCAGGGTGGACATAACAATCAAAGAAATCAGGGCAACCAAGGTGGTTATAACAATCAGGGGAATCAGCCACAGCAGCAGCAGCAGTCGGGTTACCAGAGCAACCCGAAGCAGTTGAATAGCGGGCAGTATCATGTCTTCACCACTAGCCTGGACAAGCGCGATCAGAAGCTTCATAAAAGGGCAGTGAATTCCGTTGAACCGGCGGTCCCCCGATACTTACGCTGGTCTGAACAGCCTATTGTGTGGAGTCGAGAGGATCATCCGCCCCGGGTTGATAATCCGAGTCATCTGGCGTTGGTGGTGGCACCTCAGGTGGGAGGTTATAAGTTCACCAAGGTACTCATGGACGGAGGGAGTAGTATCAATATCCTTTATTATGAAACTTTCCATCGCATGGGGTTAACCGATAAAAATCTTAAACCGTCCAATACGGTGTTCCATGGCGTGGTGCCTGGTAAATCGGCATAACCTGTTGGTAAAATAGCTCTGGAGGTGGCTTTTGGAGATGAGCATAATTCGAGATCAGAAACTTTGACCTTTGAAGTGGTGAAAATCAAGCCCGTATCATGCCCTGTTTGGACGGCCAGCTTATGCTAAGTTTATGGCACGGCCTTGTTATGTCTATCTGCAGCTCAAGATGCCGGGTCACAAGGGAACTATAACAGTGCATGGGAGCCGCAATATCGCTCTGGAGTGTGAAGAAGGTGATGCGGCTTATGCTGAGTCGGTTTCTGCAACCGAAGAGTTGAAGTTTTACAAAGACAATGTTGATCCGGCAGATTTACCAGAGGATGAAAGTTTGGCCAGGCAGATAATCCGGCGGCTCTTCATGTTATCCCGGATTGGACGGTTCCATATCTGGCGTATATGAACCGGGGCGAGTTACCAGAGGATGAAACTTTGGCCAGGCAGATAATCCGGCGTTCCAAGTCCATGACTATTATCAATGGAGAGTTACATCATTGCAGTGTGACAGGGGCGTTTCAACGCTGTGTGTCTCCTGAAGAAGGCCGTGAAATTTTGCGTGAGTTCCACGAAGGAGATTGTGGTCACCACGCCGGTTCAAAGTCTTTGGTGGCTAAGGCGTTTCGTCACGGTTTCTATTGGTTGACAGCTCATGCTGATGCCGAGGACTTGGTCAAAAGATGTGATGGCTGCCAGAAATTCTCAAGGTGCGCTCGTGTACCGGCTCAAGAATTGAGGATGATTCCAATCACCTGGTCGTTTGCAACTTGGGGCTGGATATGGTTGGGCCTTTCAAGAGATCCAAGGACAAGAAGACCCACCTCTTGGTGGCGGTTGATAAGTTCACGAAGTGGGTGGAGGCAGAGCCAGTTAGTAAGTGTGATGCAGCTACGACGGTTCAATTCATCAAAAAGGTGATCTTCCGGTTTGGCTTTCCACACAGCATTATAACAGACAATGGTACCAATCTGTCAAAGGGTGCCATGAAGGAGTTCTGTCAACGTGAGCACATCCGGCTTGACGTGTCATCTGTGGCTCACCCCCAGTCCAATGGTCAAGCGGAGAGGGCCAATCAAGAGAAGTTGAGAGGCATCAAACCCCGGCTTATGGTTCCTTTGCAACGGACGCCGGGTTGTTAGGTTGAGGAGTTACCTTCTGTGTTATGGTGCATCAATACCACACCCAACAGATCGACAAGATACACACCGTTCTTCATGGTTTATGGAGCAGAAGCGGTTCTTCCTAGAAACATACGTCATGACTCACCTCGTGTAGCGGCATATGGTGAAGCTGACAACGAGAAGGCATGGCAGGAAGCTCTTGACCTGTTAGATGAGGAGCGTGACATGGCGGCAGCCGGTTCGGCGATTTATCAGCAAGATTTACGTCATTATCATAGCCGCCGGGTTAGAACCAGAACCTTTCAAGAAGGAGATTTGGTGCTTCGACTCATCCAGGATCAGACGGATATGCACAAGTTATCCCCTCCTTGGGAAGGACCCTTTGTGGTCAGCAAGAATCTACGCAACGGGTCATACTACCTCATAGATGTTCGAGAGCGCAAAGACTCGCGTAAATCGGAGGAGGAGACCCACCGGCCGTGGAATATCGCTCATCTTCGGCCCTACTATACTTGAGCCATAGGCTCTGCTTATGTACATATTATGACAATGCATATATTATGATCAATATAATAAACTGGAACCTCAGCTAAAGCGGGGTATCTGTTGTTTTTCTTACATCATGTGTGGTTACATGGAGCTTCTGTTTATAAAGCGGCATCTGGTTTACCCCTTGATTTAACTTCTCAAAGCTTTATATTACATCACTTGGGGGCTTGGTCGTATCCGAACCATAGCTACACCTCTTGATCGGCGCAATGCCACAACATCACTTGGGGGCTTGGTCGTATCCGAACCATAGTCACACCTCTTGATTGGCTCAAAGCCAAATCAATCCGGGGCCAAAGAGAGTGTTGTAAAACAACAAGTCAAGCATAGGCACCCACTGAGCACAGCTCAAAATGTTACTTGGGGATTCTTTGCTGTCGAAATGAACTAAGAATGTACACTTGTAATAGGCTATCAAGCCATGGCTTGGAAGCCTGGTGTATACACCTAAAACCCCGGGTTAACCTGCCTATTTAAGTAAGTCACTCCACCCAGGTAAACCTGGTATGACCCTTCGAACTTTGACAAGTTACTCTAAAATAAAGACCCTGAACTTGTCAAGTTAAAACGATGATTGGTTAAGGATTAAGGACCATCTTAAAAGGCTTTGCAAAAATGGTTTAACTCAGTGGCCTGGCAGCCCATGAAAAGCCTCGAATTTGGGGCCTGACAGCCCATGAAAAGCCTCGACTACAATGGTTTTTATTTGCCTTTTGCTAACTTTTTCTTTGTTTTGATAAGATTTGTGGTGTTTTCAAACCGGGGTTTATCAACCCGGTTAGGCTATCAACTACAAGTTGTCAGTACACGATCAAATTATAATCCGGAGACTATCAGTCCGGTCTGGTTTTGACTCAAAGTCACCAGTATGGAATAAACTGGTGTTTATCACAACCTGGAACGGTTTTATTATAAACCGGCATCATATAACATGAGTTACTTATCCTCCAGAGTAGGGTTATGACCCTCGCTACAAAGTTGGTCAGCCAACATTATGCATAAAGGTCACAGGTATTATATATATTTGGGTATCATGACCCGCCCGGTGGTAAACTGCCAGGGCGCTTTAAGCTTCTTATCGGCAGGAACAACTTGAATAAATGGCTATGGATTATGAACATCATATCTTAAGCATGTCGGATTAAGCAAGCATCAGTCGCAGATAAATATGCACGAAGGCATACCAGACCAAGTATTTTAACTAGCCTATTACAAGGCGTTTCAGTGCCCAAAAGGATAATTGTTTTCTCAAATACATGTTGCAGCATGTAGAAGACTAAAAGCCTCCGGTTCATGATTGGTCACCAGCTTGGCCTGACGGCTGCAGATTATCTCGCACCGGTTCAACTCCCTCCTCTCTACCAGTGGCTGGAAGTCAACAGTTGCCCAGTCGATCCCAGTTAGGGCTTGGAATACAGCTTCATCGCTTATAAGCATGGACAGTTCAATGTCAGGGGCATAAGTGTGCTTACGGATTGGTGGGATAAGATTTTGCGCTTCTGGAATTGGTGCAGCAACCCGTCTGTTCTTATCATCATAACTCACCTGATAGTACGAGAGATCCGCTTCTTCAACCAGTTGACAAGCCAATGGGCGTACTTCCCGGTTTATGATTTGGAGATCATCATTGCCAAATTCTGTTCCGTCTTCCTTCAAACTGGGATAGCCTTGGGCCGCTTCCACTGGATCAAAGTCAGGTACCCATGCTTTTGCCCGGGTTAGTGCGGTCAAAGCGCCCGTTCTTGCGGCAGACTTTTTTAGCTCGTCTACCCGGGCAGGAAGCATAGATAACCTTTCTAAGGTATCCTTGATCAAAGTGGGAGGAGGATTATTGTGTGAAGCAGTATAAATGATCCACTGCGCGCCGGTGTACAACTGTTCTATTAGAGCGTACGCAGCCTTTAGTTTCTTCAGTACATCAGAACCCAGGTGGCTAATACGAGTTCCTGCACCATTGTCCACATCAGTAAACCGACAACACATGAGAAGATATGTTGAAAGTATTAAGGAAAAGATGTTTACCGAACACAACAGCAGTCATGGCATGAATCTGCCGCTTTACACCGGTCAGTTCATCGACAACCGGTTTAAGAGCTGCTTCTGTGTTCTCGGCTCTTTTTATCAAAGCGGATTTTTCAGTCTCCCAATCCGCCCGCTCCTTGTTGAAGCCCTCTTTCAGTTTTTCCATAGCGCCAAGAGCATTGGTCAACTCCTCCCTGGCTTTGGAGGTTTCGGCTTGCTGGGATTTGAGGTTCTCTTGCAGATCAGCGGTTTGGCTTTCTTTCTTGCTCAGTTCAGCCTATAAAGAGACAGATATATAATGAGTTGACAGTACATATTTGAAGTAGCAAGCACATAACAAGTTATGCCCTTGGTACTTGGGGGCTAATGCATATTTGCTTCTTATCAGAAATTTCTACAAGTCCCAAGCACAATACAAGTATTAAACTTGGCACTTGGGGGCTAATGTGTGTTTGCTCATAATTGCTAATCTGGGAATTCTTCTACGAAGTCCCGGTTCATCTTTATAAAGTTAAACCGGCCCTTGGGGGCTACATCAGTGAAGTTAAAATGCATTGTTGCAAATATGAATTTGTTACTAAGTCCCGGTTTAGATTGGTATCTTAAACCGTCACGTGGGGGCTACTGGAGTTGATAAGCTACAATTGAATGTACGAGACAAACACTTATGTAGTTACCTCATATCGCTCCTTCATCAAATTTACCAAACCGGCTTCATAGTCACGGCTGGTGTACAAACAGTTCAAGAAGCCGGAGTGAAGGTCTTGAGCATTCAGATGGGCATAATTTGACAAATCGGCGTTCCATTTGCCTTCGCCAATTGCAGAGAGCTCGTCTTTGGCAGTATGCTTGGACAAAGCGATAGGATTGCTAGGAGTGGTATGGCCAGTGCCAGTAATCATAATCTCATCATCTTTGTCATCAGCAGTCGTTACTGGGGTTGGCGGTTTGTCAGTATTTTTAACTGGACTTGCCGGTTTGTCATCAGTTCGGACAGGGCTGGCAGGCTGGTCAGCATGGCTTGTGGTGTCAACTTCTACCTGCTCAGCAACAAAGTCATGTTCTTGAGGCGGTGGGTCATTCAATATGGCATCAACGTTAGTCTCTTCGGGATCTGGAGTATTTTCCGTTTCAACATCCGCGTTATCATCAGTCGGTTTATTCAACCGAGCCTTCTTGCTGGGTTTGGGCTTGGCACTGAGGAAAATAAACATGAGGATCAGTACAGTATATAAAAATAACAGATCAAGGATAAAAACAAGTATATAGCTCACCCAAGAACTGTTTTGAGGGGTGGAAGTTTTTTGGCCGACGACTCGCCAGAAGATGAGTGATAAGTGCCCTGATAATTTGAATCAGACGGGTTAAGAGGCTGGCGAAACAACCTGTTTGGGGCATGAAGTGTCAAGGGGATAAGAGATCTTTGATCGACGTTTCCGAATCGGGCTGTTCGGTAAACCGGCGGAGGTAACTACCTGGCCGCTGTGCCGGGTTGTGCGGCGAGCCTCGTGCTGCTGTGTCTTCAAAAGAAAGTTTGGGTCCAAGTAAGCAAGGGGTGAGAAAATTTTACTTTCCGGTTTGCTCGACGGATTTTTGATGTTGGCAGAGGATCTGAATCGGAGGAAAGAATGGTTACCTCTACATCATCAGCATGACTGCCTTCAGCGTCGTCCTGATAATAATCATTGTCAATGAGGTGTACGAAAAATGAACCAAGAGAGTCAAGTTCTACCTCTGATTCCGGGTTACCCACATCGTCATCAGCTGGTAGCTCGGAGGATGCAGTGGTCCTTTTCTTGCCAGGTTTCTTAACAACCTTGGTCTTTGGGTGAAGTGGCTTGGTCGTTTGTCTTGCGGTTTTGCCGGTTTTTCTTGTGGTTTCTTGTTCTAGAACGGATTATTAACCTGTCAGAAGATAATCACAATTTCAAAAAATATTTGGGCAGAAGCAACTTCAGATAAAAAGATTATATGATTCTTACAGTTGGCGGTTTGTGGAAGGTGCAGAAAGGGAGCAGTCCGGTTTGGGCACAGACAGCCTCCGGTTCATTCAGCATCTTCTTTACAATCTCAGTAACTTCCGCATCTGTAAGCTGAATGTCAATGTGTCGTTGAGCATCCTTCAAACTCCCCGTGTACTCACACATCAAACCGGAGCGCCGGCTTAAGGGCAGAATACTCCAGCTTATCCAACAACGAGCACGATCAACTCCTGTCAAACCGTTCGCCATGAAGGCTCTAAGCTTTGATAGTTGAGGAGCATAGTTGGCCCTTACTTTTGCAGTCAACCTCTGAGGAAAAGGATGTGTATTGCTAAGGCGTTCAGGGCGGTAACCCGGTAGGGGGTTTTCATCAGGTGGAGATGTATCTTTTCAAATAACCAGGTCTGGTTCCACTCTTTGGGGTGACTGTGGAGCTTAGGATGAGGGAAGGTGACTTCCTTCCTTTTATGAACCGCCATTCCGCCCAATTCAGTATTGGGTCCATCCGTGAATTCTATGCGACGGTTTAAGTGAAAGAAATCCCTAAACAGTTTGACTGTAGGTTCTTCTTGTAGGTAAGCCTCATAGAAGACTTGCAAGTGGCAGATGTTGGTCACAGAATTTGGACCGATGTCTTGAGGGCGCAGTTGAAAACTCGCCAATACATCCCGGAATTTTTTTGAACCGGGAGGGCTAAAACCTCGATTCAGGTGATCAGCAAACACAACTAACTCTCCTTTCTTGGCTAAAGCGCCCGTTTTAACACAATTGTTTAATTGATGTTCGGTTACTCGAGAAGGAGCCCAATTGCATTTATAGACTTGCTTGGCCATGGTAATGAAGATCTGAAACATGATTATTGCCGGTTTAAGATTTATAGTGGACAACTATACAGCGGTATAAGGATGCAAGCATCTTGTTAAACCGGATTTGGTTATTCGTAAACCGGAGTCTGACAATGGAAACAGTACAATGATGAATGCATTGGCGGTTCAACAGGGGACTAATGGTATCTACTGGGTCATCATTTTTTCTGTGAAGTTAAACCGCCTAATCTGGTATTAAAGGTATAAGTATAAATATGTATAAGTGAAGGAAAAAACAAGTTTCACAATTTGGTATGGGAATTTCAGATCTGCCGTGCGTTGGATAATCAAAATATATTCTGGTCTAATATCAAGCGCTCAAAAAGTTCAGTAAGTTCAGATGAGTTGGATATCAAGCAGATGCCTTAACAAGAAGAAAGGAGTTTAAACTACAAAAGGCGCTGAAAACAGTCAGATCTAACCGGCCATTGGTATTACCGAAGGAAGAACAGCTTCAAGCTATGAAGAACACCGAACGCTAATGGCGGATCTAGGGCAAGGAGAAGAGGAACTTACTGGTGCAGGAGGAAGCAGCGGAGGATCACTGGTTTTCTCTGATACGATCAGGTTGATGCAGCGGCCTTTGTCGAAGCAGAGGCGAAGGACGACGGCAGAGGCAGAGCTCGAGGGTCGGCGCGAGGAAGACGACGACGCGAAGAGGCACGAGGGGGAAAAGTGAAAGTGACCCCTCGGCCCTATTTATAAGATGAATGGATAAAAGGCAGGCGCGAGAATCGAGGAGCCCGAAAAATGGGGTGTGTGACAGCTCTGTTGCCTCGATCCTCGGAGGCCCATTAGTGAAGATGGGTTATACACAGTTTTAAATAACAGATGACATCATAGCGGTTTACCATGGTCCTGGAAGGTGACATCACGGCGGTTTACAAGATTATGTGAAGATGCTGAAGAAGAAATTTTCTTAAGTATTGAGGATTGACATGAATCAGTTCAAATCAATCTGGGGCCTAATGTTGGGGATATTACCACTGGGCGTAAACCGGCCAGGAGAGGCCGGGTTAACCCCATCAGTAGTTCATTATATCCGAAGCCCATGAAGACAGACGGTGACGCTTTATGAAGGCCCAGGGCACAAAACCAGTTTAAGGCATGTAGACATAAACCGGTATTGATATGTAAACTTGTGCTGTAAGATAGAAAGAGAGGAGACCGAGCCGGACACGTTTATGAGTCGGCCTCGGGATTCTGTAAACCGACGGGCGTCAACCCATGTATATAAGGGGACGACCCGGCGGCGGTTCAAGGACAACGGACAACAACTCGAGACTCAGGCAAAGCGTATTCGCTCCCTGGTCATCGAAACCCAAGCAATCCCACAACAACTGGATCGTAGGCTTTTACCTTCACCGTAAGGGGCCGAACCAGTATAAACTCTCTTGCGTCCCTTGTCCGCTTTAACCCCTTTAAGTTAACCCGTAGCGATGGCTCCACGACTAAGTCCTTTCTCTAGGACACCTGCCGTGACAAAACCACGACAGCTAGCGAGCAATAATAAGATATCTCAAACAGCAACATGTTGTCAAAACAACCATGATATAATATGACAATAGTGGTATCTCGCTAGCCCTTTCTGAGACCGCAAAACATAAATGCAGAGCACCTCCAAAGTTCAAGCAACGACTAAACATTGTAGTTCATACTAGAAAAGATCCAGTCATGATGCACCCAACATTAGCTATACACAATGCATAAATCATGACAGATGTGCTCTACTCAGTATCTGGCGCTTGTTTTTAGAAGGTGGTGACACAACATAAGAGGGAAGCAGTGATTTGAAGAGGTGCCAGAGCTTAGTTTTTAAAACAGAGATAAATGATAATTTTGAGACATGCCCCCTTCTCATTCACTTCACAACCATCAGTTATCAACATCTTCCATGCTAAGCGCGCTAGTGGCGGTTCCCAAGCGAAAAGTAAAGGTTTTGACTCCATTGGGAGTTTTTGTTTGATTATTCAAGAGATGAACTCTTTTTTCATGTTTGCAGTTTGGGACTGGGCATCCCTATTACCGCCCATTTCCTCGTGCGATGGTGAGTGAATAAACACTCGACCTGAGGATAACCCGCTTAGCACGGAAGATATCAACTACCTCCTGTCGTTCCATGAATGATCCAGGCACAGAAAACGGATAATTTTTTAGAAGTTTTTAGACGTGGCACATGCAAATTTACTTAGGACGGAATGGTAATACCGCATATAGTGGTGGACTCATCTGGAATAACTTTGGGTTCAAGATTTTTGATGTACAAGCAGAATTCCCACTTAGTACAGGCGAAGGCTAGCAATTAAGATTGGGAAGCGGCCAGCTAGAGAGCAACAATGATCATGACCAAGCATTATGCATAAGTAACATTGGACAGTAGCATGAGTAGGATATGAACACCATGAACATAAACATTATAGAGGCTATGTTGGTTTTGATTCAACTACATGCATGAACTTGTACCAAGTCAAGCCACTCGAACATTCAGAGGAGGATACCATATCATCATACGACATCATAATCATTTTAACGCTATGTTGATATCCAAGATAAATCATTATTAACTCGTAGATACTTATGCAAGGAATGAGAAACTATAATCTCTAATTGTCATTGCAAACATGTTTAATCATAATGGGATGAAGCCTGGATACTAGGTTAAACATATTTACACAAACAGAGCAAGTCGAGTTCATACCAGTTTCTTTTTGAAACGGCCAGCTCATCGAATATCGTCATTATTGCCTTTTACTTGCACGACCGAACGATATGAAAATAATAATAATAGTGCAAGAGTGCCATGGACTAAGCTGGAATCTGCAAAACATTTTATTCAACAAGAGGAGACAAGGTAAAATGGGCTCTTTATTAGTTCAACAATTATTCATATGAGAGCCACTCAACATTTTCATCGTGGTCTTCTCCTCGTAAGACTCGAATAAAAGGAAAAGAAATTCAGAGAAACACACTGAAATATTTTTGGAGTTTTCGATTTTCTTCAACAGGCAAATAAAAAGCAAAAACAAGAAAAACTATTTACACGGGAAAGCTCCCAATAAGCAAAAGAAGAACAAGGAATTTTTTTGGATTTTCTTTTTAGTTCTACTACTAAGCATGCATAGAAGGTAAATTACTACAACTAATTTTTTGGTTTTTCTAAAGTTTTTCGAACACACAAGAAGAAAGCAAGAAAATAAATCTAAGCATGGATGATACAATGAAAAAGTGTGAGCACCGACAAATAGAATGATATGCGAACATGAATATAATATCGGTGAGAACACGTACTCCCCCAAGCTTAGACTTTTTGCCTAAGTTGGTAATCGATCAGTAGCCTGGAGGGTAGTAGGAATCCTAAGGAGCGGGCATCCACTCATCCCACTACGGAGGTGCCTGTGCAGCCTCAGCAGTGGCCTGAGCGTTCCAGTAGGCGATGATGTCTGCAGGCATAATCCTATATCCGCCCCTGGCAATAGAATCAAACAAAGCAGGTGCAGGCAGAGGGATAACATCACGAGTTTCAACGCTATAGACCAGGTTATAAGGAATGGTAACATCATGGCAATCATGAGCAATAAAGTGATGGTGATCCATGGCTGCACAGTCTAGGTAAACCGTAGTCAGAGGGTAATCATGAGGGCGTATCTCAACCTCGAAGTGAGCCGCCAAACGAGTAGCAAAAATCCCACCATGTATTTTCCCTTGAGATCTATTAAGATGGAGGTGACGAGCCACAATAGCTCCCAAGCTATAAGTGTTGTCGCCCTCTATTGCACGACGTAAAACAACAAGGTCTGGTGAACTAAGTACACCCACCTTCTCCCTAGCAATGAAGAGTGCAAAGTAATGAACAACAGGAAAATGTAAGCCACCGACAGTGATGGCTGACACTCTTCTCTCATCACCCACTGTCAAAGTGCGACAAAAATCCTCAAACTCGGCTGGCCTAGGCTCAGCCAAGCTCCCATCAGATGGGATCATACATATGTCACAAAATTCAGTAAGCGGTATCTGATGGTTTTCAGCATATATATAAATCAATGCTCACTTCAGGAGGATTATTTCTAGGCAAGAAAGTAAAGCTTTGAACAAAGATGTTCGTGAGAATTTGGTGCTGTTCACACTCATCTGCGATGAAGTCGGTGAGGCCGGCATTAGCAATAAATTGCATGAACTCCTCATGAATTCCAGCCTGCTGCAGGAACGGGATGTGTGGGCATTCGCACGGCCGTACCTCCGCCAACCTCCGAGGGTGAAGATCATTGTCAGAAGACTCCCCAATAACACCCTTGGAGTTCTTCTTTGAGCGAAACTTCCTGAAGATATTCATGTCCGCGTACAATTTTTCCTATGAACAAAAATCTGAATTTTTAGTTCACAATTTTTTTTCCAACAAAACTTCACAAAACTAATAGCAACTACTCATAGGGATACATAGAGGCCATAGCAAGCATTCAAACTACTTACAACACTAAGAATTGAATATGCAAGCACATCTACAACAGCACCAAGAGTAGATATTTATTCAAAGTATAAACCGCTAAAACAGAAAACTAATTGGACAAATGATGGAGTCACATACCAAGCAACAATCCCCCGAAACAGTTTCGGAAATGGAGCTTCGAGCAAAGAGATCGA
Organism: Triticum aestivum; assembly: GCF_018294505.1. NCBI lineage: Eukaryota > Viridiplantae > Streptophyta > Magnoliopsida > Poales > Poaceae > Triticum > Triticum aestivum. The sequence goes on from NC_057802.1 coordinate 21,760,754, forward strand.
AATCCGTGGGTTTGAGCTCAAGAATACGGGAGAGAGAGCAAGAGTGATTTTTTTTCTGGAGGTAGGTGACAATGTGGGACGAAGAGATAAGTGAGGGGCCACATGGGGACCACAACCCACCAGGGCGCGCCTGGGGTCCTGGCGCGCCCAGGTGGGTTGTGCCCACCTGGTGCACCTCCCTCTGGTAATTTTTGAACCAAAAATTCTTCAATATTCAGGAAAAAATAATATAAAATTTTCACGGCATTCTGAGAAATTTTATTTTTCGGTCATTTTTTATTACACCGGAAATTCAAAAAGCAGACAAAACATGGCATTTTATTTTATTTAACTAATAAAACAGAGAATAAAAAGCAGGGACAGAAGGTAGTGCTTACTCAATTCATCAACTTCATACCGTTCAAAAATGATTCATTAATAAGGTTGATCAAGTCTTATTAACAACCACTTTCGGTTAGCATGAAACCGAAGAACTTTCGTAAATCACTAAGTTACCTCAATGGGGATATAAGTTTCCCCAACAATAAGCATTTCATATTTCTTTTTGACAGTAGATAGAGGTATTGGAAAACTTCCAATAGTGATTGTCGGAGATTTTTCAATAACATTAATACCATTCACTTGGAATTGTTTCTTCGGAAAGTGCACCGTATGCTCATTACCATTGATATGAAAAGTGACCTTGCTTTTATTGCAATCAATAACAGCCCCTGCAGTGTTCAAGAAGGGCCTACCAAGGATAATCGACATGTTGTGGTCCTCGGGCATCTCAAGTATAACAAAGTCAGTCAAAATAGTAACATTAGCAGAAACAATAACGGGCACATCCTCACAAATACCGATAGGTATGGCAGTTGATTTGTCAGCCATTTGCAAAGATATTTCAGTAGGTGTGAGTTTATTCAAGTCAAGTGTTTTATATAAAGAGAAAGGCATAACACTAACACCAGCTCCTAAATCACACAAAGCAGTTTTCACATAATTCTTTTTGATAGAGCAAGGTATAGTTGGTATTCCCGGATATCCAAGTTTTTTAGGTACTCCATCTTTGAAAGTATAATTAGCAAGCATAGTGGTGATTTCATCTTCCGGTATTTTTCTCTTATTTGTGATGATGTCTTTCATATACTTTGCATAAGGAGGCATTTTCAGGATATCAGTCAAGCGAGTACGCAAAAAGACTGGCCTCAGCATTTCAGCAAAGCGTTCAAATTCTTCATCATCATTCTTTTTAGTTGACTTGGGTGGAAAAGACATAGGTTTTTGAACCCATGGTTCTCTTTCTTTATCGTGTTTCCTAGCCACAAAATCTCTTTTATCATACCTTTTATTTTTAGGTTGTGGGTTATCAAGATCAGCAAGTGGTTCTATCTCAACATCATTATCTAGTTCTTTATCATTTGGTTGAGTGTCTTCATGAACCTCATGATTATATTTTTCTTTATCACTAGGTGAGTGTTCATTACCAGACTGAGTTTCATCATCGGAGATAGAAGTTTCTTTTTCATTATCAGGAGGTTTCTCTATTTCAGGTTCACTAGAAGTGAGCAAAGTCCTATCATTTTTCTTTGTCTTTGTCTTTCTAGACGGACTAGGTGCACTAGTGTTAGCTCTTTGTGAATCGTGTTCAATTCTTTTTGGGTGTCCCTCAGGATAATGTGGTTCCTGAGTCATTTTACCTCCTCTAGTTGCAACTCTAACAGCAAAGTCATGCATATTATGATTCATTTCATCAAGTAATTCTCTTTGTGATTTAGCAACTTGTTCTAACTGGGTTTGAACAATAGAAGCATGTTTTCCAACACCTCTAACATCATTTGAGATTCTAAATAATAGGTCACTCAAGCGAGCAATCATATCAGAATTGTATTTCAATTGTTTCATAACATTTGCATTGAAGTGATCTTGTTTTCTAATATAGTTTTCAAACTCATAAAGGCATTGACTAGGATGCATATTGTGAGGATTATCATTCTCATTGAACTTCATAAGAGAATTTACCTCTACCACCTTGGGCAGTGGTGGTGTATTAAGCCAATGTATTTCTTCAATAGGAGGTAAATTTTTAACATCCTCAGCTTGAATACCTTTTTCCTTCATAGATTTCTTTGCCTCTTGCATATCTTCAGGACAGAGATATAATATACCCCTCTTCTTCGGAGTGGGTTTAGGGGGTGGTTCAGGAATAGTCCAATCATCGTAATTTTTCAATATGTTATTCAATAATTCTTCAGCTTGTCCAACAGTTCGTTCCCTGAAAACACAACCAGCACAACTATCTAGGAAGTCCCTAGAAGCATCGGTTAGTCCATTATTGAAGATATCAAGTATATCATTTTTCTTAAGAGGATGATCAGGCAAAGGCTCCCCCAAGCTTGTGGGAGACTATCTTCTTTAGTTTGCACAAAGTTAAATATTTCCTGTAAGGCAGCTTGTTTCATATGAGCAGGAAAATATTTTTGAGAGAAGTAATAAATCATATCCTAGGGACTACGCACACAACTAGGAGCAAGAGTAGTGTACCAAGATTTAGCATCACCCTTTAATGATAAAGGAAATAATTTGAGAATAAAGTAATAGCGAGTTTTCTCATCATGAGTAAAAAGGATGGCTATATCATTTAACTTAGTAAGATATGGCACAACAGATTCAGTTTCATAACCATGGAAAGGATCAGATTCAACCAAAGTAATTAACTCTGGGTCGACAGAGAATTCATAATCCTTATCAGCAATACAGATAGGTGAAGTATCAATCTTAGGATCACATTTCATTCTAGCATTCAGAGATTTTTCTTTATACTTGCATAATAATTTCTCTAGATCATCTCTATCATTGCAAGCAAGAATATCTCTAGTTGCTTCTTCACTCATAACATAACCTTCCAGTACCTTAGGCAATTCATATCTAGGAAGGCTAGTTCTAGTAGGTGTTTCAGGAGATTCAGTTTCAAGCTCATCATCAGATTCAACAACATCATGTTGTATAACTCTAGCAATTTGTTTATCAAGAAAATCACCAAGTGGCACATCATCATTATCAAGCAAGGTACCAGCATCATCATAAGCATCATTCATAGTAGAAGTAGCATCATCAATAACTTGCGACATATTAGAATTCATAGCATGTGGTGGTGTTGCAAGTTTACTCATAACAGAAGGTGAATCTAAAGCAGAACTGGATGGCAGTTTCTTACCTCCCCTCGTAAACGGTTCAGATCTGAGTTCATGGCACCCGGGCCCGAAGTGACAAGCATTAAGCATAGCAAAGTCATAGCAACATCAATCTAAGAACATAGTGGATACTAGGGATCGGGCCCTAACAAAACTAACTCGATTACATGATGAATCTCATCCAACTCCTCACCGACCAGCGGGCCTACGAAGGAATTACTCACTCCCGGTGGGGAGCATCATGGAATTGGCGATGGAGATGGGTTGGTGATGACGAAGAACGAAGATCCCCCTCTCCGGAGCCCCAAACAGACTCCAGATCTGCCCTCCCGAGGAAGAACAGGGCTTGGCGGCGGCTCCGTCTCGTGGATCGCGATAATTCTTTCTCCCTGATTTTTTCTGGAATAATGTGATTTTATAGTATCAGGGGGGGTCGTTAGCGGGGCCACCGGGTGGGTACAACCCACTTGGGCGTGCCAGGAGAGGGGGCGCGTCCTGGTGGGTTGTGCCCGCCCAGGGGCCCCTCTCTGGTGGGTCTTGGCTCCAAAAATTCTTATTATTGATATAAAAAATCCTCGCAAAGTTTCGTTCCATTCCGAGAACTTTCATTTCTGCACAAAAACAACACCATGGTAGTTCTGCTGAAAACAGCGTCAGTCCGGGGTTAGTTTCATCCAAATCATCCAAATTAGAGTCCAAAACAAGAGGAAAAACGTGAGAAAAAGTAGATACGTTGGAGACGTATCAGGGACCTCCCATCGAGGCAGCGCAGTCACCGCCCAGACTCCTCTGCGATGTTCAGCGACCGGTCGCGGGGCCAGGCCTCCCTAAGGTCACAATCTATGAGGACCCTGGCCGACGTCACATCAGACTTTGTGAATGGCGAGCGCCTCACCGCAGTTTGCCGCCCCGCCGTGTCATCCTCTCCTCGGCTTCCACAATGAGTAGCCATCGCCTTCGCGGCCACCGAGGTAGTGGAGGAGGCACCAACGTGCCTTTGCTATCACAAATGGCTCCTCCACTTTCACGGTCTTACCGCACCAGACGTGGCACGCCAGCTATGCGCCGCCGAAGCCAACCCCTTCACATGGTGTCCAATTTGGATGTCGCGGTTGTGCGAGGTGGACGCCAAAACTGCCTTGTGTCAGGGAAACGACACCTATGGGATCACTGGAATCCCTTCTATGGTTGGCGGGCGCGGGGTTGTGAGAAGAGCAGGTCTAACAGGAAGCACACGGATCGTTTACCCAGGTTCGGGCCGCGAGGATGCGTAATACCCTAGTCCTGCTTTGGTGGATGTATTGAGTGTTCTTGTGTTCTTGAGCTACGGGGTGTAGCTTGCACAAAAGAGCCGAATCCCTCTCCTGGTCGCCTCGGGCCTCCTTTTATAGGCAAAAGGGGTCGCCACAGTTTCACACAGGAGGTGGAAAGGTGTACAGCGCGCGAGCTTATCGCCCAGTGTTACAGGACAAAGCGCATTAAATGCGCTACTTAGGTGTCCATTAGCTTTATCGGGGACGGGAACAAGGCCCGTCCCGTCTGTCGCCGCTCCGCCTCGCTTCGACACGCGCCCAGGCCAGCGATGCGTGCGGTGCCATGTAGGCAGGCAGGCTGCTGAGGTGGCGCGGTGGTGGAGCCTTCACGAAGATCTGCATGCCACCACGCAGGTGCTTGCTGAGTAGGTGTAGAGGCCGCCCGTCGCCACGCAGGTGCCTGCCCAGCTGGTTGAGCTAGCAGCTGCTTGGGGACGGCAGTGGAGTCTTGGCTAGTGCGGGCCTGGAAGTGGCCCCGCTGATGCCCTCGGCAAGGGTCTCGCCGGGGGCCCGGCAAGAATCTTGCCATGGCGTCGCAGTCGTCCCGGCAAGGCGCTTGCCGGGGGACTTGTGGATCTCCTCGGCTAGGATCCCGCTGAGGGTCGCCGTCTTCTGGTCCTCATCTGATCTTGTGTGTTCATGATGTTGACGAAGATCTGCATGCCACCACAGAGGCGCCTCCCGAGCCCTGGTTCCAATGTAGTTGGTTGGCTGGTGTTGGAACCCACAGGCTTAAGGGTGGCCTGCGCTGCTGGCATCGGGCAAGTTGCCCCGGCAAGGCTCTTGCCGGGGCTGCGGAGGCCGCCCCGGCAAGTGTCTTGCCGGGGGAGTCCACCTCGCCCTTTTGCTCTCATGTGTTTCTAGTCTTGGCGTTGCCTTGACCGTCTTGTGCTCTGGCTTCTTTCCGGCCTCCCTCTTCTGCCCTGCTAGGTGTGGCCACGGCGCGCGGCTCTGACTGCCCGTGCACAAGTAAAGGGGTCAAAAGAAGAGCCCCTATTTTGTACACCGATAGGAGCCCCCGGGCCTAGGCCACACATAAGTGCGACACGTTGTTGGGCCAGGCCCAGAACGGTACGCGGGCAGGTGGGGCGGATTTCACCGCAGTAACTGTTTTGTCCGCTGCGCTTCCCCACGACCCACGTTGAACGCGCGACATGGAGGGTCGTGCGTGACGTGGGGGTCATGCGTGGGGCGGTTCCCGCACGCATGCGTCACATCGCAGTTAATGGGAAAAGAAGCGGCCCGCGCCTTCCCCGTAAAAAGGAATAACTGCGGGCGCGCTGCTCATTTACCCCCTGCATCTTCTTCAATCTCGGAACCGCCGTCCCCTTCTCCTTCCTTCCCAAGCTTTCGCCTTTGCTCGCCGCCGCTGTGCCTTCGCTGTCTTCTGTCCCTTGCCCCCTGCAGCCGCCATGGCACCCAAGACCAGCAGAGGCAAGGGAGTGGCCAAGGACGTCGGGACGAGCGAGCCGGCGGAGAGCAAGTTGGCGGCGTGGCAGACGCAGCTCGCCTACTTCCCCTCGATGGTCGACGTGTTCGTGCTCCGGGACTGCTTCAATCCCCTATGGGGGTGCAAGACTGGGGGGGAGACGACGGGGCATCCAGCCACGCGTGTCATCCCATCCAATTGCGCCGAGGCCGCCCCGAATCGGTACCCGTTCTTCATCAATTACTTTTCTTTCGGCCTTTGCCCCGCTTTCTCCTATTTCTTCAATGATATCTTGCACACATTTGGCTTCCACCTTCTGGATCTTACTCCAAACACTGTGGCATGCATGGCTCTGTTTGCTCACCTCTGTGAGGGCTTCGCCGGAGTTCTTCCCAACACGGCGCTCTTCCGCCATTATTTTTACCCCCGCATCCAGAAGGGAGGCGCCATTTCTGGCTACGTCACCTGGATCCCAAGGTCCCAAGGGACGTACCCGAAGGGTGCCCAGAAGGAGAGGTGGGAAGAATGGCGGGGCCGGTGGTGCTGGATTGAGGAGGATGATCCACAAGAGTTCTGCCGGGTCCGCCAGGCGCCGCCGGTCCGCAGAAACGACTGGGGCGACGTCGATGCCCAGGACGACAAGCTCGAGATCGCCACCACCAGGATCCACCGCGTCACCATTGCCGGGCTTGCCCTGGAGATGATTGGGGCGGATTTCCTCCGTCGCCGAATCGCTCCTCTGCACAACAAGGGGAGGCCGGCCTGGCTTTTCCAGAACGCGGCTGATATCATGAGGCTTCGCCCCGGCCTCAATCACAACTTCATGGTGATGGGGCATGCCCACTTCTGCCAGCGGATCTTTCAGCTCGACGTGAACCGCGAAGGCTGGGCCGAGAGGTCCGGCAAGGCAGCGAAGGCCGGCAAGGTCGCCAAGGGGCCGCTATTTGGGTTGCCGGCGGGGGTGGTCCCGCTCAGCAACAACTCGCGCCAGACCGACATCATCGCCATGATGCCAGACTGCAACGCGCATGGTCCCGTCCAAGATTGGGCCCCGCCGCCGGAGGAGGAGGAGGTGAAGGAATTCTTTGACGGCTTGGCAGAGATATACGTCCGCAACGAGCCGAAGCTCATCCAGGACACCACTCAGGCAGACCTGGACTATATCGCCGCCAGGGCAGTGGAGGCGGAGCTTGCCAGGCAGGCCGGCAGTGCTGGCGGTGTAGAGGACGAGGCTGCGGTGGCCGCGGAGGAGAAGGAGCTTGCCTAGTGGGCGGAGGCCGCTGGGGAGGCCAGCAGCACCGGCACCGGGGCCCATCTTGTCGAAGATGTGGTCGATGAGTCATCGGAGGAGGAGGCCGAGGTTGTCGACCCTCCGGCCACGGGGAGAGGGCGAGTCCTACGGCGGGCCACCTCTGGCGAGCCGGTTCGGCCCAGCAGGGTCGTGTAACCTTGGCAAGCTCAGGAGGCGTCCGCACGCCAAACGAGGGTCGTGGCTGCGAAGAAATCGGTGAAGGCCGCGGTGGAGAAGGAGAAAGCATCTGCCTCCTCTTCACCCAAGCTCGTCCAGACTCTGCCCCCCTCCCCTCCTCCGGCAGACATCGATGCGACATCGATGCGGAGGTCACCTTTGACTTTGGGTCCCTCAGCCCAAGGAGGAAGAGGAAAGCAGCAGAGGAGGAGGTGGAGGACGATTAAGTATCTTGTCCCTTTCTGTCATCTCCATCTCCTCGGACCATGCCACTTGTCTTGATTCGTCTTCATCTTTGCAGGGATGAGGAGACACTGGCCGAGAGGGTGAAGAGGGCCAGGGCTTCGGCAAGCGGCCAGCCCCCGGCAGGGATTTCTGGTACACCGCTGGTGGTGTTAAGCAGCCCGGACAACAGCCCCCGGCACAGCCCCCAGCGTAAGTTCACCACTCACCCCTCGTCGACGTGTGTTAGGGCACGATCTCCTGGTGCTGACCTTGCCGTGGTTGCAGGAGGAGGACAGCAGCAGGAGGAGCCACAGAGCGCTACCCACAACACGCCGCCCCGAGGGGCGTCCCCGGCAAGGGCGCCAAGCACCGAGCCTATGCACACGGGGAGGAGGAGAACCCCGACACTAGTGGCTTCGCCTCGGTGCCAAATGTTGGCGTGGAGGGGACCTCTGCTTCCCAGCCCGACACGGGTAAGTTACTCGCCTTCCGTCCCTGTTCTTTTTCTGTTCTTTCTGAATCTTGGTCTTGGCTTCACCTCATCCCCCTTCTTGGTATCCAGATCCCCCGTCGCCGGACCAGGAGGACATAGACACCGTCATCGAGGATGTCGCCAAGGCCGCCGAGGCGAAGGCCGGGAAGATCGCCGCCGAGGAGGCCGCTAAGGGCGCTGCTGAGGACGCCGCCAAGGGGCCTGCCGGGGAGCCCGGCAAGGCTACTACCGAGGAGGCCGGCAAGGGGCCTGCCGGGGAGCCCGGCAAGGCCGCTGCCAAGGAGGAGGTGGTTGACGACCAGCCTTCCTCCTCCGCTGCCTCTGGCTCCGGCAAGTATCTGAGGGTGACCGACGACCTTTTCGTCCACCTCCCAGGGTCGTCGAGCTCCAGGGCGCCCATCGAGGGAGAGGTGTTCGACGAAGAGGTGCTTGCCGCCGCCGGGCTCGAGGTTGTTGACGAACCGAGCACCGGTGGCGACGGTTCTTAGGAGGAGCGGCTTCTCCAGGCCATGGCGCCAATTTCTGGAAGCTCCAGGCGCTTCACCGCGCCCGCCTGGACAAGGCCAAGTCCAGGATGGCAACGGTGGACAAGGCAGAGGCGGACCTCAAGGTGCGCGTCGCCGAGACGCAGACTTGGTTCCGCCAGGCTTGCGAGGAGCTGAAGGTCGCCCAGGGTGAGCTGGCCAAACGCGACGTGGAGCTCACCATGAAGCGGGCCGACATCAAGAAGGCCCAGGAGACGGCGGAGAACTTGGCCGCCGAAGCCGAGGCCGCTCGAACCCAGCACCAGGCACTACAAGAAATATGTCAACTTGTGACTCTCACTATTGGCCGCTGAAAGGTCATAGTTTTTCATTTGCGACCTTTTTGTGACCAAAAACAGAAGGTCAAAAGCTGGCGGTCGTAAATTGAAATTAACGACCTTCTGTAAAAGGTCGTTGGTTCTTCGACCAAAATTTTGGTCACTAGCAGCCTCCCCAGACCACGTAGGATCCAGCGTGGCAAGCTGACATGGATAAGAATCAGCCCGGTCCAATTCGGTCTTTTACATGGGCCGAGCCCATTAATTCAGCCTTTTTACTGTATATTTTTTCTATGAATTTTCTCTAGCTACATGGGCCTGGCCCAACAATTTGGCCTTTTTTTATTTTGGGCCATGGCCTTTTTAGTTTTTCAGTCTATATTTTTCAATCTGGTCCCACAAGTCAGATGGGTCCCACTTGTCATAATCTCCTATATTGGTCCCACATGTCAAAAATGTGAGCATTGTTTAGATTATTTTCACAAATGGGCCCACTAATCAGGTTTCCATTTCACACGTCTTCAAATCACACAAATAATCAATATTTTAAATAGAACAGAAAAAATGTAGAATTTCTTAGGCCTGGAGCTTCTGTACATAGTCTATTACAATCTGTGCATAGTCTATTACAACCCAGATATGCCTACTATTACAGTACTATAATATTTACAGTTTATTATAGTCAAACAGAACAAATCTTTGCTGCGTAGGGCTACAGGCCGCTTCGAACTTGAAATTTCCTAGGCCTGGAGCTCCTGTAAAAGGGTGAACACAAATGCATTAGAGTACCATTTTCATTCCTGGAGTAGATATTCAAACCTCCAGGTTTAGTGTATAGACAATCTAGAAAATATATATTTAACAAAATTTCACATAAATGCAGATTTATGGATCGAATGTATGATAAAGCAACAGATTCAAACAACTTCAAATTAATGACTAGATGTTTTAGAGACCAATTATATCAGAACACTAGATGTTTCCAATGCATATTCGCAGAACCTTGGCATACTCACAAAATCTTAAAGCAATCCTAAATCAATGTTGCCTACAAGAAACACTCATCAGTCTCATGTTTTGAAAAGCAACGTGGGTGAAACCAAGTCAAAATAAGGAGCATAACAAATTCATGTCAACAAAAATTAGCTTGTGATCCATAACACATTATTTATTCTTTACAAAGTAGAATTTCCATAGATATCATTACCAGACACCAAATAGAAAGTAACATGTAGAGAATGTCACAACATTTAGTTCACTTTATTGTACAAGTTGGGTCTAGTTTACTCGGTTGGACAAGATGCATTTGTTAACTACGAAGAGAATGACACCATTATGCGAGATAATTGTTGTGTCGCTAACAATCACCATGTAAGAATGTTTTGCTGTAGTAATACATGAACATTAAGTGAGAGTGGTGTTTTGTTCTTACCACAACGGAACAATTGAGACAATGCCCGATTTGCCTTGCTTCTCCACAAGACTCGACTAGCAGCATGCATCCTTGAAGGAACCAGTGGCGCTGTTTGCTCCCTTGGCCCAGCTCCTTGCTGCGGAGGATAGCTAGGACTTGGATGCGGAGCCCGCTGCACACGGCATATTGTGTCACTACTTGCAGCAACAGAAGGAACTCACATATCATAGAACTTGAAGCAAGTTAAAAATGTAATAGGACCGATATATGTCTATGAAGCAATAGGTCAACTAGAGATTCATGTCTACAATTTGCTAGAGAAGAAAATAACAAGTCAGGATACATAATATATCTGCCAAAAGAAGGACTGATATCAATCAGACCCTTTAATTTTAAAGAACATGGTTTCAATTTGTTCTTTGCATATTACATGAGACTTAGAAGCACATTCACTTTAGCGACTCATCTTTTCAAGCATTCAATCAAATGGCCTTATAATACCAGACAAAGAGGAGTTGTAGTGGTATGCACTTATCACATATACAGGAACCATGCTTAAAATCCACACATATATATACATATCCCAATAGAACAGAGCTAGTAAGCAAACTAGCAGCCGTGCACTTGATGTCTTGTACTAGTAGTTAAGAACACATAAAACTGAACTGGAACAAGAAGAATTGCATAAGACAAGCTTATGTATGAGCTGTGACATAAGTGTGGCTATTAAAGCGAAACATATTTCATATATGGCTATATGCCAAATAATCACTATTTACCATTAACAAAAAAGGCACAGCATACAGGGTTTTGATTTTCCACCATAATTGCATATAAATGTGACTGGTCTATCCACTCATAAAGAAAAAACTAAAATTGTAATTCACTTAAAGAGAGTAATCATATGCCTAAATATGTTATCAGATGGCAGGTGAACAATTCTAGCAAACGCAAAAATAGTATGATCAGTTGGGATCACTTCTGATTTTGCTTGCTCACACACCAACCACAAACGTGATCACAGCCAAGTATTTAACCAGTTTGCCGCAATAGAGCAATGCCCAATCCTTACACATGTATAATGGCGTGAATATGCAAGTTAGACCTAGATGTTACTAACAAGTGTTCTTTGTAGAATTAATGAATAAGTGTAGTATTTCTGACTAGCCAGAATTAATCTTTGTGCATACATCCTGCCATGTTGTTCCTTGCCAAATAAGCTCCCAAAAGCAGTATTAATAAAATTGAAACAGAATAACACTTAGAGGACTACAGGAACCACAACAAGAAATTTTCTGTTGCGAGTAAGCTGCTTGTCGTTGTCCATTTGCTCCCACCAAGTCAACCTATTATACATCCCCTGATCATCAGCAAATGGAGTTCCCTTCTTCCAGTGGAAGAAGTGGTATGTAATCTGAAATGAAGATTCAATTAGGAAAGTAATGACAATAGAGAAATAATTTCATGTTATAATCTTATGAGAAAAATAGCAATAATTTGTACTTCCAGAATTGAGGTTGGGCCAACTAGAACTGCAGTATTTACTGCCAGAATGATTTCATGAATTTTGCCACTACATTATTATATTTAAAGTAGCAAAAGAATGATTAAATGCAGGCTATTTATTTGGCTATTATGAAAAAGTAAACCTTCAAACTAGAATACACTTTATTATTTGGCAGGATTGGCGAATGCGTCGTAGCAATTTGTAGCTAGGGGAGACGAAGGGTGGGCAGATGCGAACGTAATCGGCGCCACCAACGACGAAGATGGAGTTGCACAAGCCATCTATGACTATGCCTTCTAACAGACACTGACACCAAGGCGCACTGGGACAGGATTGTCGTCCCACAGTGTTGTTCCCAAATAACAAGTTTTGTTCAAACATCTATCAGCAAGATTATTCAGTATTGCGGTCACATCACTCGCCAAGAGTTTTAAACACTTGAAGCATTAGGCAGATCTATTTTTTGGCCAAGCTATTTTGTACTCCACTTGTTATGTTCACAAATAATAACCAGGATAATCAAAGATCATGTACAGTACCATGGTTGAGAATATAGATCTACGGAGAATTTTGCTAATCAGCCATTGCAGTAAAAAAATGTTTGGTATACAACCGGTCTCTCTATTTACACACCGAATCAATCAATGCCTTCCTGAACAACATGAGAGAAGCAAAAGCCTCTTAGAACATTTGACAGGCTAACTTCTGACCGCACGAAGCAAGCAATCGAGGTAAACAAACATGAATTGAGGTAAACAAACACGATCCACAGGAGTCGAGGACGTGTAAGGGAGGGAGAGAGGGGGGGAGGGGGAGAGGCGGGTACCGCGAAGTGGCCGAGGTTGACGAGCGTCCAGGCCATGCTGGGGGTGCAGCCGAAGATGGAGAGGATGAGGAGCCAGGAGACGAAGAGGATGAAGATGTGGGTGGTCCAGACCCCCAGGTACATGAACCACTCGGTGTTCTTGTTCAGATCCAGCGGGGGCACAGCCTGCATGTACAGCTTCGCCATCGATCCCCTCGCCCTACCAGTGCGCGTGCTGCGGGGCGGTGGCTCCTCCCGTCCGGCTCGGCGTCCCGGGAGCTGCGGGGTAGGGCGACACAGAGGATTCAAGGGGCGGAGGAAGGTGACGATTTGGGGCCCCTCTCGATCTGGATCCGGAAGCTGCTGCTCGCTTCGATTTGGGGCCGCCCTCCCTCCCTCGTGTGCGGTATGGAGATAGGGCGAGGGGAGAGGGGCGGCGGCGGCGAGGTCGCCGGTGACGGAGCACGGCGGCGGCTGTGGGTAGGGTTTGGGGTGGGCAGAGAGAGTTGTGGGCATGGCGGATCTGACGGCGGCGGGGGGTGGGTGGGTGGGTGCGGCGGATGTGGAGGAGAGGAGAGGAGGGAAGGAGGGCGCCGCTGCTGGCGACGGGGAGCTAGGGTTGGAGAGGGGTGGCGGCGTCGATCTGGATCGGGGAGAGACAGAGAGGGAGGCGGCGGGCGGAAGGAAGGGAGAAGAGGTGACTGAGGTGATCCGCGGTGGGTTTCTTCAAATGGATGGATGGATGGTGAGATTGCTAGCAATGGATGGTAGGATGTCTGCCATGTCATCGATCCGTGTGACAGATGGTTCCACCAATCAGAGTCTAGCTTATGTAATTGTGTTTTTCTCTTTTGTTTCTTTTATATGTTTTACCCTCTTATTTCGGCTAAACACTTGACATATTAGCCTCATGTTGTATGTTTAAATGACTCAATATTGTGTTCATATGTGTATCTTCGGACGACAAACAAAGTTAATTTGAGGGGTTTTTATTTTCTTTACACAAAAAATCATTTTTCAATTTTTGGAGTGCCATCGGGTTTTTTGTGAAGGACATACCATATATTTGTTGCAAAATTGGACAAAATTATTTTTCTAAAATACTAAGCCATATTTAATGAACAATTGACCAAATAGTTGGGTGTCAAAAGATTCGAGCCACCTCTCTTGAAAAAGACAAATTTCCGGCGATTCAGCAGGAAGCGGGTTGAATTTGAACTGCAGCCCCCTCATAATTTGCTCTTTATTTTTTCCAAAAATCATTTCTAGGTACATAAGTATTTATTTAATCAGAGAAACATCAAAAAAATTCCAAGATTCAACCACTAGCTAGGAACGGTCAAGCCCGCTGTTTTGACCGCATTTTGAAACGGGGATAAAAAATTCAAAACATAAAAAAATTGGAAAACCTTCGCATTGTGTCATCATATGTGACAAAGTTTCCAGGGAAAATAATAAACTTGTAATACGGGAATTATTTTAAAAAAGTGTTCTCAGAAATGAGCTATCATGTGTGAAGATTCATGGCTTTCAAGCCAAATGATCAATCTTATGGCCACATTCATAGCATAGTCTGTTCAAATGATCTCATATTTTGCACAAGGGTGCATCTTGGAATTCCAAACAATGTTGCCTAAGGGAGTTTTCATTTTCTTTGCAGGGAAAATTCATTTTCCATTTTTTGAGTACCCGAAATGAGTTTTTTTTGTGAAGTACCTACCATATATTTGTTGCAAAATTGGACCAAATCAATTTTCTAAAATACTAGGACATATTTAATGCACAATTGACAAAATGGTTGGGTGTCAAAAGCTTTGATCCATCTATGATGAAAAAGACAAATTTCCGCCGATTCAGTAGGAAGCGGGTTGAATTTAAACTACCGCTGCCTCATAGTTTGCTCTTTATTTTTTCCAAAAATCATTTCTAGGTACATAAGTATCTATATAATCATGGAAACATCAAAAGTTTTCCAAGATTCAACCACTGGCTAGGAACGGTCAAGCCCGCCGTTTTGACCGCATTTTGAAACGGGCATAAAAAACTCAAAAAAAATCAAAAAATTGGAAAACCTTCGCATTGTGCCATCATATGTGACAAAGTTTCCAGGAAAAATAATAAACTTGTAATACCAGAATTATTTTTAGAAAGTGTTCTCAGAAATGAGCCATCATGCGTGAAGATTCATGGCTTTCGAGCCAAATGATCAATCTTATGGCCACATTCATGGCATAGTTTGTTCAGATGATCTCATATTGTGCACAAGGGTGCATCTTGGAATTCCAAACAATGTTTCCTAAGGGAGTTTTCATTTTCTTTGCACGGAAAATTCATTTTCCATTTTCCGAATGCCCGAAATGAGTTTTTTTTGTGAAAGACCTACCATATATTTGTTGCAAAATTGGACCAAATCAATTTTCTAAAATACTAGGACATATTTAATGCACAACTGACAAAATGGTTGGGTATCAGAAGCTTTGATCCATCTCTGATGAAAAAGACAAATTTCCGCCGATTTAGGAGGAAGCGGGTTGAATTTAAACTACGGCTGCCTCATAGTTTGCTCTTTATTTTTTCCAAAAATCATTTCTAGGTACATAAGTATCTATTTAATCATAGAAACATCAAAAGTTTTCCAAGATTCAACCACTAGCGAGTAACGGTCAAGCCCGCCGTTTTGACCGCATTTTGAAACGGGCATAAAAAATTCAAAAAAATCAAAAAATTGGAAAACCTTCGCATTGTGTCATCATATGTGACAAAGTTTCCAGGAAAAATAATAAAATTGTAATACCGGAACTATTTTTAAAAAGTGTTCTCAGAAATGAGCTATCATGCGTGAAGATTCATGGCTTTCAAGCCAAATGATCAATCATATGGCCACATTCATGGCATAGTTTGTTCAAATGATCTCATATTGTGCACAAGGGTGCATCTTGGAATTCCAAACAATGTTGCTTAAGGGACTTTTCATTTTCTTTGCACGGAAAATTCATTTTCCATTTTCCAAATGCCCGAAATGAGTTTTTTTTGTGAAGGGCCTACCATATATTTGTTGCAAAATTGGACCAAATCAATTTTCTAAAATATTAGGACATATTTAATGCACAATTGACAAAATGGTTGGGTGTCAAAAGCTTTGATCCATCTCTAGTGAAAAAGACAAATTTCCACCGATTTAGTTGGAAGCGGGTCAAATTTGAACTGCGGTTGCCGCATAGTTTGCTATTTATTTTTTCCAAAAATCATTTCTAGGTACATAAGTATCTATTTAATCAGATAAACATGAAAAGTTT
Organism: Triticum aestivum; assembly: GCF_018294505.1. Taxonomy (NCBI): domain Eukaryota; kingdom Viridiplantae; phylum Streptophyta; class Magnoliopsida; order Poales; family Poaceae; genus Triticum; species Triticum aestivum. The sequence continues at coordinate 21,776,679 of NC_057802.1, forward strand.
TCCAAGATTCAACCACTAGCTAGGAACGGTCATTCCCGTCGTTTTGACCGCATTTTGAAACGGGCATAAAAAATTCAAAAAAAACAAAAATTTGGGAAACCTTCGCATTGTGTCATTATATGTGGCCAAGTTCCCAGGAAAAAAACAAACTTGTAATAAGGCAATTATTTTAAAAAAGTGTTCTCAGAAACGAGCTATCACGTGTGGAGATCAATGGCTTTCAAGCCAAATGATCAAACTTATGGTCACATCATGGCATAGTTTGTTCAAAAGATCTCATATTGTGCACAAGCGTGCATATTGGAATGGAAAACAATGTTGCCTAAGGAAGTTTTCATTTTCTTTGGACGAAAAAACCATTTTCCATTTTTCGAGTGCCCAAAAGGAGGTTTTTTTGTGAAGGACCTCCCAAATAATTGTTGCAAAATTGGACCGAATCAATTTTCTAAAATACTAGGAAATATTTAATGCACAATTGACAAAATGGTTGGGTGTCAAAAGATTTGATCCACCTCTCGTGAAAAAGACAAATTTCCGCCGATTCAGCTGGAAGTGGGTCAAATTTGAACTGCGGCTGCCTCATAGTTTGTTATTTGTTTTTTCCAAAAATCATTTCTAGTTACATAAGTACCTATTTAACCATAAATACATGGTTTGGTGGCGATATGTCGAGGTTTGGGCGGTGGCCGAGGGCCCCAACTCTAGAGCGCGTAAACTCGCATGCCCGCCGCGTGGTCACCGCGTGACCGTGGCGTTGCCATGTGTTCTGGGCGGCCTAGGCATGTCTAGAGGGTTGGGCACTCCCCAGGTAGGTGCTAGGAAGAAAATTACAACAAAAGATTCTCACGAGGAGACCGATCGATGCTCAAACATGAATAAGCAGCCAAGTGTTTGATTAGCGGTACGGGAAATGTACATGGCTAATGGGTGTGAGTTTTGGCTGAGGATGATCGGTTACTAAGAAGTCCGTCTTCACAAATTTTCAGCTCAAAAGGAGGAGCCTAGGTGGTACTTGCTTTGCAAAGTACCACACAGGACATAAATACGAATGTTGAAGCTGGGCTCAAAATAATGAATGGATTGAGCTGGCATTTGGTGGAGGATGGTTATTTGGGCATAGGAAAGCACTGTAGAAAATGGATACTATTTGGACATGCCAAAGTGGTACTTCCTTCACAAAGTGTTGTTCTGAACAGAATAGGAAAATGAATATTGTTGAATTATTTTTGATCTAGGCAAGGAAGCTTTTTTATATATTTGACGAAGATATGACCCAAAGAATTTATGAGATTTTTTTGGGAATTTTGGGAATGACATAAATATAGGTTGCTTCACAACCTGGAGCAAAAAATGCCACATGGACATGACACATAGGCAAAACTGATGAGGTGGCGCCTAGTCATAGCAACCCACCACAATTTACAAGGTTATGACCATCCATATTGGTCATGATCAGCTAGAAATAAGGCAGCGGACCAGTGCTATCTGCTTTATAACCATTTCGTATAAGGAAATTACGACCTTTCTGACCAAAATGGTCGTTATAGTTTAGGGTTTGGAGCCCCCCGAACAGCTTTTGACCAATTGGTCTGAAATGGTCATAGATCTATGACCAATTCTTCCAGGGTCACTGACAGAAGGTCACTAGTTGACGTATTTCTTGTAGTGAGGCCACGCTGAACTCCCAGGAGGAGGATCTTGCCGCACGTGAGGAGAAGCTTGCCGCAACGCTCCGTGGGAAGGATGAGGAGGTGGAGAAGCTCATCGTGGAGCGGACCCAGGAGCTGGAGCAGAGGCACAAGGAGGCACTCGATGCCCAGGCTCTGGCTCACGCCGACAGGGTGAAGGAGCTGGAGGTGGAGCGGGACGGGCTGAAGGACCAGACCCAGAAGATGACCAAGGAGAAGGACACGCTCAACGGTGCCCTGGCGGAGGCGCAGGGCGCAGTCCTCAGCAAGGCTGAGCAGCTTTCCAAGGCCAAGACTCCATCAAAGACCTGAAGCTGAAGCTGGAGGGCCTTGAGGAGATGCTCTCAAAGGCCAAGGCTCGGGAGGAGACCCTGGCCAAGGATCTGGAGGCCGAGAAGCTGCAGCGGAAGAACGAAGCCGCCAACCACAAGGATGTTGTGGAGGGCGAGAATCGCTGGATCAGCCGCCTCGAGGACGTCGCCGGCAGGATCACCATGCAGCTGGCCACCATGGGTATGCCAAACGTGAGGTACGCCCAGGATCGCAGCACGACCTCCAACGCCAGGCTGACCCTATTCTTCGAGGGTGTTCTTGGAGCCCTGGAACATTTTCGCTCCACCAGGGCGACTTTCCTGGCCAATGAGGCACGGAGGCTTTGCCGGGGTGCCATGACCATGGTTCTCACCAAAGTGGCATACTGGAATCCCAACCTCGACTTCGATGCTGCGCTGGAGAGCTTGCCGGAGGGTGTGGACCTCGCGCCGCTCAAGGAGCATATCGAGCCCATCATCAGCGGCATCGATAGAATCCAGAGGGTAGAGGGCCAGCGCCGGGACTAGGCACCCCGCTTCTTTTCATTGCTGCAGGTTCTGAACCAAGACAATTTTTATCTTTAGTTAGAACTGCGGCAACAAGTGATGTAATATAACTCTGCAGTACTCTTGAATCAGTGCATGTTATTTTCCTGTTCAATTTCTCCTTTGTATGTTCACCCTACGTTAATCAGGTAGGCTTGCCGGCGCGTAAACCCAGGGCGGCGCTTCGGGGACGGATCCCCAATGGCCTGTCGGGTGTGCTTCCTGCCAGGCAAACCACCTTACCGCTCTCAATGCGGCCGCTCGAACTGTCGAGCTTGACTCGAGTCAGAATCGAGAGCTTTGCCAATTACGGAAGGCTACCGTGCCGTTCTCGACGTGGCCGCTTAAGCTGTTGAGCGGACTCGAAACAGAGTAAGGGCGTTGCCAATAGCGGAATTGCCCCATTGCGTGCAGGTTTTCCATACAAAGGACGAGATCTCCGAGGGGAATAACCTTATATAAAAAGGAATGTTTAAAATTCGGCATGACTTAGCTTTCCTGTCGCCGCGCTGGCGCCCTTCGTGCTTGCAGGCGGCGCCATTCTCTTGGCCGTCTTCTTCTTTAGAAACCATGGCCACGAGGAACTGCTAAGCTGGTTGCTAAACCAGATTCTCACAACTGCGCCCCCTACCTGGCGCGCCAAAGATGTCGGGGAAACGACACCTATGGGATCACTGGAATCCCTTCTACGGTTGGCGGGCGCGGGGTTGTCAGAAGAGTAGGTCTAACAGGAAGCACACAGATCGTTTACCCAGGTTTGGGCCGCGATGATGCGTAATACCCTAGTACTACTTTGGTGGATGTATTGAGTGTTCTTGTGTTCTTGAGCTACGGGGTGTAACTTGCCCAAAAGAGCCGAATCCCTCTCCTGGTCGCCTCAGGCCTCCTTTTATAGGCAAAAGGGGTCGCCACAGTGGCACACAGGAGGTGGAAAGGTGTACAGCGCGCGATCTTATCGCCCAGCGTTATAGGACAAAGCGCATTAAATGCGCTACTTAGGTGTCCATTAGCTTTATCGGGGACGGGAACGAGGCCCGTCCCGTCCGTCGCCGCTCCGCCTCGCTTCGACACGTGCCCGGCCAGCGATGCGTGCGGTGCCATGTAGGCAGGCAGGCTGCTGAGGTGGCGCAGTGGTGGAGCCTTCACGAAGATCTGCATGCCACCACGCAGGTGCTTGCTGAGTTGGTGTAGAGGCCGCCCGTCGCTGATACGTCTCCGTCGTATCTACTTTTCCAAACACTTTTGCCCTTGTTTTGGACTCTAACTTGCATGATTTGAATAGAACTAACCCGGACTGACGCTGTTTTCAGCAGAATTGCCATGGTGTTATTTATGTGCAGAAACAAAAGTTCTCGGAATGACCTGAAACTCCACGGAACTTATTTTTGGAAAATAATAAAAATACTGGAAGAAGAATCCACGTCAGGGGGGCCTCCACCTGTCCAAAAGGGTGGGGCGCGCCTGCCCCCCTAGGTGCGCCCCCTGCTTCGTGGGCCCCCTGACGCTCCACCGACCTCAACTCCAACTCCATATATTCGTGTTCGGGGAGAAAAAAATCAGAGAGAAGGATTCATCGTGTTTTACGATACGGAGCCGCCGCCAAGCCCTAAAACCTCTCGGGGGGGCTGATCTGGAGTCCGTTCGGGGCTCTGGAGAGGGGAATCCGTTGCCGTCGTCATCATCAACCATCCTCCATCACCAATTTCATGATGCTCACCGCCGTGCATGAGTAATTCCATCATAGGCTTGCTGGACGGTGATGGGTTGGATGAGATTTATCATGTAATCGAGTTAGTTTTGTTAGGGTTTGATCCCTAGTATCCACTATGTTCTGAGATTGATGTTGCTATGACTTTGCTATGCTTAATGCTTGTCACTAGGGCCCGAGTGCCATGATTTCAGATCTGAACCTATTATGTTTTCATGAATATATGTGAGTTCTTTATCCTATCTTGCAAGTCTATAGTCACCTACTATGTGTTATGATCCGGCAACCCCGAAGTGACAATAATCGGGACCACTCCCGGTGATGACCGTAGTTTGAGGAGTTCATGTATTCACTATGTGTTAATGCTTTGTTCTGGTACTCTATTAAAAGGAGGCCTTAATATCCCTTAGTTTCCATTAGGACCCCGCTGCCACGGGAGGGTAGGACAAAAGATGTCATGCAAGTTCTTTTCCATAAGCACGTATGACTATACTCGGAATACATGCCTACATTACATTGATGAATTGGAGCTAGTTATGTGTCACCCTATGTTATGACTGTTATATGATGAACCGCATCCGGCATAATTCTCCATCACCGATCCAATGCCTACGAGCTTTTCACATATTGTTCTTCGCTTATTTAATTTTCCGTTGCTACTGTTACAATCACTACAAAACCCAAAAATATTACTTTTTGCTATCGTTACCGTTACTTCCATACTACTTTGCTACTAAATTCTTTGCTGCAGATATTAAGTTATCCAGGTGTAGTTGAATTGACAACTCAATTGCTAATACTTGAGAATATTCTTTGGCTCCCCTTGTGTCGAATCATTAAATTTGGGTTGAATACTCTACCCTCGAAAACTGTTGCGATCCCCTATACTTGTGGGTTATCAAGACTATTTTCTGGCGCCGTTGCCGGGGAGCATAGCTCTATTCTTTGAGTCACTTGGGATTTATATCTGCTGGTCACTATGAGGAACTTGAAAGACGAGAAAACAAAAATTTATCCCTCAACTACGAGGGGAGGTAAGGAACTGCCATCTAGCTCTGCACTTGATTCACCTTCTGTTTTGAGTAAGCTTGCGACACCTAAACCTGCTTCTGCTATTAAGTTTGATATGTCGCATGTTATTGATGATGCCACTTCTGCTATGCAAGATACTTATGATGAAACTACTTCTATGCTTGATACTACTGTGCCACTTGGTGAATTTCTTGATGAACAACTTGCTAGGGCTAGAGAGAATGAAATTACTGAAACTGATAATATTGAAGATAGTGATGATGAAGACTCTCCCCCTAATAAATATGAATTTCCTGTTGTGCCTGAGGGTTATGTTCTGGATGAAGAATCTGCTAGAGCTATTCTTGCTTGCAATGATAGAAGTGATCTTAAGAAGTTATTAGCTAAATGGAAGCGGCAATCTCTTAATGCTAGAATGAAACCTGACCCTGCTTTTGCTACTTCACCTATCTTTGTTACTGATAAGGATAATTCTCTGTTGATCCTGATATAGTTACTTTGGTTGAGTCTGATCCTTTTTATGGCTATGAATCTGAAACTGTTGTGGCACATCTTGCTAAATTAAATGATATAGCCACCCTGTTCACTAATGATGAGAGAACCCGCTACCTTTATATCCTTAAAATATTTCCATTCTCATTAAAGGGTGATGCTAAGATATGGTTTAATTCTCTTGATCCTGGTTGTGTGCGTAGTCCCCAGGATATGATTTATTAGTTCTCTGCTAAATATTTCCCTGCTCATAAGAAACAAGCTGCTTTAAGGGATATATATAATTTTGTGCAAATTGAAGAAGAGAGTCTCCCACAAGCTTGGGGGAGGCTTCTCCAATTACTTAATGCTTTGCCTGATCATCCTCTCAAGAAAAATGAAATACTTGATATCTTTTATAATGGACTAACCGATGCTTCCAGAGATTACCTGGATAGTTGTGCTGGTTCTGTTTTCAGGGAAAGAACACCGGATGAAGCTGAAATTTTATTGAATAATATGTTGACAAATGAAAATAATTGGACACTTCCTGAGCCAATTCCTAAGCCTATTCCTAAACCAACTCCGAAGAAGAGGGGTGTTCTATTTCTCAGTCCTGAAGATATGCAAGAGGCAAAGAAATCTATGAAAGAAAAGGGTATTAAAGCTCAAGATGTTAAGAATTTACCTCCTATTGAAGAAATACATGGTCTTAATTTACCGCCTGTTGAAGAAACACATGGTCTTGATAACCCGACACAGGTAGTAAAGGTAAATTCTCTCCATAGATATGATAAAGTTGAAATCCCTCCTACTAAGTTTGCTAGCCAATGTTTAGATGAGTTTGATAACTTTATGGTTAAGCAAGAAGATAATGCTTATTTTGGTAGACAATTAAAACAAAATGCTTATATAACACTTGGGTGATTATATGCCTAGAGTTAAAGGTGAACTTAAACTCATTACCAAACATGCTTCTATGGTTACCACTCAAGTAGAACAAGTACTTAAAGCTCAAATGATTTGCTCAATGAATTGAATAGTAAGAATAATGACTATGCTATTAGAGTGGCTACTAGAACTGGTAAAATGACTCAGGAACCTTTGTATCCTGAAGGCCATCCTAAGAGAATTGAGCAAGATTCTCAGAGAAATAATATTGATGCACCTAGTCCTTCTAAAAGGAAGAAAAAGAAAAATGATAGGACTTTGCATGCTTCTAGTGAACCTATTGCTAAACCACCTGAGAATCCAAATGATATTTCTATTTCTGATGCTGAAACACAATCTGGTAATGAACATGAACCAAGTGAAAATACTAATGCAGATGTTCATGATGATGGTCAACCTAGCAATGATAATGATGTAGAAATTGAACCTACTGTTGATCTTGATAACCCACAATCGAAGAATCAACGTTATGATAAGAGAGACTTTGTTGCTAGGAAGCACGGTAAAGAAAGAGAACCATGGGTTCAGAAACCCATGCCTTTTCCTCCCAACCCATCCAAGAAAAAGGATGATGAGGATTTTGAGCGCTTTGCTGAAATGATTAGACCTATCTTTTTGCGTATGCGTTTAACTGATATGCTCAAAATGAATCCTTATGCTAAGTACATAAAAGGAATTGTCACTAATAAAAGAAAGATACCGGAAGCTGAAATTTCCACCATGCTTGCTAATTACACTTTTAAGGGTGGAATACCAAAGAAACTAGGAGATCCAGGAGTACCAACTATACCATGCTCCATTAAAAGAAACTATGTTAAAACTGCTTTATGTGATCTTGGAGCCGGTGTTAGTGTTATGCCTCTCTCTTTATATCGTAGACTTGATTTGACTAAGTTGACACCTACTGAAATATCTTTGCAAATGGCTGATAAATCAACTGCTATACATGTCGGTATTTGTGAGGATGTGCCTGTCGTGGTTGCAAACGTTACTATTTTAACGGACTTTGTTATTCTTGATATTCCCGAGGACGATAGTATGTCCATTATTCTTGGAAGACCCTTTTTGAACACTGCAGGGGCTGTTATTGATTGCAACAAAGGCAATGTCACTTTTCATGTTAATGGCAACGAGCATACGGTACACTTTCCGAGGAAACAACCTCAAGTCCACAGTATCAATTCTATTGGAAAAATTCCATCAATTATTTTTGGAGGTTTTGAATTTCCTCTTCCTACTGTCAAAAAGAAATATGATATTCTTATTATTGGGGATGTGCATATCCCCGTTGAGGTAACATAGTGTTATTCGAAATTTCTCCGGTTCCATGTTAGTCGGAATGAGTTTGTTAATAAGACTTGATCAACCTTGTTAATGGATTCCTTTTGATGAGCATGAGATAGATGAAATTAGAAAGCACAACCTTCTGTACCCTCCTTTTACTTTCTGTTATTTAGTTGAAATAAAGCAAAAAATAGTATTTTCCTGTCTGTTTTTTGAATTATCCGTGCAATATAAAAATACCCTGAAAATAAAAGTTCTCCAAATGCCCTGAAAATGGAATATGATTTTTTCTGAAATATTTGAGAATATCTAGCACTGAGAACACAGCAGGGGAGCAAGCACCTGGCCACGAGGGTCCAGGGCGCGCCCACCCCTACAGGGCGTGCCCCCTTGCCTCATGGGCCCATGGTGGCTCCCCTCCACTTATTCCTGCACCCACACACTTCTTCTTCCTCCCAAAAAAAATCATGATACAGCTCAAGCACGAGTTCTAGCTCATTTTGCTGCGATTTTCGATCTCCTTGCTCAAAGCACCTCTCACAAAACTGCTTTGGGAGATTGTTCCTTGGTATGTGACTCCTCCATTGGTCCAATTAGCTTTTGTTCTAGTGCTTTATTTTGCAAATTTGTGCTGCCTAGGTGACCATGTTCTTGAGCTTGCATGTCAAATTTATATGGTTCCAAGTAGTTCTAATGCATGATATAGGCTCTAGGCACTTGTAGGAGTAGTTGCTATCAATTTTGTTGAGCTTGGTTCACTTTTATTTGAAGTTACTAAAAATTTTAGAATTTTTCAGAAAATACTGAAGAGATTTTTGAGGGGCTCATCGAGCCGAAGCTCGAAGGAAAAGCAAAGTGAAGAAGCGGAGAGGCCCAAATATAATTTGCCTCGCACCGCGGAGGTCCGGCCGTGTGAATGGCCTTCCAATGATTTCTTGAGAGCAGCCGGGATTTATGATGATTTTTATGAATTGGCTGAGAATGCAGGCCTCACTGACTTCCTCCGCGACCAACGCGGATAGTTTCTCTTACTCACCAATACTTTTGTGCAAAACTTCTACTATTATCCTAAGGAATCACCTCCTTCAGTAGAGCTTCATTTATATGATGTGGTTAAGAAGATGTCACTAGATGAATTTTGCAAGGTTTGCAAAATACCTTTCGAGGGTAGCTTAGAAGAACCACATCGTAAAGATGTGGACGGGTTTATTGACACTATTACTGTAGGGGAAACTAGGAAGGTTTCCGATGCAAGAATCACTAGCATACATTTTCCTGTTTTACGCTACTTTGCCATATTTGCTAGTCGTTGCTTAATTGGTCGCGGAAACTGTGGAAACCTTAGTGTTCCTGATATTATTATTTTGTTCCATGGTTTATTCTGTGATAATACTGTTAGTATGGGCGGTATTATTGCCAAACGGTTAAGTATGAACCGTACAAAGGGTCCCATCTTTGGAGGTATCTATGCTTCACGCCTAGCTGCACATCTTAACATACCCATTAGGCACTATGAAAAAGAAGAAAAATTGCTGCCCACTGTTTATTTAGATTATAAGAGTATGGTAGCACATGGCTCTATTGTTAAGAATAGGGAAGGGGCGCTTAAATACAAATTGTTCTTTGATAAACATCACCCTGAGACTATTACCTTGCCTGCTCCTTCCTTGTTTGATTTATCTGCAGGTCTGTATCTCGTTCCGCTGGCGGCCATTCATGCCTACCGGAACCCTACAACAGCCACAGAGCCGGAGCCGGAACCACAATTTGAACCTCCACGACAGTCTAATTACCAATGGGATCCGGAGATGATTGCCAACCAGTGGCAATCAGAGTCTTCTTCATCTCAGTACGACCCCAACTACAACTATGGATATCCACCAGGCCATCCGTGGCAATAAACCAACTTAGGCCAAAAGCCTAAGCTTGGGGGAGTACGTATTTCCCACCGACATTACATTCATGTTCACACACTCATTGCTAGTTGTCGGTGCTCATACTTTTTCACTGTAATATCCATGCTAGGTTATTTTCTTTTTCTTGCTTTCTTCTTGTGTGTTTAATAAACCTTAAGAAAAACCAAAAAAATTAGTGTAGCTTTTAGTTAGTTCACTTTTCTTGCTGTAGTAGTAATAATTGAAAGAAAACCCAAAAAGATTTCCCGTTCTTCTTTTGCTTGTTGGGAGCTTTCCCGTGTAAATAGTTTTATTTCTTTTCTTTGGGGGTCGATAGGAGAAGACCATGATTAAATTGTTGAGGTGGCTCTTATATGCATTATTGTTGATTTAACCAAAAGCCCATATTGCCTTGTCTTCTCCTGTTTATTGAATGCTCGCAGATTCCAGCTTAGTCCAATGCACGTGCACTCTTATTATTTTCACATCGTTCGGTCGTGCAAGACTGATTGAGATGAGAGAAGCTGGTATGAACTCGACCTCTCTTGTTTTTGTAAATATGATTAGTTCATCGTTCCTGATTCAGCCTATTATGAATAAACATGTTTGCAATGACAATTAGAGATTATAGTTGCTCGTGCCATGCTTGATTAGCTATGAGTTATAATGGTTTACCTTGCATGCCAACATGCTATTAAAATGGTTGTGATGTGGTATAGTGGGGTGGTATCCTCCTTTGAATGATTTAAGTGACTCGACTTGGCACATGTTCATACATGTAGTTGAAACAAATCAACATAGCCTTCATGATATTTATGTTCATGGTGGATTATATCCTACTCATGCTTGTACTCAATGTTTATTAATTTTAATGCATGTTCATGACTGTTGTCGCTCTCTAGGTGGTCGCTTCCCAGTCTTTTGCTAGCCTTCACTTGTACTAAGCGGGAATATTGTTTGTGCATCCAATTCCTTAAACCCCAAATTTATGCCATATGAGTCCACTATACCTTCCTATAAGCGGTATCTACCTGCCGTTCCAAGTAAATTTGTATGTGCCAAACTCTAAACCTTCAGATGAAATTCTGTTTTGTATTCTTGAATAGCTCATGTATCAACTAGGGTTGTCCTTATCTTCCATGTTAGGCGGGTTATTCTCAAGAGGAGTGGACTCCGCTCCTCACTCACGAGAAAATGGCTGGTCACCGGGATGCCCAGTCCCATGCTTTATGCAAACTAAATCAAAATAATTGCAAACAAAACTCCCCCTGGGACTGTTGCTAGTTGGAGGCACTCGTTGTTTCGAGCAAGCCATGGATTGATGCTTGTTGGTGGAGGGGGGGTATAAACTTTACCTTTCTGTTTGGGAACCGCCTATAATGTGTGTAGCATGGAAGATATCGCCATCTCTTGGTTGTTATGTTGAGAATGAAAGTATGCCGCTCAAAATATTATTTATCTCTGCTTTAAAATCGAGCTTTGGCATCTCTACAAATCCCTGCTTCCCTCTGCGAAGGGCCTATCTATTTACTTTTATGTCGAGTCATCACCCTCTTATTAAAAAGCACCAGCTGGAGAGCACTGTTGTCATTTGCATCCATTATTATTAATTTATATTGGGTATGATTATGACTGGATCTCTTTTACCATGAATTACAATGTCTAGTCAGTCCTTGATCTTTAAAGGTGCTCTGCATTTATGTTTTGCGGTCTCAGAAAGGGCTAGCGAGATACCATCCTGTTATATCATATTATAATTGTTTTGAGAAAGTGTTGTCATCCGAGATTTATTATTATTGCTCGCTAGTTGATTATGCCATTGATATGAGTAAACATGAGACCTAAGAGTTATTGTGAATGTGGTTAGTCATAATCTTTGCTGAAAACTTGAATGCTGGCTTTACATATTTACAACAACAAGAGCAAACAGAGTTTGTAAAAGTTTTTCTTTATCACTTTCAGTTTGTCAACTGAATTGCTTGAGGACAAGCAAAGGTTTAAGCTTGGGGGAGTTGATATGTCTCCGTCGTATCTACTTTTCCAAACACTTTTGCCCTTGTTTTGGACTCTAACTTGCATGATTTGAATAGAACTAACCCGAACTGACGCTGTTTTCAGTAGAATTGCCATGGTGTTATTTATGTGCAGAAACAAAAGTTCTCGGAATGACCTGAAACTCCACGGAACTTATTTTTGGAAAATAATAAAAATACTGGAAGAAGAATCCACGTCAGGGGGGCCTCCACCTGTCCACGAGGGTGGGGGGCGCGCCTGCTCCCCCTGGGCGCGCCCCCCTGCCTCGTGGGCCCCCTGACGCTCCACCGACCTCAACTCCAACTCCATATATTCGTGTTCGAGGAGATAAAAATCAGAGAGATGGATTCATCGCGTTTTACAATACGGAGCCGCCGCCAAGCCCTAAAACCTCTCGGGAGGGTTGATCTGGAGTCCGTTCGGGGATCCGGAGATGGGAATCCGTCGTCGTCGTCATCATCAACCATCCTCCATCACCAATTTCATGATGCTCACCGCCGTGCGTGAGTAATTCCATCATAGGCTTGCTGGACGGTGATGGGTTGGATGAGATTTATCATGTAATCGAGTTAGTTTTGTTAGGGTTTGATCCCTAGTATCCACTATGTTCTGAGATTGATGTTGCTATGACTTTGCTATGCTTAATGCTTGTCACTAGGGCCCGAGTGCCATGATTTCATATCTGAACCTATTATGTTTTCATGAATATATGTGAGTTCTTTATCCTATCTTGCAAGTCTATAGTCACCTACTATGTGTTATGATCCGGCAACCCCGAAGTGACAATAATCGGGACCACTCCCAGTGATGACCGTAGTTTGAGGAGTTCATGTATTCACTATGTGTAAATGCTTTGTTCCGGTACTCTATTAAAAGGAGGCCTTAATATCCCTTAGTTTCCATTAGGACCCCGCTGCCACGGGAGGGTAGGACAAAAGATGTCATGCAAGTTCTTTTCCATAAGCACGTATGACTATACTCGGAATACATGCCTACATTACATTGATGAATTGGAGCTAGTTCTGTGTCACCGTATGTTATGACTGTTACATGATGAACCGCATCCGGCATAATTCTCCATCACCGATCCAATGCCTACGAGCTTTTCACATATTGTTCTTCGCTTATTTACTTTTCCGTTGCTACTGTTACAATCACTACAAAACCCAAAAATATTACTTTTTGCTATCGTTACCGTTACTTCCATACTACTTTGCTACTAAATACTTTGCTGCAGATATTAAGTTATCCAGGTGTGGTTGAATTGACAACTCAACTGCTAATACTTGACAATATTCTTTGGCTCCCCTTGTGTCGAATCAATAAATTTGGGTTGAATACTCTACCCTCGAAAACTGTTGCGATCCCCTATACTTGTGGGTTATCAGTCGCCACGCAGGTGCCTACCCAGCTGGTTGAGCTAGCAGCTGCTTGGGGACGGCGGTGGAGTCTTGGCTGGTGCGGGCCTGGCAGTGGCCTCGCTGATGCCCTCGGCAAGGGTCTCGCCGGGGGCCCGGCAAGGATCTTGCCGTGGCGTCGCAGTCGTCCCGGCAAGGCACTTGCCGGGGGTCTTGTGGATCTCCTCGGCTAGGATCCCGCTGAGGGTTGCCGTCTACTGGTCCTCATCTGATCTTGTGTGTTCATGATGTTGACGAAGATCTGCATGCCACCATAGAGGCTCCTCCCGAGCCCTGGTTCCAATGTAGTTGGTTGGCTGGTGTTGGAACCCACGGGCTCAAGGGTGGCCTGCTCTGCTGGCATCGGGCAAGTTGCCCCGGCAAGGCTCTTGCCGGGTCCGCGGAGGCCGCCCCGGCAAGGGTCTTGCCGAGGGAGTCCACCTCGCCCTTTTGCTCTCCTGTGTTTCTGGTCTTGGCGTTGCCTTGACCGTCTTGTGCTCTGGCTTCTTTCTGGCCTCCCTCTTCTGCCCTGCTAGGTGTGGCCACGGCGCGCGGCTCTGACTGCCCGTGCACAAGTAAAGGGGTCAAAAGAAGAGCCCCTTCTTTTGTACACCGACACCTTGATGCGGTTGAGAGGCGGCAAATAGCGGCTCCTCCCTGACGCGTGCTGTCGGCAAAGATGGCGGCTTCTGATCGCATTACCAGAGCGACTTCATCACCTCCATCTGGACCTGGTACTAATCGTTAGTGACTACCGCCTCCGAGAGGAAGCGCAGTTGTTGCTGCGGATCCTGCTTGTCTGGATCGCTCGAGGAGATTAAGATCCCCTCCTTCTCGTCGGATCCGACCATCGTGGATGTCAAATGACGAGGTTTGGAAAGCGGTGACGCCAAGACCAGGATCTGGAAGGAGATCCAGAGCTGCCGCTTGCTAGCATGAAGGACTGTGACTGTGAGCGGAGAGGAGTGGACACCACAGGAACGGAGAGGATCAGAGAGGCTATGAGCGAAGAGGAGTTATGTGGTGCAGTGTGGACGGCACCTAAGCCGTGCTTAAACACACGCGGGTAGGCGAACTGCCGGGAAGCGGCATCGGAGAAGGCTTCTCAGTTGCCGTGTCGGCATTGAAGCGGCGTCGCCCGCTCGTCTGGTCTTGTCGCTTTGGCCGGCATCAGTGTTGTGTGAAGTTGCTTTCGCTCTGAAGCAGCCTAACCGGCATGAATGCGCGGTGACCGCTTCACGTGGAGAGGTTTATTTGGGCGGAGTGGGATTTGGGATGGTACATGGCGGTCAGATGCGTACATGACGATGCTCCGCACTCCCGCAAAGTTCCTGCTGGTTTACGTCCGGTTTACAAGATTTCGGGCAATCAAAAGCATCCAGAGACAGATGAGGTACCGTATTGGATGACCAACTGGGTTCGGACCACCCTTTTGAGGGTCCACGTTGAAGGTGCACTAAGTTTCCTCGCACATACCACAGTTTTGCCCCAAAGTTTGGCCCGCTTCTTTTGTCCCAAAGATCGAATTCATTAATAAAGGAGCACTCCTTGCAAAGGTCACTCCCATCACTTCAGGTTGTGATAAGTGGCGCACTGCATGTGCGTCACTTTGTCGCAACCTGAGATTTTTCTCTTTTTATGTAGATCCGCTTATTCAAAACGTTTTATCTCTTAAACCATGCGTCCAGATCTTGAACCATTTTCACTGTTGGATTCCTCGCGTCAAGATCTTCAAAACTAGATTCCATGTTGATAGGTTTTGATGAACTTTTTGTCACGAAAAAATTGCACCGGGAGCACTTTTTTTCCTTTCCGAAAGAGGCACGATTGTGCCTCTCACGGAAGCAAATCCGTACCTCCACGAGAAGTAAACCCGTGCATCTCGCGAAAGGAAAAACAAAAGAAAACACGTCTTTTTTTGTTTCCGATAAGCACGACCGTGCCTCTCATGAAAGCAAATTCGTGCCTCTTGCGGAAGCAAAACCGTGCCTCTCGCGAAAGGAAAAAAGAAAAAGAAAACACGTTCTTTTTTTCGTTTTCGAGAGGCACGGCCATGCCTCTCGCGAAAGCAAAACCGGGCCTCTTCTAAAAGAAAAAAAACGCATTTTTTTTTTCATTTCCGTCCCTCTGGCGGAAGCAAATCCATGTCTCTTGTGAAAGAAAAAAACGCGTTATTTTTGTTTCCGAGAGGCATGGCATGTCTCTCGCGGAAGGGGAAAAAAGAAAACATAATTTTTTTCGAAAAACATGCCTCTCGCGGAAGCAAAACCGCGCTACCGCGAAAGAAAAAAAACAAATGTTTTTTATAAAAAAATGTATCCAAAAGCTATGAAAAAATCGGAAAATAACCATCTAAAAAGCTGAGAACACTATGATAAAATAAAATCCGAAAAAACATTTAATGTAACGGCGGCTAAGAGTACATCAAGTGACGCGCTCTTAGCTCACACTAAATAATGCTTGAAAAGGCTCCCGAACTAGCGCTTCTCAATTAGTAGTTGCTCTCGTCAAAGATACAACCTGCCCCCGGAAGCTCATTAATTTAGAGCATTGGTTGGACGGAAGGTTCCAGCCACGAATTGGAAGCTTAGCTTAGCGCTGGAGGTAATTAACTCGTGGTCGGCATCGATCAGCAGGCTGGTGGTTGTGTGTGGGCACTTGATATCTTGGTACACGACACAGACACATGCATGAAGGCGACGGGACGCAGGGAGGCGATAAGCATCAAAAAATAGCAGCAACAGGAAAAGTCGACGGGAGACGACAAAAGGAGAGATGTATGGTATGGGCCCGGATGCTTTACTGCAGGGGAGGGGAGTGCAATGGACTTGGCTGGGATCTAGTTGAGCTCTCCGGCCTGTCACCTCAGCCCACTTGCCCACCACCTTGCTTGCTGCTCCGGCTCGGCCATCAAATGTTAGGCGCACACGCACACTTGCTTGGACAAAACTCCTAGACGCCGCCGGAAATTCAAGTCTCCAACCCCTAGAAAATGCGGGGGCATTCTTGTCCATCCATATTTTCTGAAAATCACATATACTTGATTTAAAATCATACGAGTATTTCATATTACCTGTAAGCTCTTTTTTTTGGCGGGGTATATTACCTGTAAGCTCACTCTGGTGTGAAATACATGCATAGATATTTCAACAAATCAGACTCTCCATGTAGACATCGTCATACGACCCGTGCAGCACCGGCATTCAACTGAAAAATACTCGTACTGCTCAATAGCTCCAGCGTGTAGACATCGTTGTAGGACTTGCGCAGCACCGGCATTCAACTAACAAATACTCAGACTATTCAATACTTCCAAAGAGTACATAATACTGCCAATCTGACTTGAGAACTCTTGGTATGCGCAAGTCGCAATATTCTTTCGGTGGAAACCGACGTTTTCATCGATGACAAGCCATGTTACCTATGATGACTTCGTCAATCTAAAAGCTCTATGATTCTAATCTTACGTAGATGTTGAGTTAACAAGTGCAATGTGCTTCGATTGGCGGGGTTTTTTTTTTTGAGCAAAAGAGAGGCCTCTAATTTCATATATAGAGTATGGTCTTAGACAATCTACTCAGACTTCTACTACAACTACGCCAGCCAAACTCAAAAACAGCAAGCTCATCGTCCTCCAAATCTTTACATCAATGAAGATCCACACTGTAGCAACCAGGATCATGCAAGATCCACCAAAGACCAGACCACAGCTGGAAATTCCGGTGGTGGTGTGCGTTTATGCTTAACTCGGTGTTTCTCAAAAAGAAAAGAGTGCCAATCTCACTTGATTCCAATCTTTATATCGATCGGTGAAACTTGTGCATATACAACCAGAGAATTTAGTAGACAGCGTCGTAAGATTTGTGCAGCACCGGCACTCGACTAACAAATACTCATGCTATTCAATAGCTCCAGAGAGTGCATAATATTGCCAATCGGACTTGAGAATCTAGGTTTGCACAAGGCGGAATATAATTTCAATGGGAATTGATGTTTCATTGCAGGTTTGTGGATGTTAGGTTAGCTAGTGTGTGATTCTAAAGTTAACTCGGTGTTTCTTAAACAAATAACAGTGTCAGTCTGAATTGATTCCAATCTTTCTAACGGCTAGTCAATGTGTACGTGCAATGCACGTTAATTTGGAAGTATATTAAGTGCATGCGGGTATTAAGTAGGATATTTTTTACATGTTATTATGTGATTAGCACTATATTTGGCATGAAATTAACTGCACGTTAAATGTGTTGAACGTTTGACATTGAAGCAGTCTAGGTCGTTGGATTGACATGATATGGTGGCCGAGATTAATTAGATCTGCCTCTTTGGGTCCTTTTATATTGCTATAGATAACTATTTATATCAAACTTTTTTTTTCTGCGGACATATCTATATCAAACTAGATTAGTAAAGGCCGTGCACAGGGACGTAAGGTCACCTGGTCATGTACTCATGCATATACAGCCAGAGAATTTAGTAGACTTTCGGGCGCACCAACCATCTATCTTTCTAAGAACCTTCTTCTCTCTGAGTCACCTAATAATTAGTTAATTTAGTTAGTTGACCTATCTCCACTTTATTAACTCGCCAAATCATTATTGACCACGTGGAAATAAGGCTTCCCTCTTCTTCTTTTTTGAGAAATTAAATAAGCGTCTCTCTTACATACTGTTAATGATAGTAACATTTGGCTAACATTTCACAAGTTTTTGGGTCCACCTGATTATTATACTTGCTGTACCGCGAGCAGACATTTTCGCAACTTAGTCCATCACTTTTCTGTGAAATTGCCAACAATGAGTTGCCTATAAAAAGCTGACAATCAAACTCAAGAAAAAGTGTGACGTTACATGCATACATATTCTTCAATGACGACACACGGCCTTGACTTTCTTCATACACGTGCGCATCAGATGGGATATCATATATCGCCCTGTGTTTTATCTTTGTAATGACGGTTACCATCTGATTATTATGCAGACATAACCTACGTGAGGAAAACAAACAACTATCAAATAAAATGATTAGTAAGGCTGCTAGTCTTGTTTAGGCGTGTGTGATACCCATTTAAGCACCAAATAAACCACGTGTCCTGACTCTGAATGGCACACATTAAAGTAAAAATATCCATCCGTTTAACAAGAGTTTTGGCATTTACGGCGACTGATTTAGTTTATGATTAGAACTCCATCCAAGATTCAGACTCTTTCCAACCATAAATATTGTTCTGAACTGAATTGGGCTCAATTGATCCTGGTGTACTGGTGGATACTCCCTAACCATCCGAAGGGTTTTGTGTCTAACATGGGCACATACACAACAAGGGCTGAATCAGTCAACCAGATAATTGAATTATAGTTCGTATCTTAACCATGCAAAAATAAATTTACATGCAACAAAAGCTGAGTCACGTTGTTGAAATATTATATAAATTATATTTAATTCAAATTTCTTTTCTTCTTTAGAAAGATTTTCTTTTCAAACAAAAATAAAGTGTTGGATTGTAAGGGAAAATGTAGTTTTAGTTCCTTATGTTCATCTTTTTGGTGCGCAAGTCCTAATATTTTTTTCCAAACTATAAAAGAGGAGATAATCTGACACATGCCCAAAAATAAAATTTTATAGTAAACTCAAGCAAGTAATAATTTATCTATCTATTTAGTAATTTCAAAATGAGATAATATTATAATAGTAACAATATTGCAATAACTAAATTAGCTCGCCGAGAGCATGTATTGAAAATGGTTAGATTTAAGACAAATCAATATTTTTATTCATCGATAGTGTGAAGGTGTGAAAGCATGTTCATTCTAGACCAGGAAGATCCAAGGAAGGTCCTAGCAAGAAAGAACAAAGTGCATGACTAATAAGAAGGAAGGAAAAAATGGAGAAAACTACTCAGTGTTTACTAAAATGTATGATATATATGTTTTTCACATTCTCGGATGCATGACTATGACCAATCATATTTGTATGAATTGTCACATAAATAATTACAAAATAATTTTAAAACTATTATTTTAGATTGGCAAACATTTTCTTTTGGCTTTCTAAGAACTATTATTGTAGGAAATCTATGGTACAATTTATGTCTAAGAAAATCCAAATAGTTTTTCAGGGAATCGCGATCAACACATACAGAATTTCGACGAGACGTTATTATTGTAACAGAGCTGCTGTATTAATTGTGCATTACGTATGAGAATTTAAACAAACCAGCACATTATATAAATGTACCAAAATTATATTCTTAATGCACAATTTACTCATTCCTGTGGGTTATAGACAGACATCATGTTGTACTACATGCATCAAGTACATTGAATCGTAAACCAATACATCAACATCCAAGTTGCTAAAATAAAATAATATCTAGCTCCCACTTACAACACGCTAGAAAACCACATGTAATATGGACCTTTTGGAGGGTGCAAACATGAAAATCTCCACCATCACTTCAAATTAACCATCACAAACTAAATATGCCGCCAGCATATCACTCCACTTCCACAAAATACGTGTACACATGTAAATGCATCCATCCAAAATAGAAACACCACATTATCTATATATACACCGCCAACACATGTGTACACACCCCACATCAACCACCTCATCATATTGTCTCCAACCCTAGCTAGAACAGCATCTCATCGATCTTAACCTGTAAACACCCACAACACAAGAAAAACAGCACATCATTATTTCCATATGTACCTGGCTTGGATTAGCTAGCAGCAAAGCCCACACAAGCACACAGACACACACACCAGAGAACACCAGGCCAAGAAACCAGCCACAGAAAAGCAACCAGCCATGGGGGTGGAGATCCTGAGCTCCACGGGGGAACACTCCTCCCAGTACTCTTCCGGGGCCGTGTCCACAGCCACGACGGAGTCAGGCGTCGGCGGACGGCCGCCGACTGCGCCGAGCCTACCTGTCGCCATCGCCGACGAGTCGGTGACCTCGCGGTCGGCATCGGCGCAGTCGGCGTCGTCGCGGTTCAAGGGGGTTGTGCCGCAGCCCAACGGGCGGTGGGGCGCCCAGATCTACGAGCGCCACGCTCGCGTCTGGCTCGGCACGTTCCCGGACGAGGACTCTGCGGCGCGCGCCTACGACGTGGCAGCGCTCCGGTACCGGGGCCGCGAGGCCGCCACCAACTTCCCCTCCGCGGCCGCAGAGGCGGAGCTCGCCTTCCTGGCGGCGCACTCCAAGGCCGAGATCGTCGACATGCTCCGGAAGCACACCTACGCCGACGAGCTCCGCCAGGGCTTGCGGCGCGGCCGCGGCATGGGGGCCCGCCCGCAGCCGACGCCGTCGTGGGCACGGGAGCCCCTCTTCGAGAAGGCCGTGACCCCGAGCGACGTCGGCAAGCTCAACCGCCTCGTGGTGCCGAAGCAGCACGCCGAGAAGCACTTCCCCCTGAAGCGCACGCCGGAGACGACGACCACCACCGGCAAGGGGGTGCTGCTCAACTTCGAGGACGGCGAGGGGAAAGTGTGGAGGTTCCGGTACTCGTACTGGAACAGCAGCCAGAGCTACGTCCTCACCAAGGGTTGGAGCCGCTTCGTCCGGGAGAAGGGCCTCGGTGCCGGCGACTCCATCGTGTTCTCGTGCTCGGCATACGGTCAGGAGAAGCAGTTCTTCATCGACTGCAAGAAGAACAAGACGATGGCGAGCTGCCCCGCTGACGGCGGCGCCGCAACGGCGTCGCCGCCTGTGGCAGAGGCAGCTAATGGAGAACAAGTCCGTGTCGTGAGGCTGTTTGGCGTCGACATCGCCGGAGAGAAGAGGGGGCGAGCAGCGCCAGCGGAGCAGGAGTTGTTCAAGAGGCAATGCGTGGCACACAGCCAGCACTCTCCTGCCCTAGGTGCCATCGTCTTATAGCATCTGCACATACAGCTCTATATTCCTCTCCGGTTCTCCTCCCTCTTTCTTCTCGTTGTTACATGCATGATATATGTTGATCTGTTTGTGAATTAGAATAATTTTATTCCTGAATTTTGCGTAGAACTCGTTCTTAAGTCCAATTGCAGAATGAGTTGTATGTAATTATGTGTGTGTACACCACTAGGAATTCTAGCTAGACAGATCATAATAATCCTACGATGTTGTTGCATATATATATCTATATATGTACTATCACCTTGACACATCAATAAATTCCATTCTGCCATCTAATTAAGAGATGTGTTTCCTGTATGTTTCAATGAAGATTTGTTCACTACTCCAATTGATATCCTTCAGCAAGTACATAAGCAAGCAATAAGAAACCATTGCTAAATCAGTATTTTCCATACATGCGTGGAAAATTATGGGCATTGAGAGCTTACACATGACAAATAATTGAATTGCTTGCTGCAGGTCATGGATTGTGTTACACTCACATGGCTAAATTTGTCAGTTTTATCTTCATTTGCATTCATTTTTGGCATATGTTGCTATATCTTGCTTCAGTGGATCTTGGATATGATTGAACATCTCACTCACCCTATTGTTTAAGATCTTGCTAGCTTAATTTATAGTCTCAATTTGTTTGTTGAAATTATAATATTACATCAATCTACTGCACTTCTTTAAAATGATCAGAAGCTTTACCAAACTATGAATATACTACTAAGGGACACTTAGGTTTATATGAATCCCTACTTTGTTTCTGAGCTTTGAGTTATGTAACAATCTGACCACATTGTTATTGAGCAGATTTGTTTTAGTGTAAACAGCATATATACGACTGCGGAGAAGTATATTGATGACTACCTAAAACTGAGCCATAAGAGATTTATTCGAAGAAAAAAAGATTGAATACCATCTGTGTTTGCATGCATACAAGTAAGAAGTAATATATTTGATTTTAATTGTTGTTGGTCTTGGATTGTGTTATAGTTGACTTGATTAGTTCGCTCACATAGCTAAATTTCTCCATTGCTTTCTCATGTTTTGTAAGAAGTAATATATACCTGGTATCCAAGAGGTATGTATATGATTTTTTGCGGGAAAGGCATGTATGTGCTTTAAAACATGATATGTGAAGTACTGTTTTTCTATAAATGATTTTCATGCAAATAACCTTATCTAACAGAGACTAGAACAATGGGTAGTAAGTAGGAACCTAGCTAGGTCAGTTATTCGTATCTACTTATTTCATAAGAACCTCACTTAAATTTCTGATCAAGGTATTTCACATCAATATATGAAAGCTTCTATCTCTGCTTTAAATTTAGCATTCTTGGCCTAAGTAACACACCGTGCTGATTAAATGTCATTTTCTTATTTTAATAGATGCATGAACAAAGTTTAATTTACACACACTATAAATTTAGAATAATGTACTGAAGTCATGGATGTACTCATGTTATAATATGTTCACATGCAAAAAATGAACAAACCATAATCAAGTACATTGGACAAAAGCAACAAGGTTTGTTGTAGTTGCAGCCGGTTAATTTTCTGTATTGTGCATGCACAGTTGGTCATATTTCTGTGCTTTCTTTTACGGTTGCACATGGTCAATCATGTTTTGCAGACAAATATGGCTTTTGAGGATCTTTTGATACACAAATGTGTCCGAAACGATCACACAAGTATTTTTCTTTGTATCTATACTTAGATAGGCTCCATTATGTTGTTTCAGATAGATGTCACATCTCTGCTTTATTCCAATATATGTGTCAATTATGTGATCTGAAGATATGTTAACATCCAGGAGTCATAAATATCTCAACAAACAGTCTGAGTTATATTGGAGACAATATGGTAGAGATCGTACCCATTGCTAAATGGACATGTCATGATTGCTGACTATCAAAAAAAATTTAAATACCAATCCACAAGTGGTATATATATTTTTTAAGGAAAGGATGGGGACCAATTCATAGTAATATTGTACGCCCACTTTAATTTGCTATTTAGCTAGGCAACTTGCAGATCGATATGCAATAACAGCAGCCAACTTGCATGAGCAGGAACTACTAGGTAGGTTCATTGTACTCACTCAACATTGCATTCAGTTAAGCTTAAGTCTACACAGATATTGCTGGGATGTTGTATGCAGGACCCGCAATGCAGCATCAATAATAGGGCCACAGTTATAGACAAGCTAGACACCACTTGGACCCTTGATCTATGACACACAGAAGCTACAAATGGCACAAAATAAAAAGGCATATACGTACAATGAAACATCCCAGCTTCAACTGGTGAAATATCTTGGCATCCTTTCACTTCCAACACCCATAGAGATTAAGACATGAAAAAACCCCTGAAAAGACCTCATTTTTTCTGCTTCAACATCCATATAGATATTTAACTTCATGAAAAGACACATTTACATCTATTATATAGGCTTAGATTATGAGAAAAATCGTGAAAATACCTCATGTTTTCTGCTTCAACATCCATATAGTTATTTAACTTCATGAAAAGGCACATTTACATCTATTATATAGGCCTAGATTATGAGAAAAACGATGAAAAGTCCTCATTTTTTCGGCTTCAACGGCCATATATTTCTTAATTAAGGATGTTTGTGGTGAAACAATTATTGTTTTTGTTATGGTCTCTTATATCTGCAGTTATCTTGTTAGTTAGTGGTGTTCTAACAAAGCGGTACATGTTCCTCTCACAAAGATGGGAGAATTCTGCAACTCATGTGGTCTCAATCATTTTATTGCATCGAAATATTAATAGGGATTCATATTAGCTTCCACTATAGTTAGCATAAAAGGTTGGACCTCACCGTGATAACCGGGATTTAAATTATTGCGTAGACGTTGTACACGCGATTTTCGTCAGATCATTTCAATTTGTTGGAAAAGAATGTTTCACTTTGTAGGTTCCATAGTTTAGAACCCGCTTCGATCATAGGCTAAGTGTTCTTTTTGCTCCTTATCTCTTCTCCTCTAGGGTTCCCCGTTGAGAGTCACTTATGTACAGTGGTCGACCCAATTCCCTATCTGCTCTGCTTGCCGGCGAAGAGAAGGAAAAGGAGCACGGGTAAGATGTGTACATATCAGGTCTAGCCAGAGTCTTGCATTTAGGGCATATATTGTCATGTTGGAGTGGGAGCATGCCATCGTCGTATTTGAGCTGTGCGCGGTGACTATCAGTGGCCTTCCTACTGTGTGCAACCTGAGGAAGCAAAACCGGTGTTTCCCTAAATAAGCTCGCTAGGTCAGGGCCTTCCTGGGAGGTGGAACTCGAGATCCTGGCGACTGGAGAGTAACTCACCTACATCGGCGATTGCAGAGGAACTAAAACACTTGTTGTGGTCTTCGGCAAGTGGCAATCGAAAGTCGGTCTTCAATGCATCTCTAGTGTATCTTCTGGCCAAAGGGTGGCCTATTGGATCATCGATGCCCGCAGCTCATCGGCGCCCGCTCATCTTCTTTCTCCAAATATGGAGCCTTTATAGGAGGCAGAGCTGTTTAGGCATGGAGTCCACCAAACCCTTTTTTTGGCTCCAATTTGCTATGGCGTGGCGGCGATCTTGCCATCCCAAGTGGTGTCGGTGATGTCAAGGGTGTATATGAGCAGAGGATGCAATTTGGACCCGATTTTGAACTCAATTTAGGGTACGTTCTAAAAGAAATAGGGACATGTTTGTATTTTCCTTTCTTTCGAGTCTTGTTGAAAGCAGCACACTGTTACCACTTTATGATTGATACAAGCTCTGGTACCCGTCTATGGTTCAAAGAAAAAAATATTTCAGATAAAAGACATTCAAACAAACTGTGCATAAACACATATGTAGTTGAACCAACTGCGTCAATGTGTTTTTACTACTTCTCCTATCCAAATTAGTTGGCGCAGCCTCTATACATTGTCTTGCTCACATTGTATAGATGTTGTACTACTAATTAATATGGGATCAGAGGGAGTAGCATTTACCATTTCTCTTTTCTTTTTTTCGCCGTCGTTTACTGCTACTCAATTGAGCATATACTCCCTTCATTTCATAATGTAGTGCGCCCGCATTTCCTGAGATTCAAGTTTGACCATAAATTTAACTACCGAGACCGACTGCGGCCGGAACAAAAAATATACCATTGAATTCGTATTTTCAATATGAATTCGGTGATATAATTTTTGCTTCCGCCGCAGTCGGTCTCGTTGGTTAAATTTACGGTCAAACTTTGATTCCGAGAGCGCGGGGGCACTATATTGTGGAATGGAGGGAGTATAAGAGAAAAAAAGAAGCACACTGCTCTCCCCTCCCACAGGATGACATGAATCTCAGCAGCTACCGGTACGTTATGTAAGTGTCTCGCAGGACTGACCGCTGGAGTAATGGGACGGTGTACACGTAGCAATTAGTGTGGGTCAGGCTTGTCCTTTTCTGATAAGTACCAGACGGGCGTATACGACAAGGGCTCAGACTCACTGTAGCTACAGCGGCGGACAGAAAAATTCAAGAGGATGTACCGCGGTCACAGTCACTGCGTCGATCTACTAGCAGTACAGTTGTACTACCTATCCATATGTATAGGTGGTGGCGTCTTCCGTGCGTACGGTCACAGGCCATGCCATGCTGCTTTTGGTACTACACTGAGACATATTTTACTCTCATCTATCTAGGTTTGGCCAATATAGGCCATCTCCACTTTTGGAGCAGTACTAGGCCAATACGACAACCTACTTGCCCTTCTCACTTTCATCCATGCTCCGTGTTCACCAATGCGGCCTGCTAATAATGTACACGAGCAGTACTACACTCCTGCGTGCATAAGAGCAAGAGAGAGAGACACTTCACCTTGCCTTGCGCCCACAGTCGGGGCAGTGCACGAGGAGAACCGTTGGGGAACGGAATGACGCGTTTCCTTTATACTCCCTCCGTCCGAAAAAGCTGAGGTTTCTCGGACGAAGGCAGTATAAAAAACGGCACGAAAGACTATTTCTGTAATAGGGGTGACCCCCATGCCATGAAGAGCTGGCGACGGCGAGCCACGGGCGAGGCGAGTGAGGCAAGGGGCGACTGCGATGAAGGGATTTTGGGATTCTGGGGAGTGAGGATTGAGGAGTGAGGCGAGGGCCGGGACGGCAGGACGAGACACGCGGGCCACGACTATGTTATTTGCAAAAAAGACAACAGTGATGTAGTATTGGCAAAAGTGCATGAGACGATTAGTGAATATGCGCCCTTCTGGTTGATGGCTCGTTTTTTTCGAATGGGTCAGCGGGATCAGGGATGGTGCTCGTACAGTCCGATGGAAGCATAATTTTCGCTGCTTATAGATGCCTCTTTTTTTGCAATGTGGCTCTCGAAGCGGAGTTACATGCAATAAGAGAGGGGCTCACGCTTACCTTGGAGCGACCAGATCTTCCGGTGGTTATGCAGTCCGACTCTTCGATGGCGCTTTCGCTGTCCTCCGATATTCTTGATCGATCGGCATATAGTAGTTCAGTTTTGGAGATTAAGTTTCTCTTAGTTGGTAGAGAGTTTATTCCTATGAAAATTACAAGAGACCAAAACAGAGTAGTAGATCGTCTGGCAAATTTCGGGAGAGTAGAGTGTAGCACATCGTGCTGGCTACATAATTGCCCACCTTGTATCGCTGAGCTTTTGCCAGCTGGTAACGCTGCACCTATGGAATAAAACTATTTCACCCTCGCAAAAGAACAATATGAGCTTCTTTTTCTGAGGCTAGCAATGCCAGACTTAGCCACATAATGTTGTTAAACTTGTCTAAAGTAAAGTTCTTTAGAATGAGAGCAACAAGTTGGCAAGCCTACGGGAATTTTGCCACACTTTTTAAGTGTATGTGATGTGCGACCCTAGTGTGGCTTGCCTAAAGTGATGCTTGAACCAAACACCCATCTAAGTTGGTCAAATTTGTCTAATCTTAAATGTGACAACAGTTGACAAACTTAGTCTCAAATCAAATAACCCCTTAAGTCTTGCTTTCGGAGAAAAGAGGAAAACGTTTACTCACCTCTGTTAGTACATCCTATTCTAGGCAAATGCTAGGCCAATACTCTCATGCATGCATCGTCATGTCTGGGCTCTGGCCACCTCACCAATGCTTGCTCAGAACATTTATGCACTACCGGTGCATATTCACCAATGCGGCCAGGCAATCCATGCCCAAAACGTACAGGCAGCTAGTATTACTACTACTCCTGTGTGCATGTCAAGGCAAATTTGACAATTTTGACATCGGAACGAAATCAATTCACAGAATGAACTGACCGTGAAACTATTTCACTCCCCTGACCTTTTTGTGCAGCGCCCGCCACGCCGGCGCCACACCCAACGGTGCAGCGCCTAGCTCGGGGGCGTTGCACTCAAGTCCACCGTGGCATCCCTGGGCCCCGGACCCAGCAGTGCAGCGCCTACGAGGTAGGCGCCACACATGTAATGTGCAGCGCCTAGCCCGTAGGCGCTGCACTGTGACTTAGATGGCAGCCGCCCGCTCCCCCTCCCCCCACCCCACCCATTCGTTCCAGGAGTTACAGAACAGCGCCGGGCGGCTTCCTCCTCTCCCCCTCTCAATCCCCTCTCCCAAATCCTTAAGATCGGACGATTTGATCCGTGCATTTCTTCACCAATCCATCCTAGAAGGTACTCTCCTCCGATCCCCTTCTTTCTATCCATACAAAAATATGGTATTTCGAAGATTTGGGGAATCCTTGTTTGATTTGATTAGATATGAATCTTGCATGTATTAGAAATTTGCATGTATTACAACCCTTGTTTGTTTGATTTGTGGAACCCTAGTGTATTTTATTTTATTGAAAAGATATGGTTGGATATATAGATTGACATGTTATTTCTATGGAAAAGTTATTTGTATGAAGTAGGCCTAGTTTAGTTTTGGATACATATGCTTTGAATTATACTCGTATTGAGAAAAATGCTTTGGATACATATGCTTTGAATCTTGCATGTAGTAGGCCTACTTTAGTTTTTTTGAATTGAAAAGATAATCGTGTTGACAAGAATGCTTTGTTGAAATTGTTAGGATGGTTTGGCTTCTCGATGATCATTGGGACAAACAACACCGGTCGTACGCTATGTCGGTGGAGCAGCGGGTAATACTGAAAGTGGCCGGTGTTATGAATTTCGTATTTTTTTCAAACACAAATGCCCCATATGTAATGTTATGATTTGTTTGTTTGTAGGAGCTTGCACCTCTGAAGCTTCGGTCTCACGGGATCACCCTTGGATGGATGCGCTATGATGAGCGGTACACACCGTATGTAAGGGAGGCAGGACTTCTCCCTTTCATTCAGTTGGTCCGCCGGTCGACGCCACCCAACAATGCTGCAGCACTCACCGCGCTTATTGATCATTGGAGGCCGGAGACACACACTTTCCATCTTCGGACCGGGGAGATGACCGTGACGCTGCAGGATATTGCTATGATCACCGGTCTTCCTATCGATGGCAATCCTTTATGTATGAACACCGATTCTGATGGGTGGCGCGCGCAGATGCATGCCCTTATCGGTATGGTTCCTCCGAAGCCTCGGGAACCAGAAGCAGAAGATAAGAAGAAGGAAAGAGTCGCAGCGGGCGCTACTTTCACGTGGATATCATCAAACTTCAGTACTTTCCCTGAGGATGCTAATGAGGACATGGTGAAGACATATGCTCGTGTCTACATGTGGTACGTGATATCCAAGACTATGTTTGCTGATGGCACATGCAAGAATGCTCCATGGATGTGGCTGAAGGCGTTGACCGTCTTCGATAGCAAATGGAGTTGGGGTTCGGCGACACTGGCTTACTTGTATCGACAGGTATGAAGTTGTTTCCTTTTCACTTCATTGATACATTATCAATGCACTCTTGCGGCAAATTTGACCATGTTCTCTTTTATGTGCAGTTGGACGAAGCCTGTTGTAGGCACACTGGAGGTATTGGTGGTTGTCTGCTCGCACTTTCCATATGGAGCTGGGAGCGTTTGCCGGTTGGACGACCGAAGACCGTGAAGTACGAGGATTGGGACGACAAAGACGACCCACTACGGCTCCCCACTTGGGCTTACAAGTGGGATGTGTTAAATGAGATGACAGATGATCCCTCGGTAATGTACAAGTTGTACAAGAGCGAGCTGGACGCGATCACGCCTGAGCAGGTGAACCGACATTGCATAAGTGATTATCATGCTTGTATCGTAACTCGATATCAATTTTGCATTCAATCCCATTTTGCAGGTGGAATGGGAGCCGTATGGAAAAGGAGAGAGTTTTGGTAACCCTATAGAGTTCAGGCTGAATCCGATGTGCACTAGGGATAGGGATCTCTGGCATATGCGGTGCCCACTGATATGCAACTGGGCGGTTGAGCTTCACCTGCCACATCGGGTGTTCCGCCAGTTTGGTTTGTTCCAGCCACACCCGCCGGAGTGGGAGGACACGGACAAGTTGCTACACGCGTAAGATATAATTAACCTTGAGCACTTAGCAGCTTCTCGACGGTTTCGATGATGCTAATATTCTGTTTCTAACTTGCAGGTTGGATAGGAAAAAGCAGCGGAAGATCAAGGATTGGGCCAAGCATCACAGGAAGTATGTCGTGCAGTTCGCTCTTAGTGTGGAGCAAGCAAGGGCTGGAAAACGAGCCCAGCTTCGTGAGCACTGCCCGATCGCGTTCAACAACTATCTCACATGGTTTCTTGCAAGTACCCGCGTGGAGGTATGCAAGCCGGCGTATGCTGAGGAGATTCTGGAAGAACCCACCGTTTTTGATGAGGTAGCCCAGCACCAGTACAACGCATTAGTCAGGAAAGGCAACTCAGTGATCCCTTCAACTCCAATGATGAACTTTGTGGTTAGCCCTTTTTGCTTTTCCATTCGCACTATTCACATCTTAGCTTGCCTAACACTTTGATACCGTTTCTGTTCATAGCGTGCCCAGATCAAGAAAGCAGCTGATGAGACCGTGACTATTCTGGAAACAATCCCGGCTGGCAAAAGCGATGGGGAAGGTGCACTTCGAGCATTCATTAAGGTTCACATCTCCTTCAAACTAGCACTTAACATTTGTTGCTACATTCCATGTCTCATTCACTTGTACATGTTGCAGCGCCAGGGCCAAAATTTAAGGCGGCTATCAAACCTTTTCGGTTGTTGTGACCCCGATTATGTATCACCAGAACGGTCTAGGTCGGCGACACCATTAGATCCCGCTTTGGGGCAGGGCCATGGTGAACCTTTCGAGGATGAGGACGTGGGTGTGGTCACCCAAGAGGTATGTCATGACGATATATATCCATTTGTTGATGCATTGCTAACTATATCCTCACACACGGTCTTTCCATATCTTTCTGTTGATGCATAGGTTGCTGATGATATGACCGTGGGGACGTACCAGGCTCGGTCTGCATACGAGTTGAAGCCTAGGACGGGAATCAACAAGTACACACCTGAAGACTTCACCCAAAGAGGCCAAAGAGGCAAAAGGACGGTCGGCACCTCGCGGATGGCGGCTTTGGATGACTATTTGGATGACTATGTAGATGACATGGACGAACCGGAGCCGAAGCCGGAGCCGGAGCGGGTTCCTCTTCCTAGGAAGGTGAAGAAGATAAGCGTCAAGAGGGGGGGAGGAGCCAGCAAGCGCGGAAAGCACTAGTCATCGTCTTTTTTTTATAATGTTGAACTTAGAGTGGAATTTGTTATGTCGTTGAACTTGGAGTGGTCGTAGCTATTAGTAATGTGGAATTTGTTATGTCGTTGAACTTGGAGTGGTGGTAGCTCTATGTTAAACTTGAACTTATTGTGATGGTCCTTTCTAAGAAATGATGTCTGTGGTGTACCCTTTTTGAACCTTAATGTTTATTATACGAATTGTTGAACTGTGGCTGAAAATGACCCAGTAGAGTGTGGCGCCTCCAGTTTGAGGCAAAAAAATTCGCTAAGTGTTTGTGCAGCGCCTAGCCTGGAGGCGCCACACTATACTGTGCAACGCCTAGATGCCAGGCGCTGCACTGTAGAGTGTGGCGCCTCCAGGCTAGGCGCTGCACAGGTCTGTAACTTGCCATACCTTCTGTTGCTGTCTGGATAGCTACAGACCTGTGCAGCGCCTAGCCTGGAGGCGCCACACTCTACTGTGCAACGCCTAGCTGTCGGGCGCTGCACTGTAGAGTGTGGCGCCTCCAGGCTAGGCGCTGCACAGGTCTGTAGCTATCCAGAGAGCCACAGAAGGTAGGCCTCCAGTTTGAGGCAAAAAATTCACTAAGTGTTTGTGCAGCGCCTAGCTCGGGGGCGCCACACTATACTGTGCAACGCCTAGCTGCCAGGCGCTGCACTGTAGAGTGTGGTGCCTCCAGGCTAGGCGCTGCACAGGTCTGTAACTTGCCATACCTTCTGTTGCTGTCTGGATAGCTACAGACCTGTGCAGCGCCTAGCCTGGAGGCGCCACACTCTACTGTGCAACGCCTAGCTGCCGGGCGCTGCACTGTAGAGTGTGGCGCCTCCAGGCTAGGCGCTGCACAGGTCTGTAGCTATCCAGAGATCCACAGAAGGTAGGCCTCCAGTTTGAGGCAAAAAATTCGCTAAGTGTTTGTGCAGCACCTAGCTCGGGGGCGCCACACTATACTGTGCAACGCCTAGCTGCCAGGCGCTGCACTGTAGAGTGTGGCGCCTCCAGGCTAGGCGCTGCACAGGTCTGTAACTTGCCATACCTTCTGTTGCTGTCTGGATAGCTACAGACCTGTGCAGCGCCTAGCCTGGAGGCGCCACACTCTACTGTGCAACGCCTAGCTGCCAGGCGCTGCACTGTAGAGTGTGGCGCCTCCAGGCTAGGCGCTGCACAGGTCTGTAACTTGCCATACCTTTTGTTGCTGTCTGGATAGCTACAGACCTGTGCAGCGCCTAGCAGCTAGGCGCCACACGGTAGATTGCAGCGCCCAGATGCTAGGCGTTGCACTTGGACTTAGTGAATTTTTTAGCATATGCAAACATAGTAAGTAACAACTGTAGATTGCAGCGCCCAGATGTGAAGTAGGATTGATACGTAGCAAGCAAACAAATGTGAAAAGAACATATGCACGAAGTACTTCACGACACATAGTAGTTCATAACACATAGTACTTCACGACACATAGTAGTTCTTACAACCAAATCGAGGAGGAGACATAGTAGTTCACGGCACATAGTAGTTCTTACAACAAAATCGAGGAGGAGACATAGTAGTTCACGGCACATAGTAGTTCACAACCAAATCGAAGAGGAGACATAGTAGTTCACAACCAAATCGAAGAGGATGACATAGCTCTATTGCGTAGAGCAAGGCCCCTTTCCCTTCTTCTTCTTCCTCTCTTCTTCCTCTTCCTCCTCCCTTTTTCTTATAAGGTGAGCCTCCTTAACCACCCTCTCCATGAATATCTGATTGTCCCTCTCTTCTTTTTCAGCTGCAATTGCCCAAAGCTTCATGGTTCTTTCTTCAAAATCCTGTTGACGCTTCTTCTGTGCCTCCTCAACTTTCCTCATCAACGCTTGCTCCCTAGCGCGCATCGCATTTGCCGCAGTCTGTTTTCGCTTCCTCTCCTTCTCAAGCTCCTCTTCCTTCTTCTTCTTTAGCTTGGCTGCATCCTCCTCTCTAAGCTTCTTCGCAGCCTTCTCCCACCATCCCGCCATCTCATCTTCGCCATCCTCCTTCATCGTTGGTTTGTTGGGTTGGGAAGCCGCCATACCTACAATGAGTGAAACATAATGGTTAGTAAGGACAATAAGAACAAATGGAAGCACATATGAAAAAGAAGAACATATGAAAAAACAAGAACATATGATACATTATAGTTAGTGAGGAACATACGGAAACGGTCCATCTAGGTATCCAAACATTCCTCTATAACGAACTTTCCCTTGTCCATCACCACGGCCAAGTCCACCACCAAGGCCAAGACCATCACCAAGGCCGAGACCATCACCACGGCCTAGACCACCACCACGAGCTCTACCACCACCATGGCCTCTTGTAAGTCCAAGTTGCCGACCTCTTTGTTGCCTAGATCCTCTTTGGCTAACACTTGGTTGGCTAGGCACTTGTTGGCTACCACTTGGTTGCCTTGGCACTTGTTGGCTACCACTAGGTTGGCTACCACTTGGTTGGCTTGGCACTTGTTGGCTACCACTAGGTTGGCTACCACTAGGTTGGCTACCACTTGGTTGGCTCCCTTGTGTAGCTCCTTGTTGGCTTGTGCTTGCATAATTTTTCTTGGACCTTTTCCTTGGTTTCGTACATTTTCTTTTGTTGTGGCCATGACCTTTGCACTCCCCACAACGGGAGCTCTCACGAGGCTCTTGGAATTGGTCGTTGCCCGCTTCGCGGCGCCCACCATGGCCCCATCCGTCCATGTCGCCTCTAAGACGCTTTGTCTTACGTCTACCCTGTTTAACAACCTTCAACTCCGGATCCGGCCATAGTTGAACTCCATGATACTCCGGCCATTGTGATTGGTCAAAGTATGGGTGAAAGCGGGGAGCCCATGTTTTCTTGACCGTCATGATTGAGAACTCCGACTCCCTCACGGTGCGTGGGTGATTTATGTCCACATTCCTAACGCGACCGGCGGTATACAAGTGTGAGCATGGGAGATGAAGCAACAATGGCCTCCCGCAAGTGCAATCACATTGTGTTAACGACACCTTGAAAGCCCGACCTCCATGTTGCCGGCCATCGTTTGTGGTTCCTCCTGGCTCTTTCACTTCATACTTCCACTCTTCGTTGTCATATAATATAGCTTCTTCTGAGTCCGCCTTCCGTGATTGAAATACCAACCATTCATCAACTTTGGGTGGGAACTTGTACTTGTACTTCCGTGGGTTCTCACCCGCTATCTGTGCATCGGTTTCCATCGAGTACTTTACAAAGTACGCATTCATCTTATCAAATGTGTATTGAACTATTGCCGTCACGGGTAATCCACGTGCACCTTTGAGCACCCTATTGAAGCATTCGGCCATATTGCTTGTCATTTGACCGTATCTCCGGCCATCTTCATCAAAAGCACGTGCCCACTTGTTCCGGTATTGAATGTGCCTATTGAGAAAGTCTTGACCCCCGGGATCAAGTTTTTTGTGTGCGAGCAATTTGTTGTACAAAGTGGCGAAGCGCTTATCGGAGAAAGCGAGACAACAATCTTGAAGATCATCGGCCAACTCCTTAAGGCCACATGCCCTATAGAAGTTCGAACAAAAGTGCCTCATGCACCATCGATGGTGCAACGGAGCATGCCCGGGAATGTCAATCTCCACCGCGTTAAGAATTCCTTGATTCCGATCCGATATGACACAAATTTCCCTTTGAGCGGGTAACACCTTCGTCCTCAGAAGATGCAGAAACCACTCCCAGTTGTCATTGTTTTCCACCTCAACCAAAGCAAATGCCAATGGCAACACCCGGTTATTGGCATCACTTGCTATCGCAACCAACAAGGTGCCCTTGTATTGTCCGGTCAAGAACGTGCCATCAATTGCGATGACCGGCCTACAATGTTCGAAAGCCCTCACACATTGCTCGAACGCCCAAAAAGCACGGCCAAATACTCTGACTTTCCTTCCTTCATGAACCGTTGTTTGGTGCCCATGAGGCTCGACCACATGAACCATGCCCGGGTTTGTCGCGGCCATGGCTAACAACAACCTAGGGATTCGGTTGTATGCTTCCTCCCATGTACCATACAACATCTTAAATGCGGCTTGCTTCGCCTTCCATGCCTTGCCGTATTTCACCTTGTAATGAAAGATGGCTTTCACAAGATCAATGACATGTTGGACGCTCATCGTTGGAAGTGTGGATATTGAGTTGGAGAGCCTGTAAGCGATGAACTCAGATGTGAGTTGTTTGTGGTCTTTGGACACAATCTTGCCATCCACCCTTTTGCCTTGGCACAAGTGAGTTGGCACACAACTCACTACATGCCAAGTTGGACCTCCTTTCCATGGTCTTGCACGCACAATCCACGGACATATTTCATCTTCACATGCACATGCAACCGTGTAGCGCACATTGACATCCGATTTCACCACCTTGTGTGGACGATAATGCGTAACCGAGTAGTTGTCGAGCCACATCTTTAATTCCAACAAGCTGTCGAACTTAGAACCTTTAGCAATCCGGTTCTAGTCGTCTACCAAATCACGGTGAGAGCTTGGCCTAACCCCAAGAGGTACACATTGGCCACCATCTACCACGGCTTCATCCGCGAGACTAACATCCTTGAACAATGTAGTCTGATGATCCCGACCAAATACCTTCTCGAAAGCTTCGGCCTCCTTCACCGTGAACCCCTCCGCATCAACTTGTTCATCGGGACCATCGTCATCCGAATCCGATGCATATGCACGGGAAAAAGGGATGGAATGGTCTATTGTCTCTTGCAAATGATATTTGTCGAGATCACCCACATTGTTGTCATGGAGATCAACTTCATTGTCATCGTCCGCATACTCATCATTTTCCTCTTGCAAAGATTCATCTTGGTTGTTTGTATACGGGCTCAATGTTGGCCTCACTTCTTGGGTCAAAAGAGGTTCAACAATTTCATCTCGCTTCAAGGGTGGGGGGCTACTAGCAACCAAAGGGGAGGGGTTCCGGTTCAAGTCCAAATGCAAACTTGAATCAACCTTCTTCGTTGCAAATAACTCAAGAGCCTTGTCTAGTGATTCGGCCACCATCTCCTTGTATGCAACCCAACGTTGCTCCGAGTTGACACGCATTTTCTTCCAACGGATGTGCATTCCAAAACCAACATTATGCCTTCCCTCCAACTCAATGATATCACTAGGGTCCATCCAATTCAAATCTTTCCTAACTTGTTGCAAGAGCTCCGCATAGCTAGGACTACTATCAAACACCATGTCAAGTTCATCCGGGTCCGGTTCTATATTGCCTTTCAAAAAGGCGTCTTTGTCCCCATGATGAACAAACACACATGTTCTTCCCATCCCTATAAGCATTCAAAGAACACAAGGTAACATTGCTTCCATTAGTACTAATCCAAGGATTAACACGGGATACAAACCCTAATATATATATGAAACAACAACCCAACCCTAACCATAACCCTAACCCTAACCATAACCATAACCCTAACCATAACCCTAGCCCTAAACCTAACCCTAGCACCAACATAAGAACACCCATAAGAATAACCCTAGCATACTAACAAAGCCTAATCATAGAAATTGGCAAACAAACATCTCACATCTCCATGCAAATCTCTAGATCCAAACAAAACTAGGGTTTCCCCAAACTAGCAACAAATGAGCAATGGGAGAACTTTACTTGGATCAAAACAAGGGGATCGGAGAATATTACCTTGAGGGAGGGTTTGACTTCGAAATCCACGGACAAATTCTTCAAATTTGCAAGATTTGAAAGAAGATTTGAGAGGGGGAGAGAGTGGGAGAGGGGGCAAAGCTCGGGGAGAGAGTGAGAGAGTGTGTGGTGTGGGGGGGTGGGGGAGGGGGGCCCAGCCAAGTGGCTGGATAAGTCACAGTGCAGCGCCTAGCCGCTAGGCGCTGCACATTACATGTGTGGCGCCTAGCCCGGAGGCGCTGCACTGCTGGGTGCGGGCCCAGGGGCTGCCACGGTGGACAGGAGTGCAACGCCGCCGCGCTAGGCGCTGCACAGTAGGGTGTGGCGCCGGCGTGGCGGGCGCTACACAAAAAGGTCAGGGGAGTGAAATAGTTTCGCACCCAGTTCATTCTGTGAAATGATTTCGTCCCGAGGTGAAAATTGTCAAATTTGCTGCATGTCAAGCGTGTGTGCTGAGAGAGAGGGGGGCTCTCTCCTGTTGCCTACCTTGTCGTCTCTTGTGTGCTGGCCAATGAAAACCCGTGCAAGGTCGCACGACAAGGCCATGAATGCTTCACGTGCAGTCAGGCGTCTCAAAATCTTTCTTGGCGATCAATGGTCGCGGTCGCCGGTCAATGGTTCCACCGGCCGCGTGCGTATGTGCATAGTCTTGCCAATCATGTCATGCGTCTCTTTAGCAATGCAATGTGTGTGTGTGTGTGTGTGTGCATGCATATTTTACATGAGACTATCTACCCAACTTTCAATACTACTACTACTAGATGAGAGGACCCTGCTCCTGCTGGAAACAAAAATTAGATTAGAACACTGCCTCGGTCCTCTGCATCCGAAAATGAGCAGGAAAGCAACAAAGTGCTCATCCATTCCCGCCAAACCATACATAAAGAAGATTCCTAACCCTTTTCTGAAAAGGGGGCTGGAACACCCAGCTTTCGTGTAATCGTAACGCACACGGCCATATTTCATTTAAGTTGATGAAGCCGAAATTATCTACAAGTACATAACATAAGCAACTACGATCGAACCATGTAGTGGGACCCCCCCTCCCTCCTCGATCATTGTTAGGAAAAAAAAACAGAACGATGCCAGCAGCAAACTCTTCCTACCAACCTGTGGTTGGATGGTTAGAGGGACAGTGATATCCCCAGCCAAGCAGGATTCAAGTCCTGGTGCTCGCATTATTTCTGGATTTTCGGCGATGCGCTTTCAGTGGGAGGAGACGTTCCCGTCAACGACGAGGCGCCTACGGTGACTTCGTAAATCTCAAGATGATATGCCGGCTCAGTCTCTCGAAGGTGCTCATACATGTAGGATGTGCGTATGTGCGTTCATAGGGATGAGTGTATGCACGTATGTATGAGCGCTTGCGTCTGTATTGTGTTAAAAAAAACAGCAATATCTTCCTACCGCCATGCCCATGCACCGGTTACCATACAACGCACTCGAGGAACAAATTAGCTTCGCCTCTTCTCCTTTTTCATGTCTATTTTGCATGTTTTCCTGCAAAGTTGGTAACTACTTGTATTGTTTTGCACTTCATTGATTTTTTTCAATAACAAGTGAGATAACATTCTTTAGGGCTAGCCAAATCTGATTGTACGGTCAGTGTGTTGAGTAATACAAGAGTTTACCCGCAATTTTTTATAGCATTTGCCAACAGTCTTCAGTAACTAACCCTCCTTTGCATCAAATGTGGTCGAAAAAATCAAGAAGGAAAGAACATGTCTGTCTGCACTAGCAAAATATAGTGTGTATAGATTTCCTTTTTCAAAAGTCAAGTTTCATAAGATGTTTGACCAAGTTTTTTATAGAAATTATGTACATATATAATACAAAATAAATATCATTAGATACGTCGTGAAATATATTTTTATGTTATATTTATTTTGTATTATGTTCATATTTTTATCTAAAATCTTGGTCAAACTTTGTGAAGTTTAATTTTTGGAAAAATAAATACACGCGCTATATTTTGGAAGGAAGGAGCTGATCGACTGGCTTTCTTTCCCCTTAGGTTTCACTCTAGGTCCTTGATGTTTTCTTATATCATTGGTACTGTTATTATTATCATCAGTATTATCATCAGTATTATCATCATCATCATCATCATCATCATCATCATCATCATCATCATCATCATCATTATTATTATTATTATTATACTATCTAATATAATCACATAGTTAAGGCTTTTTTAGAGAATACATATTTATTGCAAGGTATACAATTACATTGAAAATCAATTTTGAGAAATACATGGACCAACTTTTTTGTTTCCGATGGGAACTACACACGCATATATGCTTCAACATTTGATTCTTATATGTTCTATTTTATTTTCTAATCAGGTCATTAGTTATACACGATGTAGCTTGAAACTTAGTAGTTCCCCTTTTAAGGCAAGTGTAGCTAGCTGGCCTGATGATAAATTCATATTATCCATACATAAAGCCCAAATGATGAGAATACTGTAAAGAACATGGGTGCTTATGCCTGCACCTTCATAAAAGAATGGGCATCCGCATAACTCGAAATAATTTTACAGTGCACATTGTACAAAAGTATGGCCACTACCAAAATTTTGCCAACAAGATGTAAACAGATTCATGATTTTACCAAAAAAAAAACATGTACACACATCTACAAATAGTTGGTATATTTTGTCCAACAATATATAATTTTGCGTACATCACAAACATGTCTACCTTTTGCGCATTGCAAGTAGCCATTCTTTTTGTGAGAGCAAGTACTAGCATTCTAA
This sequence comes from Triticum aestivum, assembly GCF_018294505.1. NCBI lineage: Eukaryota > Viridiplantae > Streptophyta > Magnoliopsida > Poales > Poaceae > Triticum > Triticum aestivum. Next base: position 21,816,023 of record NC_057802.1, read on the forward strand.
TACACAACAAACATGATTCCTGTTTTAAATATGAAATGTGCAAGTGCAAATAGTTGCTAATGAGTGAATTTTACAATGTGTCTACTTAAAAGTCCGTACTTAAGGAACGACACCTCATTTTTGCGACAAAGACATATATACGTATTGACTAAAAATCAGGCACCCCATCTACGACCGGTTTCTCTGGTTAATCGCCGAGCACGGTCTGGCCACTATTCGGAGCATATCCTAGGCTAGGATGTGACAGTGGAAGAAATTTGAATCGGACTAGGTGTGGATTCATGCATGGATTTATGTCTCTAGACCCATTCAAGCCAAGGGGAAAAGCATGATCACCACAGAACGCTTTGTAAGGTCCAATTTTTGTTAGAATGGAGAGCCACTTGTGGGTTTCCAAGGGAAAACCTTTTCCATGGTTTCGGACCAGCAGCACACAGTATCAGACACAACAAGTTGCTGGCTCAAGTTTCCATCTCCATCCAGCCTCCCTCAATTCCACCTCTTGCAACTTGCATCCTGTTCAGATCAAAGGACAACCAACTTGTCCCTTAGCTGGCCATAGCGATTCGATCACCTTTATGATCGATCGATGTGTATGGTTCAAAGAATGGAGCTTATTGCCACTTGCACCTACAATACTATAGTAGGTTTCTGGTGACCATATGTGGAGCATACGCAGATTCAAAGAACCTCTGCTCCATATAGAACTAGGCAGCAGGCAAATTCTGTGGATGGCGTCACAGATGCATGCATGGACAGATAAGAATTGTAAAATGCACACCCTTTTTCATTTTAATATCACCTTGATGATGATATCCCCTGCTGCAAGTTGCATATATTCTGCAGCTGGTGATCGTCCATTGGTTTTGGTCCATGCATGCAAGAACGCATGCTAGCTGCGGACGCAGTGTTGGTTTGGTCAAGTTCATGGAATCCACTCGGAGCGTATGTGGAGAGTAGACTTTGACAGGAAAATTTTCCAGGTCTAGGGAGTTTGGAGTTAACTTGTGGCAACGTCCTAGCTGCTTCGCATTGCGCACATGCACAGTTCATGCATTTCATGGGCGTCTTATTATTTTAGCAACACTAATACTCACTCAGCTTTCGCGAACAGATGGCTTCCTGGAAAACGTGCAATCAAAACTTTTAATAACAAAAGGTAGCAATCAACTGTACATATTAGAGTTGTTAAAAAAAACTGTACATATTAGAGAGTGTTTCAATGTATAAAGGTTAACACGTAAAACAAGGGCTATCTGCAAGTGCGTCTCAGTATTAGCTTCTAAAGGCTGGGCCACACTTCAAATTCACGGTTTTGACGAAACACTCATGCACTAGAAATCACAACTCCAACTTTAGAGAACAATGACAAAAGAAAATTGTAGGTATACTAATTTGTAGGATGATGCGTTGAACCCGCATTTTTTTATGTGTGGGAAATTTCACAAAATGGGATAACAACGGTTATTCGCATGAGATAGGTGTACTTAATTTGTAAAACTGTATGTATGAAGTAAAATGCACAAAATAACTGTGATATTGATGGTAATTCCCAATGAAGGAAATTAGTATCATCACCAAGTAAATTTTGTCTGCACTGATCAGTTTCTCAACGTCTTATTGATTAATGAACTCGGATAGGTACCGCAATTTGTTTGGTGTCATTTGCAGCTGGAATATCTTGACACGTCATCAAAGTGGCAGCACCTGAGAGAAAAACAAGGAGCTGTTAGCTACTAGCTAGCCGTGGTTTTCTTTTCCTACCATGGGAGACTGTCCACTTGGCAGGTTTTGAAACCTGCCAAAGCTATGGGAAGGTGCTCCAAGTTGGAATTGCCAAGTGGATTTAGATTATTGGTGAGAAGGACATACCCCGTTTACATGCATGCATGAACCTTTGTGTCTTGTGCTTTGTAGTTATATTGTTTATATAAACACAATTGGACACGTTGGTCCATTTGCTAGTGGTTTGGTTCTTCTGAAATGCGCATCTAAAGGAAGAGGAGTCGACGAAAACATGCGCTAGGCGAGAGTTGTGAGGGCACGACTCCACTGTCGTCAAGCACATGTTAGAGGACTCTTGGTTGTGTCGTGGATGCGTTCATCTTCTTTGTAATCGAAAGAAATGGTAGAAGAATATACCTCCGTGGGGCTAGCATATATGTGTACTTGCCAGCATTGATCTTATTATTAGTTGTTGAAATTTACGGCAATTAAGACCTTCTAGAAAATCAAGTTGTGTGCTTTCTTGAGCAGTCCAATGAAAGCTCCAGCAGCCCGTCAGGGAGCGTACGACATGTAGTAATGATGCTGCAACTGTTGCAAGTCTCGTACCAACTAAATATAGATGCAGTTAGTAACTAGCGTCCGCGCCTGAGGCTGAGCCCCACAAGGTACCAATTCATAAAAGTTGACAGGAGGTACCACTGAATCCACAGGACAACGTATAATTCAGCTGTCAAGTGGAGCTTACATGATTCAGGTCTCGTTGCAGGTAGCCCGGCACAAAACTGACGTTAACACACGCCGTCGAAAAGAGTAAAAAGTAGTTTTAGATGCCAAACTAATTATGACCTAAGGGCACAACAAAAGTTACACAAAGGAAAATCAGAGAAACTGAAAACAACTACTATCAAGCTACACCACAAGGACTCCCCACCTTAAGAATCGTTCTCTTTAATACACTTATTGAGTTCAGAGAGTACTTGCAGCGAATCAACCCTCCTTGCTGAACTGTCACCTGAACTTCTCGTGTACCTCCAGGTCTGTCTTGCCAACGGCCGGCCTCTGCCAGCGAGGACTTTCTTGACATCAGTCACTGGGATCAGGGGTGAAAGAATCTGCAACCCAGCAATACACCATACCTATTCAATTTCACAGACCTTTCGGAGGAAATATCACCTATAGTATCTTACCTGTGATGCGATCAGGCGCCTTTGGATGCAAGCTCCTGGATCGTAGTCTGGACAGTGCCACCATCAGTCTAAAAGAAGAACATTACATCCTGTGTCTTGCGCGAGGGCTCAAACAACACATCTTTCACCTGTTAACAAATAGCAAAAGAATCAGACACCTGTCACATTGTACAGACACGGCAAAGGATTGCGCGAAAACTACATGTGATGTTACACCGACAACAATGTCGGAACCAGAAAATCCATCTGTCTGATGACCCAAGACCTCAAAATCACTTTCTGATAAGCCTTGTGGTTCATCCCCAAAGATGTACCTGAATGGATTGCAAAGGATCATGACAACCTTTCTGAACAGAACTTCTTTATGACGGAACCAGAAAATCCATCTGTCCGACAACCCAAGACCTCAAAGTCACTTTCCGATCAGCTGTGTGCTGTATCCACTAGATGGACCTGAATCGATTGCGAAGGATCATGACAACCTTTCTAAACAGAACTTTTATGTAGTGCACACAGATATTTCTTCAGTACCTTAAACCTATGCTGCATTGCTTGCGAGTCAGGTAAAGGAATGTGGATACGCTTGTCAAACTGTCGCTGCACAGCCTGAAATGATAAATATATGTCAATTGCCAAACTGCTCAAGAGATATCAAGAGAATCTTTATAAACCTAAATGGCACAAGTGTATTTGACGAGTGTTCAGAAACCTGGTCCAGAGCATATGGCGTACTCGTAGCAGCAAGAACAAGAACTTTATAATTACTATGGCCAACACCCTGGACAGTTACCGAAAGACAAGCAAAATTCCTAACCTGTTTGGGTGAGGAATCTATAGTACTGTGTTTGGTACCAGATATCCAGTGTTATAACTAATAGCCAGTGACCTGTCCAGTATTAGCCAACACTGTTTTGCTAAGGAATCTGTGGGGACAACGGCTTGACCAAAATCAAATGGAAATATGCTCATTTTTTCTCTTAACATGCAACAGTACTGGTGAAGTAGAAAAAGCTAAACTCCATAATCTGTACACGGAATGCGTCTGGCTATCACTTCTCCATTTCTGAACTATTGGAGTACAAAATTCCAACTAAGCATGTCCAGTCGCCATGTTCTGCAGCAGAAGGCACATTCAGAAACAATTCACAACATTATAGACTGCAAACACATCTGTACAAGATGCGGTCTTGATTCTCCTAGAAGCTTCACTTTTGTTGCTTTCTCCATGTGTACCACATAAAGAATCAATTTCATCAGCGAAGATAACTGAAGGAGCATTTTGTAAGCCATTTGGGAAAGATTAGCAACTAATTTCTCGCTCTGTCCCATCCATATCAAAACAACGTCTGATGAAGATATAATGCAGGTAAATTGAATGCATTAATATGAATAACGTTAAGGGTATTATATTAGCAGTAGAGAGAAATGGAAACTGGTAGGAAATAAACATTACGACCACACATGAAAACGTCAAGTCCATAAAAAAGAAAATAGCAAATTTGTTTAGATATATTTACGTATTATTGAAAACCTGCAATGCGCTGTGGCATGAGCAGCCCACACAAATTTGCATGGTACAGTACCCACTACACATGTTTGCCAAATGTTGTATGCTATGGCTTCATAAACGCTAGTTCTTACTTATAATTTTAACATACCAAAAAGATGTGCAGCAACAGTTCACCATACTCTTCCCCGACCCCCGCGTCACCTTCCCAAGGCGGCTCGGTCGGTTGCCCCAGATCCGCCGCCCCAGTCCCCTCCTCCTCCAAGCCTCCTCGCTGCTGCCGGAGGAGGCTGCTGGGCGAAGCCGGGATGGCGGACGGTGGCGGCGGGGCTCCCTTTTTTCTCTTGCATGGTGACTCCTTCGGGGGGGGGGGGGGGGGGGGGGGGGGGGGGAGGGCCAGCTGATGGCGAAGCGCGGCAAGGCTTGGCTCCGGCGACTTTGGATCCTGCACAAGGAGCGGCACGACCAGCGTCTCCGGGCGGCGGGTAGCTTTTGCTCCTGTGCGCGTTGAGACGGCGGCGCCGGAAAGCGGTGCAGGCTTTGGCCGGCGGTCTTTCCTCCGGCATGTTGGGGTGGGTGGCGGCCTCCCCTCCAAGTTTTGGTGGCGAACGGCGGCATCTTGAAGATCTGCATCTTGGCTGGATGTGGTCGCCAGATCTGGTTCATCGGTGTTGGTTGACGATGAGGTAGGCGGTGGCCTCGGTCTGGTGATGGTGCGGTCGCCGCGTTGGGGATGGTGGTCCAGAAGGCTTCGAGCAAAAGTTTCCCGGCTCTTGCCGGCCAGCGGCGTCGGCGCCTATGGGCGTCGCTCTCCTCCTTGGAGGCGTCGCCATGGAGTCTTCTTCGACCTTTCCCATCCTTGAAGCAAGCTTTTTGGGGGAAATCCTAGACCAGTCCGGTCAAGCAACGACCGTTGTTCTCACGTCGTCTTCCTCCTTTGGGGCGTCGCCTTGAAAATCTTTCTCCCATCCACATTTATTGGTGGGCTGGACGCACGCGGCGTCACGGTTTGCAGGTGGCCACCTACAAACTGGTGATGCATGGATCGCGCGCGATGCCTTGCGCGGCAACGATGGCGATGAAGAGTGATGGTTTGGTCGCGGCAAGAACTTGGTAGTCAGTGCTTGTTCTAGCGTGTCCAACGGGTCTTCGCGTTGGTCTTTTGCTGCTGGAAATCAGAGTTGTCGTGTATTGTGTAGGAACGTTGACCTGCGCTGGGCAGTCCTGTTGTGAAGATCTTCATCGACGCGAGTTTTGCATATATCTTCTTCAAATCTCGTCATCAGAATCAGAGCTGCCAGTCCTCTACGCGATGAGTCAACTGTTTGGCATGGGCCGGCGCGGGCTTTGCAAAGCCGCTGTGGCGAGGCTTTCTTCGGTGGTTGTTCTTCAGTAAAGTTTGAGTCACTGGCTCGAGGAGTGATGACGATGACCCCGGTGGACAACTTTGACAACGGCTCTCTCTTTGGGGGCGCATGCGGCTTGTTTTGGTAGCCAGGTTGGCTGGGCGTTCCCTCAAGGCTGTCGTGTTCCGTGATGGCCGACAAGGGTGCTTGTGCCGGTTTTCCGTTAATTAACCGGACAATTCTCTTCTTTATTAATGAGATGAGGCAAAGCTTTTGCCTCCATTTCGAAGAAAAAAAGATGTGCAACAAAGAACTTTCCTAGTTTTGATTTTTTTTAAATAAGCTATCTTGCCTGCATCAGAAGGACATGACTGATGCAATGGTGAAGTACTAGCAACTCGTGCCAAGAGGTCCTGATCCTTCCTCGGACCAAAGGCCACCCCCCCCCCCACCCACCCACGAAAGGAACTACTAGGTCCCAAGTACGGAGACAACCTAGCTTCCACCGACCCGGCAAAGAGGACCCAGGACGGTGAGGTCCAAGATGTAAAGCCACCCGAGTAGCCGACCTCGGACCCATCCCGCGTCTAGATATGTAACCCTAACCCCGTTGGTATATAAGGTGGAGGGGGGAGATCTAGCACCCCCCCCCCCCAAAGGAGAAGAACATCCTGTAATTGAGAGATAAGACAGCTCACTGATGAATGAGCCGAAGGTCAATAGATCAACCACCAAGAGGAGTAGAGTATTACCTTCTAGGGAGGGCCCGAACTTGGGTAAATCTTCTCTCTGTGTCTTCTACCATTCTGGTCTTCCCCACATGCGCCCCTCTGAACAATCTAGTTGTCCTTCAGACAACACTGCCGGAATGAAAACTCCAACAGTTGGCGCGCTAGGTAGGGGCAATGCGTGGAGATCGATCCCAGCAAATTGAAATGGCACCATCCGTGCGAGCTGGCTTCGCACCAAGCCGGGGTCTCTTCCTCGACCCCCTCCGCCTCGTCCCCGACATGGCCGAAGATCTGATCCGCATGATCCTCTACTCCAAAGGGCAGATCTTACGCTTTGGTGCCCTCGGATTCAAGGCTGACGGCTCCCGGATGCCTCCACCCCTTGGAAGAGCCCTACGACGACGCCTGAAGCTTCAAGCAACCAAACTCCCTGGAGCCAAGACAGGTCGGTGCCAAGTGGGACAAGAAGAAATGGGATAACCATCATGTCTAGGGATTGGAAGAACTTAAGCCCCAAGATACCTAACCTACCCGTGGTGGAGATGTGCCCCCTTCATGGACAATGTTCACGGCACCAAGCGGTGGAGTGCCGCATCATACGTCGGCATGCCGCAAAAGAAACCACCATTATGTTGGTCAAGCAAGGGAGCACCAGAAGACTCGCGCCTACAAAAGCAGCGTGGAAACACCCTCAGGCTGCTCCCGACAGCCCTGGCCACGCTCAGGCAAGTCACAAAAGCGAAGGCGTGCCCAAGAGCCTCGGAAGCAGAACCTTGGCAGAGCAGCTCGTCGAGCAGTGGGCGGAACATGCAAGCTCCATGGCACAAGACCGAGGAGTATCATCTCCTTCACCAGCACGCAAGGAGGAGCGAGCCAGAGCTTTCACCCTAAACAGCGACGAACAAGACCCCCTACCTCCCGTGGACGGATTCACCGGAGGCAACAAGGCCATTAGTAAGGACTGAAGCACAACGAGAGGCAAGCATGGCGGTGGCCTCCTAAGCCCCAAGTTTCCAGTGCCCAGGCCCACTCCGGCCCAATTCTCAAGGTGGCCAAGGTGTCTGACCCCAAACGAAGCGATCGGACTCACAAGGGTCATGCCACCTCTTGTCGTTTTCCCATTGGTACCTAAGCCCCTCATCTTCGGGGCTACAATCCGGAAGGTGCTAATGGATTGAAGGGAGCGTCGTAAACATCATCCATGCCAGAGTGTTGGATAGCTTATAAGTCTCCTGCTCCAGCGTTGAGCTGGTCCGCTCTCCCATCCACGAGGTTGTCTGCGTGCATTGCTCCCAAGCCTTGGGGAGGGTTAACCTCTGAGTCATCCTCAGCTCACCGTGCAACCCATGGACCAACGGGTTGCGTTTTGAAGTACACGCTGTACTCCACTGTTTTTGGACGTCCCAACTTCGTGCTCTTCAAGGCCACCCCTTGCTACGCACGTCTTCAGCTCTAGCTGACGGGCCCCAGGGGAGTTATCGTCACACAAGGACACAACCCCTGATCTCCCGGATAAGGAGCGCCATTAGGTAGGTCAACTTGTGTCCGACCCATCATCGGCGGTCAACTCTGTACGCCCAAACTTGCCTACCGTTCCAACGCTGGCCCAGAGCCCGACCGTGACCGGATGCTCGCCAGGGTCAAAAGGGGAAGGTGGATGCAGGGATCCCCCGAGACCAACATTCTGAGTATCCAAATCGTTGAACAGGGGGCTGATGGGGTTCGACTTGAGAAGTTGTTTCTTCGACTTTTGGTGAGGAGTGGTGAGGTAAAACACGTGAAGTTGTATCTTTGACTTCGGGCGAGGAGTGGTGAGGTAAAACACGTGAAGTACATGCTAGCCAATGATTGGGAGCACCGAGTCCTGAGACGAAGAAGCCGTCAAGTGTGCCCCAGTTTCGACAACGGTAAAGGGATTGACCACCCGAGCGACGTCCGAAGAAAGGGAGACCAAGTCTCCACAATGACGGGAGTAGCATCCATCATTGGATCGTCCAGGAAAGCCTCGAAGGCAAGCAGGACTCATGTACCCTCCCATGAGCTGCTCATAACCGCAAAGTGGGTTGGAACGCTCCCATGCCAGAGCTGAGCGCCGAGACCCCGAGTCCTTCAGCTGGGGGACATCAAGTTAAAGTCGTTGGAGATCATCAACAAGGTCAGGACTTCCGCTCGCGGATCATGGCGCGTTCCGGGCTGACCAAGCTTAAGTAACAGCATTACAACACCTCGGTCGAACGCCCACCGGCCTACTACTTTGAGAAAGACCAGGCAATTTCCCTCGGCGTCGACCTAGCCAAGGACACTTGCAGGCAAAAGAAAGCTCCAACAAATGCGAATTGTCCTGCCCGGTTGGCGTCAAGGATGTTGCACAAAGAATCCCTGCAGCCGAGCTCGAGCGCCCTCCGAGACAAAACACCTGGATGGGCTTAACTCGGGGGCTTGGGGACTACCCCCTTCCTGAGTTTGATCGATCAGGGAGGCTAATCTGGAGGCCTTTTGACCAGTGTTGCCGGAATGGAGAAGGGAACAGACGAAGGAAGGAAACAACATGGGGAGACCTAGCTTTTCAGCCCCGAGCTTTTCAGCTCTTTCAAGGTACCAACAACTGACCCCAGGGTCCTAAACTTTGCTAGCACACCCGAGTGAAGGGCGATCATGGCGTGCCTCGTGGGTCGAAAGTTGAACCCCTTCCATGAGGGGCATCAGGCATCATGGTTAGGGAGACAGTACCTAAAAGCAAGAGGTGAGGGCATTTCCAATGGGAGGTAGACTTTGTCGGCCTATCAACCGCCACTAGGTACTCCGAAGGAATTCACGATACGCCCCCAGAGCAGGCCACTAGCCAGATTCCCCAACTCGGAGCAAACTGGAGATCGCCACTGTTAAGCTTCATGCACTAGCCAACGCAACCAAAAGTCCGAACTCATGGAAAGGGTTAGGCAATCCACATATACACTTCAACACACCCTCTCACGTGTGACGCGGAAAGTCATCACTTGGATAGACTCAATGGTATGGCTCAAGAGGCCTATACGTGGACACAAAGGGGGGAACAACAATTTTTAGATAAATTGCGAAAGCCAGGTTTTGAACTGAAGACCTTAGCTCTGATACCATGTTAAGCTTCATGCATTAGCCAACGCAACCAAAAGTCTGAACTCATGGAAAGGGCTAGGCAATACATATATACACTTCAACAACCATATCCTACCCGTTAATAACTATTGGCCACGGCGTCCCCGCCTAGCAGGGTGGACGTCCCTAGGCGACCCATTCCCTTCCAGCCTTTTTGCCTGACTACACCCAACTCACAATGCTCCCTCTCTACGCATGTAGTCACCAGATGGCGGAATAAAGAGCAAATGGGAACAAAAGGACAAGAGATTCAGTAATGCAAGAGCGATCGGTTACAAGCCAAATTCTCCCAACTATTACACATCCAATAACCCCCGTTCCCCTTCTCTTCTCTTCTACTGAAGCCGCGGGGGAGGGTTGCGAGGGCGAGGAATCCGCCTCATCACCCTTGACCGTCTCTTCCTTCGGTAAAAGCGACGACGCACACTCGCCTCATCCTCTGGAGCACAACCTCCACCACGAGTGCCCCTCAACCCTTCCCCGATGGAGGCAAAGACATCCCTTACGAGCTGAACGCTCTCGAGCGCCTCGAACGACGGGGTGGCACCCGGAGCAACTTTGACCTCCAAGTCAACATGTCATTCCACAAAGGTGACGAACGCTCGGACCGCTGACATACGAGCAGTGCCCACCACACTAAAGATGGCGCGGCGAAACTCTTCCTCGAAAAACTCGATCCAACGAAGCCCGCGGCGACGTCTTTCCACCTCGGTCGCCCGATGGCCCGCCTCAACACACGCAAGGCACTTTTGATTCCTTCCTGCTAGAGCATAATAGAAGATCCCCCAAGCTTCCTCCACGTTCATGGAGGGATGGCCGAGGGACATGGCAATGGCCGAACGGGGGCCCCTGTTGTCCATGACGTTGTCCATGTTTTGCGCAAATGACGACGCCTATGGAAGGAAGCCCGAGCCGCTAGCACCAGGCCACCCGAGGAAGGAAGGCGAGGAACCGCCTCCCCCGCATCAGAATACGCCGAGGCACCGGCATCGGACCCCTGGTGGGGTCTCCTCTCCCAAGGAAGACAAAGCTATCACGAGTCCATAAGGATTGGGGATAATGGAGGACAAGTGCAAGACTCCATGCTTCCCCCAACCCAAGCTTTATAAGGGCATCAGAATCAATCGCTAGTCCCGAAGCGACGCCATGGTGAAGTATCCGATGCAACGCTTCATAGATGCGGCATTGCATTAATTTGCCACGACCACGCCATCCGGCTGACGATTCACCTACCCGGAGCCAAAACTACTGTCATCCCAAGATCAACATGAATTCTCGAAGCATAGGGATGGGGACCCACGCCCTCACCCCAATGGGCACGATGCGTGTACCAAGAGGCGAAGTGAAGAGCGGTTCAGGGGAAACCGAGTCCCAGGCACGCCGAGCTGGAACGAGCCCGAGCTGGGAAGATTCCTAGATAGACATCCCATGTTATGAAGGTCGGGAGGGTCGAGTTTTCATAGACTTCCGTCCCAAATTCCTGTAATCTCCCAAACGTTGTGGCACAATACCGAGCTTGTTTGGTGGTGTACAACCCCCTTGTGGGGAAACTAACCCTGGGTGACCCTCCAAAGGAATGTGGGGTGCGGCCAGCAAGCTGGCTAAAATCCCACACACCTTGGAGAGATCCACCCAAGAGGCCCGCGGGGTGAAAAAACATGAACTTGACATCCATGGCCCGAAGAGTTTCGGCCTCAGGCCAGGAGGATAGCCGACCTCAGTGCCCGAAACGGGCTCCTTCCCCGAGGTTAGGCAAGCTTGGAACCGGGATAAAGGGATGCCCTGCTTGCGGGCCAGAGTACAGCAAGAGATCCTCGGAGTACGTCACGCTACGAAAATCGGGTTAGAGACGTTCTTCCCCTGTTGAACCCTCAAGCACCCATGACCCCTCCGGGAGGCTCGAGAACTCGACCTCCGGACCGTCCATTCCCATCTTTCTTTCTCCTCCATCCTTCTCTGTTCTCAACTCCAGTCCTCGCCTCCCAACTCCCCTCTTCTCCTTCATTGGTTTGTCTGGTTGGAGAGGAAGGGGAGAGGGGCTCGGCCTCATCAGTTCCCTTGTATATCCACTTTGGTTTTTGGCCTACATAGCTTGTTTTGGGTGCAGTTCGTCCATTTGGAGGCTCCGACGAGCTCTGTTCGTGGTCGTTCTTGGTGCTACTACAGCCCTTGCCTCTCTCGGCTTCAGCACCGCCATAGATCGGTCCGGTACCACCCTCTCCACTAACCTCCCTAGTTTTATGCTTCCTGGATCCAGTCTTTCCTCTTCCCCTTTGGCCATCAAATGGGGACTGAAGGTTGGACCTATGCCGAAAGTTCGTGGTCGTCCTTTGAGTCCAATAAATCCTTGCTTTCCCCTTTTGATCTCGCTAGATGTTGTCAACAAAATCCTTTATTTCCGGTGAGCCTATTCTATTGGTCTCATCTCTAATTTCCTTATATCTAAGCGGGTCGGTGTACAAACGCTGCAGGCTATTATTTCCTTCTCATGGCAGCGGTTCCCTTCTCCACTGGTGATGTTTTTCTCTCTAGACTTATGCAACAAGGGGAAACCTTCCTTTTGTCAAGTCTGAGATTAATTGGATTCTAGCATCTCTCTCTAACCTCCATTGCAAAGGCCCACTAAGCGGGTTCTGGGAAGCAACTCTATTTGATTCTAGAGGCGATGGTGCATGGTCTGAGTTTGGAGATACTTGCACAGTTCACGGGTAGTCTCCTACTGCTGGTGAAGTTAGAGCATATTCAAAATTATTGGCTTCTCCAGTCGCTTCAACCTCCAAGCCTCATCTAGGAAGATCGACTGGAGGCCCCAATCCCGATACTCCCCTTCGCTCGCTGGTGCTGGACAAAGATGTGGTCCGTTCGCAGAGATTTCTTTGGTCGGTGGCGAGGCGGCTTGCCAGGCGCGTGTGCAACCAAGATGGTTGTGTGTCATCCCCTGCTGGTGCTCACTACCACGTGGCAATCCCCTGTAGGTAACTATGTCACATCTTAGTTAAGGGTGGTTTCTTTTTTATGTATGTTTGCCCCTATGTAATTGTGTGGGATGTAAGCTTCAGTGAGGCAAGTTTGGTCCACTCATCTTTAATGAAAGCAGGTGTCCGATTTACCAAGGAAAAAAGGAGGCTCGGGAAGTGCGTGAAGGAGTTCCAAAAAGTCGGGTGATCGAAGAAGTCACCCGTTACTCAGGGGCTACTGACGGATCATGGTAAGAAGATTATAAGCCTGGCTCCGAAAGCCACGCATGGCCCTCGGGAAGGAAGTACTAGGCCCTAGGATACGAAGATAGCCCAACTTCCACCAACACGGGAAAGTGGAGCCAAGACGAAGAAGTCCAAGATGTGAAGGCACCCGTGTAGATTGAGAGACAAGATGACTCGCCGTCGAGTGAGCCCAAGGCCAATAGATCAACCAATAAGAGCAAAAGTAGGTTATTGCCTCCTCCAGGGAGGGCCCAAACCTGGGTAAATCTTCTTTGTGTGTCTTCCACCATTCCGATCTTCCCAGCACACGCCCCTCCAAATAATCTAGTTGTCCTCTCGAACAGATCCGCTTCGCCGCCTGACCTCACCTCCAACCACCTCCCTCAAGTGTGCACGTGAAGAAAAAAAATGAGCTCTCCTTCAATTTTTAAAGCAGAGGTGTGTATGTGGTGATGGATCACATGGCTTCACCACGGCACCAAACAGAAAGGAAGGGGAAGAGCAGGGGGCCAGCCGTGCTTCTCCATGCCCTCGGAAGTAGAAGCCAGGCAGGTGGCATGGAATTGGTGAGGAGTGAGAGCAAGGAGCGAGGTGAAAAGGATAGTCGAAGGGAGTGGGGAGTGCAGTGTCGCATCCCAAAGTTTTGATGTGCCATCGAAAGAGCAGCCAGGCGGCCTGGTTGTAGTTGTGCGCTGACCGCATCCGCATCAAGGGGCTTTGTCGTTCCTGCGGTGGTGCCAGAACATGAACTTCATGGCAGCCGTAGGAGTTTTTTTTCAAGAGGAACTAGCTAACTAGCTACTTGATTATGATACAGATGTGAAGCTCCTTGTTGAATTCTGTTGTTGTGCTTCTTGCACAGATAAACATAGGCTTTCGATATTTTTTCTTTTGTCATTATTAAGACTCATAACTTGGTTTTGTACAGATGGAACTGAATGATTGTAGCCATTTCAACTTAAATGGTAGCTATAGGAGATTATTCAAATATTAAAGAGAGAATATAGAAGATGAAATTCAGAATATATGTTGGAGATGAAAGAGATATAGAGGACCCTTTACAGATTGTATGGTCTATATGAAGATATGGAGGATCAAATTAGACTATCTACCAGAGATGGGGGAAGGACATAGGAAAGAGGGATTCTTGCAAAATGGATCTGTTTATCATAAAGAGATTCGTTGTTCCTGTCTTCCTGACCCTACTTCACCTTAATTATTATTTGAACAAAAATATCACAATAAACTTTTGGTAAAAGTTCTATCTTGGTCGGGCTTAAGGTCAATTGAAGCTTAAGCAACATCCAGTATTCTGTGAGCATGTCTACATCTAGGAACTATATCAGCACAAGGCACAAAGTATTATATCACACAGGCGAACTAGCACATTGACGGGTATAGAAATTTGGTCCTAATTACCGGTTGGGCGGCCCGGAATGGAGCTGAGACCGAACACCACTCATCGGAGTAGCAAGGTGGAGGAACCCCGGCAGGCAAGGGGAGCCATGAAGCTAGGGTTCGTCCCGAGCTCACCGTGCGCCAGATCGGAGGGCAGACATACTGGAAGACGCGATTGAGTGTCCCATTCTCACCACTAATTATTCCGGCGAATAGGTGGCCACCGTAAGGGCAAGGCGGCGGCGGCGGCGGGGGTGGCTCCACTGGGCGGTGGCTTTAGGAGCTGTTGGGTGGCCGGCAAGGTCGAGTAGAAAGGTGAAGGCGGTGGAGCAGGCGAGCGTCGAGGGGCGGTGGCGCTAATGGAGGACACGGGCGGCGGCGCTGAGGAAGGTGCACGCTGGGAGGCGGCGACGGCGGCGGCGTTAGGCAGAGGTAAAGCTAGGGTGGGCAGTTGGGCACTGTGGCGCCAGCGGGTAATGGATGAGTTGGGCTTGTGGGTAGGTCTAGCCCATTAGGACGAGGGTTGCGGCGCAAAGACTTATCGGTTTCTCCACTATTGTAGCACGGTTTTTCTAGGGTTTTCGTCAGGTTTTCTTGTTCTTTCGGTTTTCAATTTTACTTCTTTTTCCTTTTTATTTCTTTGTTTTTCTTTGTTCTTTTGTCAGTTTTTTTCTTTCCGGTTTTTCATCGAATTTTTTCATTAATTTTTCTACTTTATCTGTTTTTTCATTTTTCATTTTTCAGCACGTGTCTACATTTTTCCCGCACAACGTACATTTTTTTACACATCAGAGGCATTTTTTATACACATTGAAATTTTTTAAATACACCAATAACACTTTTTAATATATGTTTTAATGTCTATTTTTTCATACACCTTGTACATTTTTCACACAATAGAAACATTTCCTTGTGGTGGAACCAACCCACCAAGACATAGCATTGGTGGCTACATTTTCTGAATTTATTTCAGGCCTTTCGGCTATGTGTCTTCAATGAGAGTAGACTTTTTCGTTGACTACAAAGGCGTTTATGGCGACTTCCTCAATCTTAAGATGATGTGTCGGCTCAGTCTCACGGAGAGGCTCATAGGGGTAGGGTGTGTGTGCGTGCGTTCATAGGGGTCAAATTACATACGTATGCATGAGCGTCTGCGTCTGTACTGTGTTAAAAAGAAGAAAACATTTTTATACATTTTTTACATTTCTAAAATACATTATAAACATTTTTCTTCAAATATATTTTTGATTTCTATTCTTCTCAAGCATTTTTTAAATTTTTCGTATACATCAGTATAAAGTTAATACCTGTATAAAAAATTAAATACATGATTATTATTATTTTTCCAATATATGTTTTAGTGGCTACTTTTTTATACATGTTGTACATTTTTGTGTACTTCAAGGACAATTTTATATGTGTTTAACATTTTTTAAAATACATGATTAACATTTTTTCTATAATGTCACTTACATTTTCTTGAAACACATGAGCATTTTTGGTTACAAACATTTTTTAATAGTACCACTTTTTTCAAACTACCGTTCACTGCTTTAATTTTTTTCAAAATCCCAGGTTTTGTAAAATAATAAATTTAAGTTTCAAGTTATATGTATTAAAAAGGCTCACATATTTTAAATGTAATCAGTAACATTTAAATTTTCAAAATATAAAATAGGGAAAAATGTGCATGACGTCAACCTGACGGTAGGTACTGGGTCAGCCCATTAACTGGCTCCCTGAGACGAGGCCAGGTACTGTCTGGTGCGCGGACGGGACATTGCCGCGGCAGGGGCAAACATTATAGAGAAAAAACAGCTTGCAAAAAATTAGAGAGAAACCTCTAAGAAGAATATGAGAGAGAATTCCTTATTTGACAACATATTACATTATCAATAGAGCACATGTCAACGGTTGTGTGGCATGCACCAATATGATGGCGGCCAACCGCTTTATGGCCATTCTTCGACGATCTACTAGTTCATAGGCTGCTTTTGCTGGCGGTGAGGGTTAAAAGGGAGTTCCCGGTGAAGGGGCCACCCACCCCGAAGCAGTCCGGCATTGTCGTACATGTGCTCATGAAAGGCGATGCGGTTTCCTTGGTTGTGCTGTCAGGTAAGGTCTTCGTTCGGTCGAGGTTATGGTCGTTGCACTTCTCCCTTGAATTGATTCGGTTGACGATGGATTGTTATCCGGAAATCTCACCGAGGAGGGGGCTATAGAGAATGTGTATGAAAGGGAAGAGCTCGGTAAGACCCGGAGATATATTGTCATGCAAATTTCATCATTATTAACCACTGTTTAAAAAATCGTCCGATTCAGCGATTTATCGCTACTCGGGTGGTGACCAATAAAATTATGCCTTATCTTCACCATTTATAATTTGGGCCGATTTATTGCTCTAAAAGCGATTTATCGTAATCTACCGATAAATCGGGCACGTTTCTAGCACTATGTTTGCAAAAACTATGCTTATTTGTGTTTTGTGGATCATGTTATGCAATATGTACTATTGTCCTATTTTGTTTGTCATTATAGGAGGATTAAAAGGTAAGGAATCAAGGTAACACTTCTGTCCAATATTTTGTTGTTATTGAATGTAGCATATTTTAGTGTTGGAACCTAGGATTTGAAAAAAGTGGCCGATTAATAGTTGATTGATAAAATCGATTAATCAACGGATTTTTGATTAATCTCTAATCCCCAGCTGACCAAAATGCTAACGATAAGCGATATCCCCAACATTGATTTTCGTTTCATGACTAGAGAAGTTGTTCTTCATTTTCATGTTGATTTTCACAATAGTAGTCGTGGGGCTATGCACACTGTTCGGACCCCCAATCGCTCAGTTTCCTGAAGCCATGTGCTGGAGTGGGTTGGAGATTTTAGAGAGGGGGAGGGGGGGCAACATGCCCGTTCTACCGCAGTCGTGTATGATAGTGTCCGCACTCACTCATGATGACTTTTTGTGAAATATGTGTGATTGAAAGAATATCTGTGGGGCTATTTGACAGAAAATCGTTTGCTATCATTTTGTTCGACGCACACGAGTTCTTTCTTCCTTATCATGTGTGATCGCTACATTATACCTGTCATGTCTTTTGAAGAGAGCATGTGTGGTAATCAGACCATCGCATACACTTTCTCTTCCTCAATTGTTTGTATGGTCTCGAGGTATCGGACGGATTTAGCTCCGACGTGGTGCGAGGTGCACTAGTAGAAAACAGGGCTTTGGTCCAGGCCAGGCCATCCCACTCGAGGTATCGAATGATTTTAAGGTCCCTTTGTTTCAGTGCAAATGGGTTAATCTGTCAGGAGGCGGGGTACAGGTAGACCCACAGTACGGAATGACAACAGTGGATCTGAACAATCTTGGGTACACATACGAACCATTCGTCTTAGCCAATGATGTGGCGCAGGTTTTCTATGTGAAGGAAATGTCTATCAAACCGAGAAAAAGAAAAGATAAGGAAGCGAATACATCATACGATGAGCCAAAGCACCACATAGTTCTTTCAGGAAAAAGAGACATCGTGGGATTGGAGGGCAAGACAGACATGTCTGAAGATTATGAAAAGTTTCATGAAATTCCTCCCTTGAAAGTCAAGGCTGACCCAAGCACCCTGTTAAACGATGAAGATTATCCATGGTTACGACACGGTAAGCAAAGGACGTAAGCGAAGAAAAAGTGAAGACTTTCTCTCCACAACTATTATGATGATGCCTTGGATCTAGAATATCACTATGGTTACATGTCAAGAAATGAAATGCCTTTTGTAACAGATGAGTTTCCGTATGAAACCCTGATACTTCGAAAGAGATTGTCCGTTTTGTACACGAAGTGCATCCAGTTTTTGCCGTAACGCTCTCAACCTTTTAGCACATGCTATGTGGGTGAAATGGTGATACCCTGCCAATTTTCAACCTTTTCAGAGTTCATTTGTAGTGCTTTTTAATTTCAGTGTTATTTAGCTTTAAAAAATCAGTAAATGCATGAAAAATACCAGATGAAGTCAGAAAGGGTTAAAAATTGATGATGTGGCTTTGAATGGTTCATTTTGAACACACAAAAAGTCTGGAGTTCAAATAAGTTCAAAAAAATGAAATCCCTTTGTGACAGATGAGTTTTCGTCCAAAACCCTGATACTTCGAAAGAGATTGTCCATTTTGTACACGAAGTGCATCCAGTTTTTGCCGAAACCCTGTCAACTTTTTAGCACATGCTATGTGGGTGAAATGATGATACCATGCCAACTTTCAACCTTTTCAGAGTTCTTTTGTAGTGCTTTTCAATTTCAGGGTCATTTAGCTCAAAGAATGAACTAATAGCAAAAAGAATGAACTAATAGCAAAAAGAATGAACTAAAAGTAATCAATTAAAATATTCTGTTATGATCAACTAAAACAAAACTATAATATTCTTCAATAGCAAAAATAATCAACTAAAAAGCTTTTATAAAACTCTAATAGCAAAAGGAATCAACTAAAAAGCTTTTATAAAACTCTAATAGCAAAAGGAATCAACTAAAAAGTTTTTATAAACTTCTAGTATTTTTGAAACTAAAATTATATAAAATTTATGCAACTAAAATTATCAAAGTATTTTCTATTCAAAACATGAAAAGCAAAAAGAATTTTCATAAAGAATTTTTTTTAGAAACTTTAATAGCAAAAAGAATTATCATAAAGAATTTTTTTTGTTAGAAACTAAAATAACAAAATCTGCTTCTGAATATAATGATAAAACTCAGTAATATTAAATAGCAGGAAAAAGAATCACTCCAAAATCTATTTTATAGTAAAGTTAATCTAGTGATTCACACAAATTTCAAAAAATTCAAATTTAAACTATTCAAATTTGAAAACTAATGTCACTAACAGAAAGTTTATAATTTTTGTGACCTAAAAGCAAAAAGAATTAAAAAAATAAAGCAAAAAAGAAAGAAAATAAATAATGCAAAAAACAAAACAAAAAACTGGAAAAAATAAAAATGCCACCTACTGGGCCACCACGGCGTGAATACGACTAGAAACCCCATTGGGCCAGGATTCAAGCCCGCAGAAGGCCCAATAGGCCCACAGGTAGTGGAGTGTGAGATTAGGCCCGTAAGCCTATATTTGAGAGGAGCTCGAGAGGGCAGCGGCAGTGGGGCTAAGTCCTTTAGTCCCGGTTCCAGCCACGAGCCGGGACCAAAAAAATAAAGGAGAAAGGCATAGAGTAGCGCATTTTACAAGCCCGCGCTATTGCTACATTCCTTAGATAAAAGGAGAAAGAAAAGGAAAATAAATAATTGCTTCCTATAGCAGTAGCGTGTTTTGCTAGAACCCGCTATAGATAACTGAGCTATAGCGCATTTTTCTACAAGCGCTACTGCTAGTTTGACTTAACCACCCGCGGGCTCAAAATTTCGCTAAGTCCTTTCCCCCCTCTCCCCCCTGTTCCCCAACTCCTCTATCGTGGTCGTCGGCCGCGCACGCCCTCGAGCTCACCGCCGCCGCCCGAGGCCGCCCTCAACCTCACCGCCGCCGCCCAGGACCGCCGCCGCCCGAGCCCAAGCCCGCCCTCGCTACCCCTGTCTCCGTCGCCGAGCACCTCGCCGCCACCGTCTCTCCCCTCTCTGTAAGAAAAAAAAGAGGAGAAGAAGGAAAAAATCGAATAATATTTATTCTATTTTTTCTTCTTCTCCTCTATTCCTTATTCTTCTCCTCTTTTTTTATTCTATTTTTCTTCTTCTCCCCTATTTCTTCTTCTTCTCCTCTTTTTTTGTTCTTCTATTTTTCGTTCTTCTCCTCTATTCCTTCTTCTTCTCCTCTTTTTTTTTCTTCTTCTTCCTCTTCTTATTTTTTATCGGGAACGAGGGTGTCGAGGATCGCCGAGCGGTCGAGGGTCGGAACTAGGGTAGAGGGTCGAGGATCGCCGAGGGGTTGAGGGTCGAGGGTCGTCGAGGGGTCGAGGGTCGAGGATCGCCAAGGGGTCGAGAGGGGGACGTCGATCAACCCCCTCTCGCTCGACCTACTCTCGAGGACACCCAAATCCTAGAAAAAAACATTGTCGATCTCCTACCCCCTCCCGCCCCTACCCGACAAATTCTCTCGAGATTTATAAAAGATTTATCAAGAATGCCCCCATTATGGATGTGCATAATTAAGTTGATCCATATTTTTCCTGATCTCATCTATGCTTTTATATGTGCATGTTCTCTTGTGTCAAAGTATTGAAGAAATCCATGGTTTCATAATTAGCCAGAAGTAAAAGGGGCATGATGGTACGAAGCTCCCCAAAATTATTTTGGAACGGAGTCCTGATAGGATAATTCACTTTTTGGTATGAAGTTCAGCAATGGCCTTCCAAATAGCGATATTTGAAAGGCTCTTGCTGAACTTTGTACCAAAAAGCGAATTATCCTATCAAGACTCCGTTCCAAAATAACTTTGGAGAGCTTCATACCATCATGCGCTTGTTACTTCCGGCTAATGATGAAGCCATGGTTTTCTTGAATCCTTTGACACTAGACAACGTGACATGTAGAAGGGTAGATGAGATCAGGAAAAATAGGGACCATTTTCTGCACATCCAGAATGGCGCCATTTTGTTAAATCACTTGTTGGTCCGGACATTGGACATTCATGAGAGAGGCGGTCCGGCCCAAACCCTAGAAGCGATGTCGGAGACATCATGCACGAATTAGATAAGAGTTGCATGTGCGATACGTGGCATACAGTTGATCCATCCGAGCTGTTTGTGATGGAATAAGCCGTGTGTGTTGCGGGCAAACGCTTGCTGGTATATAACCTTAAATTTAACCAAAAAAGTGTTAATGCATGTTACAAAAATTGTATAGCTGAAAACTATGTTCTAATACGACTCCAACGATATAATCTTTGGCGACATGCATTCGTATTTTATTAGTTAAATCCTACTTATAAACCAGGATGGGGGTATAGGAGGTAATTAAATCGCAAACTTTTTTTTGTATTAACCGTATGTGTACGTGTCCTTTCGTCCTCCTCTCGCACGTCTTTCACCCTGCCGCCGCAGATGGCTTACAGCGCAAGCTTGCGCAGCGCGCGGGGGCGTTCTTTTGGCCAAACGGCGACGCCAATGAATCGTCGGTGAGCCCGTTCCCACGCAACCTCGCAGGTTCCCACGCAAGCTTCCCGCCCGACTCGGTGAAATCCCCCAAAATCCCAATGCTTAACGGCCTGCTATAAAAACCCTCACGGCCGGCGAGTCCTGCATTGCATTTTCCCCTCCCTCCCTGTAGCTTATCTCGTCTGCTTCTCCCACAATCGCCAATGGCACCAGTCCGTCGTCGTCGCTCAGCCACTCCGCCGTCATCAGAGGACAGCTCCAGCTGGGAGGCTACGCCGCGGCGGCGGTGCAGTCCCCGGTGTAGTGTAGTGCGCGTGGCGTCCCTGTTGGGTGTGCGCGGAACACCCACCACACGCTCCGCTGCCGCTGCCCGTCGGCAGCTGTTGCTGGCCGCCGTTGCCGCCACACCGCCGTCGAAAGCCAGGGCCATCTCCTGCTCCGCCGTCGCGGCCCGAAGGAAGGAGGTGGCCGTCGTGGCCGCCACCCCACTTCCGGCCACCGTGGCCATCACCCGCTCCGCTACCACGACCCAAAGGCGGGAGGTGGTGGTCGTGGCCGCCACCCCATCATCGGCCGCTGTGGCCGCCAGCCCACCGTCGACCGTCGGGATCATCACCCGCTCCGCCACCGCCGCTTGAAGGAGGGAGGCGTAGGTGGAGGCCCGCACGTGCGTCAGCGACCTTGCGCGCTACATCGAGTTCCCGCGGGAGGAGGAGGAGCGCCTCGTCGAGCACGCAAAGAGCCTTACCATAGTCGTGGCCGCAGCACACGCTGACACACAGGCGAGGAATCAGGAGATCTACGAGTAGTCCGGCCGCTTCGAGAGGGATCGTCTGGAGCGGCAGTGGGCGTTCGAGCTGGCGAGCGTCGCTGAATCTGCAGCAGCGGCAGACACCGTATTGCATTTCTCCAGCTCGTCGGTAGGCTCCTCCTCCTCCTCTGCCTCTTATTGAGCGCGCTCGGCAGAGGAGAGGCTGCCGGAAGTAGCACAAAGCCCCTCCATGGTAGTAGTAATATTTAGGGGCTATTTTGTTCAGTTCATCTGACTATAGATGTGTGGTCGAACTATACAATGTACTTAAAATTAGCTAGTATATATAGTTGAACTAGCTATTTTAGTACGTGGTTGGCAACAATTGGGGAAAAGTTTGGTCAGTTCAGCTGTCGAGTTGAACTGTTTGTATAAATTAAGAACGACTGCTTAATCTATGAATGAAACCTATGCTTATTTACTGAATTTTAGTTGCAAAAATTAGATAATGCTAGTGATTTCTAGCTGCATATTTTGACAAATCGTAGTGTTACAAGGATTGACAAATGGCAACATTACTAGATCAACAAATATAAATCTTTCTAGTTTGACAAATGGCAACATACCCAATATGACAGATGCAAATCTTACCAAATTGTTTGTACGTGGTTGCACATGGGTCATCCAAAACAACCGTTTGCGTTGAAGGGATGCACAAATCCCGCGCTGCGGATTTTCCCTCGACTGAAGGGGGAAGACCATAGCTCTCACTTTGCATACGGGTGTTCTATCTAAAATGTTTGCGATTAAGAGCTGCACAAATCCTGCTCGGCACATTTTCCCTTGGCTTCCTGGGGAAGCTGTCGGTTTGCATACGGGTGTTCTAACTAAAACGTTTGCGATGGGTGTTTTATATTTAAAAACGAATTAACTGCGGCTTGGGCGCTGATACGTCTCCAACGTATCTATAATTTTTGATTGTTCCATGCTATTATATTATCTGTTTTGGATGTTTAATGGGCTTTACTAAGCACTTTTATATTATTTTTGCGACTAACCTACTAACCAAAGGCCCAGTGCAAATTGCTGTTTTTTTGCCTATTTCAGTGTTTCGCAGAAAAGGAATATCAAACGGAATCCAAACGTAATGAAACCTCCGGGAGAGTTATTTTTGGAACAAACGTGATCCAGAGGACTTGGAGTGGACGTCAAGAAAGAAGCGAGGAGGCCACGAGGCAGGGAGGCACGCCTGCCCCCTGGGCGCACCCCCACCCTCGTGGGCCCCTCGCAGCTCCACCGACCTACTTCTTCTCCTATATATATATCCATATACCCCGAAAACATTCAAGAGCACCATGAAACCCTATTTGCACCGCCGCAACCTTCTGTACCCGTGAGATCCCATCTTGGGGCCTTTTTCGGCGCTCTGCCGGAGGGGGAATCGATCATGGAGGGCTTCTACATAACCACCATGGCCTCTCCGATGATGTGTGAGTAGTTTACCACAGACCTTCGGGTCCATAGTTATTAGCTAGATGGCTTCTTCTCTCTCTTCGGATCTCAATACAAAGTTCTCCTCGATCTTCTTGGAGATCTATTCGATGTAATTCTTTTTGTGGTGTGTCTGTCGAGATCCGATGAATTGTGGGTTTATGATCAAGATTATCTATGAACAATATTTGAATCTCCTCTGAATTCTTTTATGTATGATTTAATTTCTTTGCAAGTCTCTTCGAATTATCAGTTTGGTTTGGCCTACTAGATTGATCTTTCTTGTAATGGGAGAAGTGCTTAGCTTTGGGTTCAATCTTGCGTTGCTCGATCCCAATGACAGAAGGGGAAACAACACGCATTGTATTGTTGCCATCGAGGATAAAAAGATGGGTTTATATCATATTGCTTGAGTTTATCCCTCTACATCATGTCATCTTGCCTAATGCGTTACTCTGTTCTTATGAACTTAATACTCTAGATGCATGCTGCATAGCGGTCGATGTGTGGAGTATAGTAGTAGATGCAGAATCGTTTCGATCTACTTGTCGCGGATGTGATGCCTATATACATAATCATGCCTAGATATTCTCATAACTATGCACTTTTCACTACTAGGAAAAGGGCTATAGATGGAATGGCCACTAATGGCGCACCAGACATGTGGTGCGCCATTAGTGTGAAAGACACTAATGGCGCACCAGACACACGGTGCGCCATTAGTAACAATTTTTTTATTTTTCCAAACATACTAATGGCGCACTAGGGCACAGTGCGCCATTACTAGTTCTAACTAGTAATGGCGCACCAGCCACATCGTGCGCCACTACTATTTTTTTTTGCAAAACTACTAATGGCGCACCGGAGAATAGTGCGCCATTACTAGTTTAAACTAGTAATGGCGCACTGTTCCCTGGTGCACCATTAGTGTATTTTTTTTGCAAAACTACTAATGGCGCACCACCAGCAGGTGCGCCATTAGTAACCAGGGTTACTAATGGCGCATTAGGTGGTGGTGCGCCATTAGTAACCTGGGACGAGCTAGATATTTTGGACAGCCACACCTACCCACTCACTTTCCCCACTTCATTCTCTCCACCTCCTCCTCCAAGCTTGTCTCGGCTGCCTCCTCCTCCTCACCTCATTTGCACCATAAATTCATCCAAATTAAGTGGTTAAATTACCTTTTTTTGATAGGTAAGTAAGGGGGAAGCTATCTTTATGTTGTTCTCCCTCTCGAACAACGTGCACATGCACTTTTTATGGCCTAGCTAGATTTATGTATGTTAGTGGTGTTGCATATATGTTTGTGTTTGCAGGTACCGGTATTTGAAATGCGATAGTTGCCAATATTTTGCCGGAATGTTGATTCATTTCCGTTTCGGCGAGAATTTTGGCACTATGCATTCTTTTTGGTCCTATTTTTAGGGAAAGTCATGCCAAATTTTTTCTTGGTTCTAAAATATCGTTTTGCTCTACCCCGCAGGCGACCATGGTCCGCACGATGACCGAAGGCATCGTGAATAGGTTTTTGAGCTCCGCGAAGGCCGAGATGCTTGAAAAGAACAAGACGGAGATAAGATGTCCGTGTCGAAGATGCAAGCTGAAGAGCCTTGTTGCGGACCCGGATTCCGGGCAGGTGCGGGACCACCTGCTCTTGCGTGGTTTCATGGATGGCTATCGGTGGCAAGGTGATGAAGATGACTATGAAGTCGTCCATGGGGGTCGGGCAAGAAATGAGGATGGGCAGCAAGACAACCACCGCGGCTCGGGCGGGCGAGAAGACGAAGAATCTCCAGGACATGATCACGACGGTGATGCTGTACACAGTCATCATGTAGAAGATGCCGGACATGAGGATGAGGAAGATGCGGGAGCAGAAGAAGGGCATGATCATGAAGATGAAGATGCCGGCGGAGCAGACGACGATGGACCATCGATGGGCTGGGTGCAGGACCCTCATATTCAAGAGCTGCTTCTCAAGCAGACGGATAACGCAAGAGCTGCCGCCCGAGAGAAAGCCAAGCTGGATCAACTGGAGATAGACGCGGTTACTCCATTGTATGAAGGATGCAGGCCCAAGGATACCCGCCTGAAAGTAACGCTCATGGCTCTGGAGATGAAGGTAAAACACAAAATGACTGACGCATGCTTCGATGAGGACATGTCATTCTGGCACAAACGTCTTCCCAAGGGGAACAAGTGCCCGACCAGTTTCGAGGAGGCGAAGAAAATCGTGTGTCCTCTGGATTTACCGCACGTGAAATACCATGTGTGCATGAACAATTGCATCATTTATCGGGACGAGCACGCGGAGTCTACCATATGTCCGGTGTGCGGCGTCACTCGATACGAGAAGAGGAAGAAAGCTCCTCGAAAAGTGGTGTGGTACTTTCCGATCACTCCTCGTCTGCAGCGGTATTTCACGGACCCTAAGGTAGCAAAGCTCCTGCGTTGGCATGCAGATAGGGAGGAGAAGAAGCGAGAAGATGACGCAAATGATCCGGAGATAAATAAAAAAGACAAGATGCTGAGTCACCCTAAGGATGGGAGCCAGTGGCAAGCGTTGAACTTCGAACACCCAGAATTTGGGAATGATCCAAGGAACATCGTGCTGGGCGCGAGCACCGATGGAGTCAATCCGTTTGGCAGCCAGAGAAGCACACATAGCACCTGGCCTGTGTTTGTGTGGATGTACAACCTTCCCTCCTGGTTGTGCATGAAGAGGAAGTACATTCACATGAGTATGCTAATTGAAGGGTCGAAACAACCAGGGAACGACATCAATCTGTATCTAGGGCTGCTGAAAGAGGAGCTAGACACACTGTGGAAAGCGCCAGCCAATACGTGGGACGCCGCAGAGAAAGAATATTTCCCTATGAGAGCTGCACTGCTCACGACGGTGCACGACTATCTCGGTTTCGGATATCTCGCGGGGCAGGTGGTCCACGGATTTTCTGGATGCGTCAGGTGCATGGATGACACAACGTATCGCCAGCTACATAGAGATCCCGGGTCTTCGAAAACCGTGTTCATGGGACATCGAAGGTGGCTTCATGACGATGACCCGTGGAGGAAACGCAAGGATCTGTTCGATGGTGAAACCGAACCCCGAAGACACCGCGTACGAGGAGCGGTGAGGAAATAGACGAGCTGTTGAAAAATTGGAAAGATTGCCCACTACCGGGAAAGAAGCAAAAGGCGCCAGAGCCGGGAAAGAAGCGAAAGGCGCAAGAACCACTGCTGAAGGTATGGAAAACGAGGTCTGTTTTCTAGGACTTGCCGTACTGGAAGATCCACCGTGTGCCTCACAGCCTTGATGTCATGCATATCACGAAGAACGTGTGCGAGAGTCTGCTTGGTACCCTGCTCAACATGCCAGAGAGGACCAAAGATGGGCCGAAAGCAAGGGCAGACTTGAAATCAATGGGCATCAAGGAGGAGCTTCACGCTAATGATGATGATGATGATGAGGCGAAGCAGGACATGGAAAGTCGTCACAAAGGCAAAAAGGCCAAGAACACCGGAAATGACTTCCCTCCCGCGTGCTTCACTCTAAGTCAGGAGGAGATCGATCAGTTTTTCACCTGCCTCGTAGGAGTAAAACTTCCTTACGGTTACGCGGGGAAGATAAGCAGATACCTAGACTCAGCGAAGCAGAAGTTCAGCTGGATGAAGTCTCACGACTGTCACGTGCTGATGACGCAGATACTTCCAGTTGCAATCCGTGGGATCATGGAAGCGCACGTCCGTGAAATGCTATTTGGCCTATGCAACTTTTTCGACGTCATCTCTCGGAAGTCGGTTGGCGTGAGGCAACTCAGAAGGGTACAGGAAGAGATAGTGGTGATACTATGCGAGCTTGAGATGTACTTCCCTCCCGCATTCTTCGACATTATGGTGCATCTGATGGTCCATATCGTGGAGGATATCATCCAACTCGGGCCGACGTTCCTGCACAGCATGATACCGTCTGGTGTCATCAAAGGATACGTTCGCAACATGTCACGTCCAGAGGGAAGCATAGCCAGGGGCTTTCTGACCGAAGAGTGCATCTCCTACTGCACGAATTATCTAGGCATCGAGAACCCCGTTGGTCTGCCCGTCAACAGGCACCTCGGCAGGCTCGCTGGATGGGGTCACCGTGAGGGTCGCCGCGAAATGCATGTCGACTTCGATGGTCGACTCGCCGACTTTGAAAGAGCAAACCTAGTCACGCTACAACACATAGACGTGGTCGATCCTTGGATGGTAGAGCACAAAACGTTTATTGAGAGGACGTACAATGACCGAGGCTAACAGAGGACAGACGGAGATATAATCAAAGAGCACAACTCATGTTTCACGCGTTGGTTCAAGCAGAAGCTTCTGTCGTACCCTTTACATGAGGATTCTTCCGCGGAAGGACAACTCATATTCGCCTTGTCATAGGGCGCCGAGCACAACCTGATGACGTATGAGGCGTACGATATCAACGGCTACACATTCTACACCGAGGACAAGGACATGAAAAGCGATGGTTATCAGAACTCCGGGGTAACGATGGAATCCTACACC
This sequence comes from Triticum aestivum, assembly GCF_018294505.1. Lineage (NCBI taxonomy): Eukaryota > Viridiplantae > Streptophyta > Magnoliopsida > Poales > Poaceae > Triticum > Triticum aestivum. Next base: position 21,844,150 of record NC_057802.1, read on the forward strand.
GGTAACGACAAGGACAGATACTACGGAAGGATCGAGGAGATCTGGGAGCTGAGCTACGCTGGAGAGAAGGTCCCGATGTTCCATGTCAGATGGGCCAAGAGCGTCATAAAAGAAGACCGGTATTTCACCACCATGGTTATACCCGAAGCCAGATCCAAGACCGCAGGCGCGAACGTCACCGCGAAAAATGAGCCATGGGTACTGGCTTCCCAAGTGGACCAATGCTTCTTCATTACCGACCCGTCAAAGCCCAGTCGTGTTGTCGTGAGGAGAGGCAAAAGGAAGATCATCGGAATGGATGGAGTTGCCAATGAGCAAGACTTCGACAAGTACGGCGACCCGAAGATGGAACATGACGACGATGATGAAGTATCAGCATACACCACAAGAAGAAGCAGGACCACCCTACCTAAAGGACGTCCGTTCAAGAGAAGAACTCCATTTACGAAAAATAAGGGCAAGAAGATTGTGAACAGATAGCTAGCTAAGATCGATTGTATTTAAATTGTAGCCTTCATTTCTCGATTGTATTTCATGGGCACTTTTTGAACTCATGAATATTTTTAAATTTCATGGACACTCGATCTCGATCCCCCTCCATCTCGATCGCTATCCCACCTCGCCAGATCCGGTCCCCCTCGCCGCCGAGCACCCCCCGCACCCTCTACCCCGCTCCACCGGCCGCCGTCGCCGACCCCCCGCACCCTCCCCCGCACCCTCCCCGGCCCGCTCCACCGTCACAAATGAATGCAACTAAAATTGCAAAAAAAAAACAAATTTGATTATATTTTCAAATAATAAATTTGATGATTTTTTTCATATTCATAAATATTATTACTGTTTTTATAAAAAATTATTACTGTTTCATATTCATATTCATTTTCTAAAAAATTATTAGATGCAACAAAAAATAATAATAAAAAAATATTACTAATGGCGCACCTCTGGCTGGTGCGCCATTGCTATATAAAAAAGTTTACTAATGGCGCACCGATCGTGGGTGCGCCATTGCTATATAAAAAAACATTCTAATGGCGCACCGCTTCGTGGTGCGCCATTAGTAAGCTTCCCCCCACACTAAAATCAATCACTCTAATCCCTCCCCTGCCTCATCTCACCCGCGCCCGACCACCATCGACCACCACCGCCCCCGTGCTCGCCGTCCCCGGCCGTGCTCGCTGCCCCCGCCGCACCCGACCACCACCGCCCCCAACGCCCCCTCCCCGAGCCGAGCGCTGCCTCCCTCGCCGTCCCCCCTCCGCCCGCGCCCGCGCCCTCGACGTCCTCCCGCCCAACCACCCCCTCCGCCCGCGCTCGCGCCCTCGCCGTCCCCCTCCCCCCGCGGCCCCACCTGCGTCAACCTCGTGCTCGCCGTCCAACACCGCGCGGGCTGCCCAGGAGGACCGCCGCCATCTTCCTCTTCTTCACCCCCCTGGCGTGAGCTCGGCGGCGACAAGGAGTGGCGACCGCAACGACCCCGTCACCGGCGTGATTCTCCCCCGACGCTGGACTGGTCAGGCCCCGCTCCTCCCCTCTTCTTCACCCCCCGCTTGTCCTCTTAATTTCTATTCTCTTGGTTCATTAATTTGTAGTACTGTTCTTGGTCTGGTTCTCTGGATAATTTCTAGGGTTCTTGGTTTGGTGCCAAGATTGGTCGTGTTTGTTAATAGTACAACTTAGCTCACATGTCTTCCAGAGAGATCCCTGTTCTAGGATCTGAGCTCTCTCTTCTCTGAATTCAACTAAGGCATGAGGAACAAGGGGGGAGATAGCTACTGTCAAATTTTTTAACACTGCCTTACTTGTTTGTCAAATACAGTTAGCTACTGTCAAAAATTTTAAAACTAGGGTGCCTCGGCATCGATAAACCCTAAATGATGAAAACTTAACTTAGCATTTAGGGTGCCTCGGCGTCGACAAACCCTAAATGATAAAACCTTGGCTTTTAGGGTGCCTCGATGTCGATGAGAACCTAAATGATGTACGCTTAGGCTTTTAGGGTGCCTCGGCGTCGACAAACCCTAAATGATAAAAGCTTAGCTTTTAGGATGCCTCGGTGTCGACAAACCCTAAATGATGAGACCATGATCTTGTTCCTTGACAATAACCAACTTTTTGACCAAACTTTTTTTCCTATTTAGAGCGAAACATGGCCCACAACGATGAGGCCGGCGGTTCGGGCGGCAAGCAATTCTGGGAGCTGTCCCAGGAGATGGAGGAAGAACCTCACCGCTATGAGGACGCCGCCGCGGAAGACACCGATCCTGACTACACAACCCCTAGTGGCGTCGGGGATGACACCACTGATGGTGCCGCCGAGGATGCCACCACTGATGATGGCGGCGCACGCACAGATGGCAGCCAACCGAAGAGGCAACGGAAGGACCGGCGCCCGAACGTGCTCGGCACCGTCAAGGAGGAATTTACTGAAGTGAACTCCGACGGGCATCCAACGGCGCCCAAACATGTAGTCAAGGGGTACTCGGTTCAGCTCGGGTGCATTCTCCGGAGCACCATCTCGATCAACACCGAGAACCTAAGGCATAAGGACCGAGGGAATTTGTGCAGCCTCCTCTTCACGAAGCTGCACGAACGATACAAGTTCCCCGCTGAGTTTGCAAACACACGCCTCTCAGGGAATAAAGTGAACAGTGCCGCCCTCACGAGGATGAGCACGGCCCTGTCTACATGGAGAAGCACGGTGAAGGCAATGATTGAAAAAGGTGATAGTTATGAGAAGATCAAGGCTTAATATCCTTTGATGAGCGAAGATGACTACAAGGAGTTCAAGATCAAGTGCGAGAGCAGCGCAACCTCCGAATCAAGTTAGTGGGGGAAAGAAATGCGGGAGTTGAACTTAGGGGTCCACCAACTCGGTCCCGGCGGTTACAGAGTGGCGGAGCCTATATGGGACATGGAGGACGCGGAGCGTGCCGAGCAAGGCCTACCGCCCCGCTTCGAGAAATTACGTGACAAGCAGACTAGGAACTTTGTCAGGGCCCGGTACAAGGAGGACCCGGTAACAAAGGAGCTTACCACGGATCCGAAGACCAGGGCGCTTGAGCTTGTTCTGTTAAGGAATACACCCCCGCGTAATTAGCTCCATATGGTTGCATTCTAATTAATGAAGCCAAATTTCTAAATGGTTCACATTCCTTCCGCAGGAGGCTGAAAGCAGTAGCGCGGGGTCATCTTAGAGCTCCCCTTTTGACACCCCTTTAAATAGGGCGTTGAACGTAATGAAAAACAAGGATAAGCTCAATAAGCCGTCGTCAGCTGGTCGTGTGGCCGGCAAAGGCTTGTCCACAAAATGGTCGTCATACTATACCGCTGGTGGGCGAAAGGAGAAAAAGACCAGCTCGGAAAGCCAGTCGCGCGAGGATCAAGAACTCAAGGCACAAGTGGCGCGGATTCCGGTGATTGTCCAAGAGCAAGTGCTACAACAACTGGGAACGACGCTCACCGCCATTGTGCCTACCTTGATTCAGGGGCTGACGACGTGGATTGCGGGCGGCCAACAGGGGCCTCCCCCGGTTCCCAGCTTCACGGCCAGCAACTCGCACAACGCGCAGGTGGCGCCATTGGTGTCTCCGGCGGAGGCGGTATTCGTGTCTCCGGCGCCGGCACGGGCATTGGAGCTTAATGCACCCGGGTGTACGCCGGCCGGCACCTCGCCAGCAAGCGGCCCCTCCGTCAGTTGCACGCGCACGCCCGCCGTTGGCGGTGCCTCGACATTAGGCGAGCTCGACGACATCACGGTAACTAAGCCTCTCGGCCGATGACTTCATCTCCTTGCCTTTGACTGGGCATCCCTGACGCCCTACATGTTTTTGCAGGGCGTCAACGATGTTCCTTGCACTCTCCTGCACTTCGCGGGCGCCGAGTTGGTCGATGTCGCCAAGGGCAGAATCGTTCAACCGGGCAACCGCGTGTTCCACGGTAATCCGATGCCACCCACCTTGTATAGGGTTGAACTGGTTCGGGTGCTGCCAGGCTGCGATGAGTTGTTACCTCCGATTCGGCCCGCTGGGGCCGACGAAGATGATGTGATGACCCTCAGCGCCTGTGTAAGCTAGCCCCTGCTTTGGCCGAAGAGCCAGATTCGTTTGGGGGCGGGGGACACCACCCCAAAGACAAGACCGCCAGTCGTGCCAGTGCCAAGCCATGGCAAGAACGCCGCAACGCTACCGGACATGCCGGACATCCCTATGGCACAGGATCCGGACATGCATATGGCACAGGATCCGGACGACGACGACAATGACGGCGGTACATTTTCCAACGTCGATAAGTACTTTGCCGAACATGGGTACGGTGACGAGTTCTGCGGGCCTCCTTCTCAAGAACCCAACCCTGAAAAAGACGACCGCGATCTAGCTGGTACGGCGGAGAAACCCAATTGCAACAGGCGTCGTCTGGCGTTCAGTTCTCAGGAGACGCCTCCAGCTGCCGCCTTCACCGAGCCTCAGATAGCTGAGGTGCCAAATATTATCAGCCCCAACACGCTCAAGAAGGAGGTCTGTGAGCAGAACTCGATCCCATTATAGCAGATCAGGAAGAAGGGACGGAAACGAAAGACTAACAAGGGCGCCAGTGCGAGCCAGCCGGCACCAAGTACGATCCGTGCTCAGGACGGGCCACCTTCACCTAAAGATATCTCGAGGAGGGTGCATGCGGCGGGTAGGCCGATGCTACCGACAAATATGCTCAATGCTGCAACCGGTGCTATGCGGAGTCTCCATGACAGTGTTCTTTCTTTGGAGAAGCGGCGTCTCAGAGAGAATGATGTGGCATATCCAGTTTTCGTGGCCAAGGTGCCAGAGGGCAAGGGCTTTGTGGATAGCGCCGTCAGGGGTATGATCGTCCTGTGGTTTGATGACATCTTTGCTATGCTTAACCTTCATCCTCTACACTACACCTTCGTTCGGCTGTTTTCGCTGAGTATGGAGATGCGGATCATTAGAGACAAGACCCCGGACATTGTGATAGTCGACCCCTTCTACATGCGTGCCAAGATCTTGGGCAGCGCTGGGGACCGGCAAGTCGCGAGTTCACACCTCGAAGGCGTCATTCTGGCAAACCCAGATAAGGATAACTTCCTCGTGCCTTACTTTCCCGAGTAAGTCATCTTCTAACTGCCCCGTAACATATGATTTCTTAGATTTCGATCGTTCTTTTTTTCTCACATTCCGTGTTCTGTGCAGTGACACACATTGCACACTCATCCTCTTAAGCCCGAAATATTCCATGGCCACGTATTTCGACCCAGACCGTGACTCCAAGATAGACTACACAAATATCAAGAAAGTTCTTGATGATGCTCTCCCCGGCTACGCCGCATCTAGAGGCACCTTTAAGAGGCCAGTTCGTAGGTACGGCAGGCACGTGTTCACCCACAATACGACGTTCCCCTGCGTCAAGCAGCCGCCTGGCGGTCAGAAGGATGCCTACTACGCCCTCCATCACATGCGGGCGATCGTGCGGGACCATAATCACCTTCTACTACCAAATAATCTCAAAGATTGGGCCGCAAGCTTGGTGGCAATCCAGGACGCGGACATCCGACAAGAATTCTTTCGCATCCAGTCGGAGTTTGCAGAAATCATCCATCAAGATGTCCTTCGTACCTCGGGGCAGTTCTACCTCAAATTTCAACCATCCAACAGTGAGATAGACACAACGCTACAAATGCAAGCTGACAACGCCCGCGACTTCATGACCATCACGACAGACAGCGGCTTCATCCATGCTCCGGTCCCATGAGTCGAGTCGAAAGTAGTGATGCTATGTGTAGTTCTGAAACATTGATTAGCTCATGTTGTAATTAAACTTTAATGAACTTGTATGTCTCTTTGGTTTGGACAGTCGTTCAACTTAGATGTAATCGATGCTATTTATTAGTAGGACCATGAATCGTGCTATTAATGTCTTGCTTTTCTCTTCCGATCCTTTTGTTGCATACTTATATATTGCTTATGTATTGTCTGTTGTTTGGCTAGTGCATAGAGATGCCGTCATATGTCGTGTACAAGGGTAAGGTTCCCGGAGTCTACGACGACTGGGAGGAGTGTTGGAGACAGGTTCACCGTTTCAGCGGTAACAGTTACAAAGGGTACACCACTAGGGCGGAGGCGAAATCTAGATACGCGCGCTATCTAGCGGGAGAGAGGAGGGAGCGTTGGAGGAACCGGATGAAGACCAGTTTCATCGCGATGATGCTCATCGTGATGACCGCAGCTCTCTTCTATGTGATGGTAGTTTAGATGATCGATATCGACTTGTAATGTGAAGACAAACTCGCTACTCGCGGTCTCGAGACTTGTAATGTTCTATCTTTGTTCGGTCTTTTAAATTCGGAGACTAATATGATGAATTGTATTCGGAGACTAATCTTCTATTGTATTCGATGAATCTGATGTTGCTGTGTGGTGCTGCTTATATTCTGTCCAATAATATATTTTGTAATCTGTGCAAAAATCAGAAAAGAAAAAAAATCCCTAATATACATACTAATGGCGCATCACCCCAACGTGCGCCATTAGTATGCCAAAGGATACTAATGGCGCATCACCCCACAGTGCGCCATTAATATGCCAAAGGATACTAATGGCGCATCACCCCGCGGTGCGCCATTAGTATGGCTAGGCACAGGGGTAAATATGGCCCCCTGGGAGGCATACTAATGGCGCACCGTGGCCTATACTAATGGCGCACTGCCTCGTGCACCATTAGTATGTGCGCCATTAGTATACCAGATACTAATGGCGCACCAGTGGTGCGCCATTAGTAAAAAATACTAGTGGCGTGGTGCTAGTGGCGCACCAGTAGTGCGCCATTAGTAGGCAAAACTGGTGCGCCACTAGTAAGCCTTTTTCTAGTAGTGTTTCTATCAATTGCTCGACAGTAATTTGTTCACCCACCGTAATACTTATGCTATCTTGAGAGGAGCCACTAGTGAAACCTATGGCCCCCAGGTCTATTTTCCATCATATTAATCTCCCGTCAACTAGTTATTTCTGGCGCCGTTTATTTTGCAATCTTTACTTTTCAATCTATACAACAAAAATACCAAAAATATTTATCTTATTATCTCTATCAGATCTCACTTTTGCAAGTGGCCGTGAAGGGATTGACAACCCCTTTATCGCGTTGGTTGCAAGGTTCTTATTTGTTTGTGCAGGTGCGAGGGATTTGCTTGTAGTCTCCTACTGGATTGATACCTTGGTTCTCAAAAACTGAGGGAAATACTTACGCTACTTTGCTGCATCACCCTTTCCTCTTCAAGGGAAAACCAACGCATGCTCAAGAGGTAGCAAGAAGGATTTCTGGCGCCGTTGCCGGGGAGATCTAGGCCAAGTCAAGTCAAGACATAACAAGTACCCATCACAAACTCTTATCCCTCGCATTACATTATTCGCCATTTGCCTCTCGTTTTCCTCTCCCCCACTTCACCCTTGCCATTTTATTCGCCCTCTTTTTCCGTTCGCCTCTTTTTCATTTGTTTGCTTGTGTTACCATATGCCTTCTATTTGCTTGCATCTTTGCTTGCTAAAAATCTATTGATATGGATCCACTTAAAGTGTTCTACTTGGATCATCTTCTATCCTTATGCGCTCGTTCTAAAACCCCAACTAGCCTAGTTGATGGGAAATCTTTAGATGAGCATGCTCATTTTGTGCGTCACCGTTTGTCTGAAAAAGGGAGACTCTTATGGGATGAAATAAACAGATTGCTGTGTTATGCTTGGAATCTTTGTGAAATTTATGATTTTACTTGTTGCTCTAAGAACCCTAAAAAACACCTCCCCTACCTATGTGAGTTTAATGATAATGAAATCTTATCTTCTTATGCAAAGGGTGTTTACAGTTACTACGATATTGAACAAATTGAAGAATTTGTTGCTTTTGAGGGTGCTTATGAAGTTGCTTCTTTGATTGAAAAGTATGATACTACTCTCTACGAATCTGAAATTTTTGACATACTTAAATGTTGCTATGAAAACTATGCTCATAATGTCTATGTCAAAGAATTTATAAAAAGAATGACCGTTGCTTCTGAAGAAAATAATGATATGCATGAATCTATAGATAACTATGATTCCGATGATTTGATTGAAATATCCCATGATGAACATGATGCTTGCTATTCTTGTGGCCATGATGCCAATATTTATGAAGATGAATTTGCTATAGTTCCTTATGTTAAACATGAGATCGTTGCTATTGCACCCATACATGATAGTTCCTTCGATGAAAAGCATGATTGCAATGATGTTACTATAAATTCTCTTGATGTCAATTGTGCTAATAATATGCAAAACCCTAAGCTTGGGGATGCTAGTTTTGCTATGTCTACTACTTGTTGCAATGATCATGATTGGGGTGATTCTTCTTATGATCTTGAAAATCTATTTAAGCCCCATGATGAATATGAGATTGATATTAGTGTTTGCAATAATATTGAAAGTGGGTTTGGAAGAGTGTCAACTTTAGATCCCACATATTTGGAGAATGTTCAATCTTATGAATTTTTTGATAAAAGTGGGTTTGGAGAGGTCATAACTTTAGTTAATGTTAATCCCACTATTTTGGAAGAGTGTCAACTTCGCATGCATGTGGATCGTGTTGAAAATATTTTATGTGATAGCTATTTTGTTGAATTTTTTTATGATCCCACATGTAATTATTATGAGAGAGGAAAATATGGTTGTAGAAATTGTCATGTTACTAAATTATCTCTCGTTATGTTGAGATTGCTATTGTTCCTTTCCGCTTCCTTGCGTATGCTAGTTTTTGCTTGCTATGATAATTCTTTTTTCTATAAGATACCTATGCATAGGAAGTATGTTAGACTTAGATGTGTTTGTCACATGTTTCATGATGCTCTCTTCGCGCTTCAATTCTTGTCTTTCATGTGAGCATCATCGAAATCTCAATGCCTAGCTGGGGGCGTTAAACGATAGCGCTTGTTGGGAGGCAACCCAATTTTATTTTTGTTTCTTGCTTTTTGGTTCTGTTTTGTAATATATATTTGATCTAGCCTCTGGTTAGATGTGGTTTTATGTTTTAATTAGTGTTTGTGCCAAGTAAAACCTATAGGATCTTCTTGGATGATAGTTATTTGATCTTGCTGAAAAAATCAGAAACTTTCTGCTCACGAAAACAATTGTTAAAAATCACCAGAACGTGATAAAATACTGATTCCAATTGCAGTAGATCAATAAAAAAATTATTTAGGTCTTCCTATTTTGGTAGAATTTGTGAGTTACAGAAAGTTTGTGTTTGATCCAGATTACTACAGACTGTTCTGTTTTTGACAGATTCTGTTTTTCGGGTGTTGTTTGCTTATTTTGATGAATCTATGAGTAGTATCGGAGGGTATGAACCATAGAGAAGTTGGAATAAAGTAGGTTTAACACCAATATAAATAAAGAATGAGTTAATTACAGTAATTTATGGTGGTGATTTGTTTTCTTATACTAACGGAGCTCATGAGATTTTCTGTTGAGTTTTGTGTTGTGAAGTTTTCAAGTTTTGGGTAAAGATTTGATGGATTATGGAATAAATAGTGGCAAGAGCCTAAGCTTGGGGATGCCCAAGGCTCCCCAAGGTAAAATTCAAGGACAACCAAAAGCCTAAGCTTGGGGATGCCCCGGAAGGCATCCCCTCTTTCGTCTTCGTCTATCGGTAACTTTACTTGAGGCTATATTTTTATTCACCACACGATATGTGTTTTGCTTGGAGCGTCTTGTATGATTTGAGTCTTTGCTTTTTAGTTTACCACAATCATCCTTGCTGTACACACCTTTTGGGAGATACACACATGAATCGGAATTTATTAGAATACTCTATGTGCTTCACTTATATCTTTTGAGCTAGATAATTTTGCTGTAATGCTTCGCTTATATCTTTTTAGAGCACGGTGGTGGTTTTATTCTATAGAAATTATTGATCTCTCAATGTTCACTTATATTATTTTGAGAGTCTTTTAGAACAGCATGGTAGTTTGCTTTGGCTATAAAATTAGTCCTAATATGATGAACATCCAAGATGGGTATAATAAAAACTAGCATAAAAAGTGCGTTGAATACTATGAGAAGTTTGATACTTGATAATTGTTTTGAGATATGAAGATGGTGATATTAGGGTCATGCTAGTTGAGTAGTTGTGAATTTGAGTAATACTTGTTCTAAAGTTTGTGATTACCGTAGCATGCACGTATGGTAAACCGTTGTGTGATGAAGTCGGAGCATGATTTAGTTATTGATTGTCTTCCTTATGAGTGGCGGTCGGGGACGAGCGATGGTCTTTTCCTACCAATCTATCCCCCTAGGAGCATGCGCGTAGTACTTTGTTTTGATAACTAATAGATCTTTGCAACAAGTATGTGAGTTCTTTATGACGAATGATGAGTCCATGGATTATACGCACTCTCACCCTTCCACCATTGCTAGCCTCTCTAATACCGTGCACCTTTCGCCGGTATCATACATCCACCATATAACTTCCTCAAAACAGCCACCATACCTACCTATTATGGCATTTCCATAGCCATTCCGAGATATATTGCCATGAAACTTACCATCGTTCCGTTTATTATGACACATTCCATCATTGTCATATTGCTTTGCATGATCATGTAGTTGACATCGTATTTGTGGCAAAGCCACCTTTATAATTCTTTTCATACATGTCACTCTTGATTCATTGCATATCCCGGTACACCGCCGGAGGCATTCACATAGAGTCATATTTTGTTCTAAGTATTGAGTTGTAAGTAAATAAAAGTGTGATGATCATCATTATTAGAGCATTGTCCCAAGTGAGGAAAGGATGATGGAGACTATGATTCCCCCACAAGTTGGGATGAGACTTCAGATGAAAAAAAGAAAAAAAAGAGGCCATAAAAAAAGAAAAAGGCCCAAATAAAAAAAATAAAAAAATTAGAGAAAAAGAGAGAAGGGACAATGTTACTATCCTTTTACCACCCTTGTGCTTCAAAGTAGCACCATGATCTTCATGATAGAGAGTCTCCTATGCTATCACTTTCACATACTAGTGGGAATTTTACATTATAGAACTTGGCTTGTATATTCCAATGATGGGCTTCCTCAAAGTGCCCTATGTCTTCGTGAGCAAGCGAGTTGGATGCACACCCACTTAGTTTCTTTTGTTGAGCTTTCATACACTTATAGCTCTAGTGCATCCGTTGCAAGGCAATCCCTACTCACTCACATTGATATCTATTGATGGGCATCTACATAGCCCGTTGATACGCCTAGTTGATGTGAGACTATCTTCTCCTTTTTGTCTTATCCACAACCACCATTCTATTTCACCTATAGTGCTATGTCCATGGCTCACGCTCATGTATTACGTGAAGATTGAAAAAGTTTGAGAACCTCAAAAGTATGAAACAATTGCTTGGCTTGTCATCGAGGTTGTGCATGATTAAATACTTTGTGTGATGAAGATAGAGCATAGACAGACTATACGATTTTGTAGGGATAACTTTCTTTGGCCATGTTATTTTGAGAAGACATGATTGCTTTGTTAGTATGCTTGAAGTATTATTATTTTTATGTCAATATTAAACTTTTGTCTTGAATCTTTCGGATCTGAACATTCATGCCACAATAAAGGAAATTACATTGAGAAATATGCTAGGTAGCATTTCACATCAAAAATTCTGTTTTTTATCATTTACCTACTCGAGGATGAGCAGGAATTAAGCTTGGGGATGCTTGATACGTCTCCAACGTATCTATAATTTTTGACTGTTCCATGCTATTATATTATCTGTTTTGGATGTTTAATGGGCTTTACTAAGCACTTTTATATTATTTTTGGGACTAACCTACTAACCAAAGGCCCAGTGCAAATTGCTGTTTTTTGCCTATTTCAGTGTTTCGCAGGAAAGGAATATCAAACGGAATGAAACCTTCGGGAGAGTTATTTTTGGAACAAACGTGATCCAGAGGACTTGGAGTGGACGTCAAGAAAGAAGCAAGGAGGCCACGAGGCAGGAAGGCGCGCCTGCCCCCCTGGGCGCGCCCCCACCCTCATGGGCCCCTCGCAACTCCACCGACCTACTTCTTCCTCCTATATATATCCATATACCCCGAAAACATCCAAGAGCACCACGAAACCCTATTTCCACCGCCGCGACCTTCTGTACCCGTGAGATCCCATCTTGGGGCCTTTTCCGGCGCTCCGCCGGAGGGGGAATCGATCACGGAGGGCTTCTACATCAACACCATGGCCTCTCCGATGATGTGTGAGTAGTTTACCACAGACCTTCGGGTCCATAGTTATTAGCTAGATGGCTTCTTCTCTCTCTTTGGATCTCAATACAAAGTTCTCCTCGATCTTCTTGGAGATCTATTTGATGTAATTATTTTTGCGGTGTGTTTGTCGAGATCCGATGAATTGTGGGTTTATGATCAAGATTATCTATGAACAATATTTGAATCTCCTCTGAATTCTTTTATGTATGATTTAATATCTTTGCAAGTCTCTTTGAATTATCAATTTGGTTTGGCCTACTAGATTGATCTTTCTTGTAATGGGAGAAGTGCTTAGCTTTGGGTTCAATCTTGCGTTGCTCGATCCCAGTGACAGAAGGGGAAACGACACGTATTGTATTGTTGCCATCGAGGATAAAAAGATGGGGTTTATATCATATTTATTGAGTTTATCCCTCTACATCATGTCATCTTGCCTATTGCGTTACTCTGTTCTTATGAACTTAATACTCTAGATGCATGCTGGATAGCGGTCGATTTGTGGAGTAATAGTAGTAGATGCAGAATCGTTTCGATCTACTTGTCGCAGACGTGATGCCTATATACATGATCGTGCCTAGATATTCTCATAACTATGCACTTTTCTATCAATTGCTGAGAGTAATTTGTTCACCCACCGTAATACTTATGCTATCTTGAGAGGAGCCACTAGTGAAACCTATGGCCCCCGGGTCTATTTTCCATAATATTAATCTCCCGTCAACTAGTTATTTCTGGCGCCGTTTATTTTGCAATCTTTACTTTTCAATCTATACAACAAAAATACCAAAAATATCTTATTATCTCTATCAGATCTCACTTTTGCAAGTGGCTGTGAAGGGATTGACAACCCCTTTATCGCGTTGGTTGCAAGGTTCTTATTTGTTTGTGCAGGTGCGAGGGATTTACGTGTAGTCTCCTACTGGATTGATACCTTGGTTCTCAAAAACTGAGGGAAATACTTACGCTACTTTACTGCATCACCCTTTCCTCTTCAAGGGAAAACCAACGCATGCTCAAGAGGTAGCAGGCGCCATTAATGGAGAGGATGCGAGCAAGGCGGGTAGCCATGGAAGTCAAAGGGCTCGCTTCCCGGTGAGCCTGCGCGGTGTACAGCTCGCACGCTTCCCGTTGAGCCTCCGCATTGGAGTACAGCTCGCACGCCTTCCATTTAGTCAAGCACTCAAGCACATGTCCGCACGGCACTGATACGTATCCAACGTATCTATAATTTATGAAGTATTCATGCTATTATATTATCTGTTTTGGATGTTTATGGGCTTTACTAAACACTTTTATATTATTTTTGGGACTAACCTATTAACCGGAGGCCCAGCCCAAATTGTTGTTTTCTTGCCTATTTCAGTGTTTCGAAGAAAAGGAATATCAAACAGAGTCCAAACGGAATGAAACCTTTGGGAGAGTTATTTTTGGAACGGAAGCAATCGAGGAGACTTGGAGTAGACGTCAGGGAAGCTTCGAGGTGGACACGAGGCAGGGAGGTGCGCCTGCCCCCTGGGCGTGCCCCCCACCCTCATGGGCCCCTCTTGGCTCCACTGAACGACTTCTTTCGCCTATATATATCCATATACCCTAAAAACATCGGGGAACACAATAGATCGGGAGTTCCGCCGCCGCAAGCCTCTGTAGCCACCAAAAACCAATCGGGACCCTGTTCTGGCACCCTGCCGGAGGGGGGATCCCTCACCGGTGGCCATCTTCATCATCCCGGCGCTCTCCATGACGAGGACGGAGTAGTTCACCCTCGGGGCTGAGGGTATGTACCAGTAGCTATGTGTTTGATCTCTCTGTCTCTCGTGTTCTTGATTTGACACGATCTTGATGTACTGCGATCTTTGCTATTATAGTTGGATCTTATGATGTTTCTCCCCCTCTACTCTCTTGTAATGGATTGAGTTTTCCCTTTGAAGTTATCTTATCGGATTGAGTCTTTAAGGATTTGAGAACACTTGATGTATGTCTTGCATGTGCTTATCTGTGGTGACAATGGGATATCACGTGATCTACTTGATGTATGTTTTGCTGATCAACTTGCGGGTTTCATGACCTCGTGAACTTATGCATAGGGGTTGGCACACGTTTTCGTCTTGACTCTTCGGTAGAAACTTTGGGGCACTCTTTGAAGGTTTTTGTGTTGGTTTGAATAGATGAATCTGAGATTGTGTGATGCATATCGTATAATCATACCCATGGATACTTGAGGTGACATTGGAGTATCTAGGTGACATTATGGTTTTGGTTGATTTGTGTCTTAAGGTGTTATTCTAGTATGAACTCTATGATAGATCGAACGGAAAGAATAGCTTCGTGTTATTTTACTACGCACTCTTGAATAGATCGATCAGAAAGAATAACTTTGAGGTGGCTTCGTACCCTACCATAATCTCTTCGTTTGTTCTCCGCTATTAGTGACTTTGGAATGACTCTTTGTTGCATGTTGAGGGATAGTTATATGATCCAATTATGTTATTATTGTTGAGAGAACTTGCACTAGTGAAAGTATGAACCCTAGGCCTTGTTTCCTAGCATTGCAATACCGTTTGTGCTCACTTTTATCATTAGTTACCTTGCTGTTTTTATAATTTCAGATTACGAAAACCTATATCTACCATCCATATTGCACTTGTATCACCATCTCTTCGCCGAACTAGTGCACCTATACAATTTACCATTGTATTGGGTGTGTTGGGGACACAAGAGACTCTTTGTTATTTGGTTGCAGGGTTGCTTGAGAGAGACCATCTTCATCCTACGCCCCCCACGGATTGATAAACCTTAGGTCATCCACTTGAGGGAAATTTTCTACTGTCCTACAAACCTCTGCACTTGGAGGCCCAACAACGTCTACAAGAAGAAGGTTGCGTAGTAGACATCAGGCACCTCCTAGCCATTAAAAGAGTGAGGCGTGGCGTCACGTGAATGGTTAACAGAACGCACACAATTTAAATTATACAAAACGTTTGAGATGTTACAGTGGCAGCTATTTGTTTCAAAATGCCTTTTTGGCTGTTATTCGATTGCGCCTTCTCTCAAAATGGACACAAAAAATACCACAACATGTCGGGTGCCATTCCATTATAGCATGCCAAGTTTCATGAATTTCAGACGAGTTTTGGATTTACTAGAATTTAAAAACAAAGTATCTCAACGTTTTGCCGGCAATCAACAGTGCCCTGGTGTTTGAAATTCATTCCCATTTCTTGCATGGGACCTAAGCATGCCCTGAAGGACACATATTTGATTTTTCAACCAATTTATATGCACTGAAGCTTGTGCATGTAGTTCAAATTTGAATTATGCACATGAAATGCCTGGAAAACCCAGTTATGTATAAAAATGTCCAAACGAACCCCAAAAATTCCAAAAGTAAACACAACACTCTTGTTGTTCTATGTTGACACTAGAAATTTTTGAAAGCAATAAGAGGCAACGGATATCGTTTCGTCCCCAAAGGTGGCACGTTCCCTACCGAAACCATCACGCTTGTTGTGAGAAGCTTGTACCCAAACCTGCCCCAAATGGGACAAATTTTTTTACCACGGCATGTTGATGTTACTCCATGATAGTATGCCAAGTTTCATGAATTTCAGACGATTTTTGGATTTACTAGAATTTCAAAGCCATGTATCTCAATGTTTGCGGCCGAGTGACGGTGGTAGGGTGTTTGAAATTCATTCCCATTTCTTGCATGGGACCTAAGCATGCAACCGAGGACACATATTTGATTTTGCAACTAGTTATATGCATTGGAGAATGTGCATGTAGTTCAAATTTGAATTATGCACATAAAATGCCTGGAAAACCCAGTTAATGTATAAAAATGTCCAAACGAACCCGAAAAATTCCAAAATTGAACACAACACTCATGTTGTTCTATGTTGACACTCGAATTTTTTTGAAAGCAATAAGAGGCAGCGGATATCGTTTCATCCCCAAAGGTGGCACGTTCCCTACCGAAACCATCACGCTTGTTGTGAGAAGCTCTGGTTTGTGAGAATCTTATACCCAAACCTGCCCAAATGGGAGAAAATTTTTACCACGGCATGTTGATGCTGCTCCATGATAGCATGGCAAGTTCCATGAATATCAGACGAGTTCTGAATTTACTAGAATTTAAAAACCAGGTATCTCAATGTTTGCGGCCGAGTGACGGTGGCAGGGTGCTTGAAATTCATTCCCATTTCTTGCATGGGACCTAAGCATGCAACCAAGGACACATATTTGATTTTTCAACCAGTTTATATGCACTGGAGAATGTGCATGTAGTTCAAATTTGAATTATGCGCATAAAATGCCTGGGAAACGCAGTGAATGTATAAAAATGTCCAAACGAACCCCAAAAAATTCCAAAATTGAACACAACACTCCTGTTGTTCTACGTTGACACTCGAAAATTTTTGAAAGCAATAAGAGGCAACGAATATCATTTCATCCCCGAAGGTGGCACATTCCCTACCGAAACCATCACGCTTGTTGTGAGAAGCTCTAGTTTGTGAGAAGCTTATACTCGAACCTGCCCCAAATGGGATAAATTTTTTACCACGACATGTTGATGCCGCTCCATGATAGCATGCCAAGTTTCATGAATTTCAGACGAGTTTTGGATTTACTAGAATTTAAAAACTAGGAATATCAATGTTTGCGGCCGAGTGACGGTGGCAGGGTGTTTGAAATTCATTCCCATTTCTTGCAGGGGACCTAAGCATGCAACCAAGGACACATATTTGATTTTTCAACCAGTTTATATGCAATGGAGAATGTGCATGTAGTTCAAATTTGAATTATGCGCATAAATTTCCTGGGAAACCCAGTTAATGTATAAAAATGTCCAAACGAACCCCAAAAATTCCAAAATTTAACACAACACTCCTGTTGTTCTATGTTGACACTCGAAATTTTTTGAAAGCAATAAGAGGCAACGGATATCGTTTCGTCCTCAAAGGTGGCACGTTCCCTACCGAAACCATCACGCTTGTTCTGAGAAGCTTATACCCAAACCTGCCCCAAATGGGACAAATTTTTTACCATG
Organism: Triticum aestivum; assembly: GCF_018294505.1. NCBI lineage: Eukaryota > Viridiplantae > Streptophyta > Magnoliopsida > Poales > Poaceae > Triticum > Triticum aestivum. Next base: position 21,861,483 of record NC_057802.1, read on the forward strand.
GCATGTTGATGCCACTCCATGATAGCATGCCAAGTTTCGTGAATTTCAAACGAGTTTTGGATTTACTAGAATTTAAAACCAGGTATCTCAATGTTTGGGGCCGAGTGACGGTGGCAGGGTGTGTGACATTAATTCCCATTTCTTGCATGGGACCTAAGCATGCAACCAAGGACACATATTTTATTTTTCAACCAGTTTATATGCACTGGAGCATGTTGTTCAAATTAAAATTATGCACCTGCAATGCCCACAAAACCAAGTTAATGTATAAAAACGTCCAAACGAACCCTGAATAATTCCAATTTTTTTGACGACACACCTATAGTTGCATGTTCACTGCAGATAAAAGTTTTAAAAATTCAAACACCATCCTTTGTAGCTGTGACCCCATTATGTAATTCAAATCAAGACGATAAATCAAGTAGATCGCACACAGTTTATTATCACCAACCTGTTGGAAATATGCCCTAGAGGCAATAATAAATTGGTTATTATTATATTTCCTTGTTCATGATAATCGTTTATTATCCATGCTAGAATTGTATTGATAGGAAACTCAGATACATGTGTGGATACATAGACAACACCATGTCCCTAGTAAGCCTCTAGTTGACTAGCTCGTTGATCAATAGATGGTTACGGTTTCCTGACCATGGACATTGGATGTCGTTGATAACGGGATCACATCATTAGGAGAATGATGTGATGGACAAGACCCAATCCTAAGCCTAGCACAAGATCGTGTAGTTCGTTTGCTCAGAGCTTTTCTAATGTCAAGTATCACTTCCTTAGACCATGAGATTGTGCAACTCCCGGATACCGTAGGAATGCTTTGGGTGTACCAAACGTCACAACGTAACTGGGTGGCTATAAAGGTGCCCTAAAGGTATCTCCGAAAGTGTTTGTTGGGTTGGCACGAATCGAGACTGGGATTTGTCACTCCGTGTAAACGGAGAGGTATCTCTGGGCCCACTCGGTAGGACATCATCATAATGTGCACAATGTGACCAAGGAGTTGATCACGGGATGATGTGAGTTACGGAACGAGTAAAGAGACTTGCCGGTAACGAGATTGAACAAGGTATAGGGATACCGACGATCGAATCTCGGGCAAGTAATATATCGACAGACAAAGGGAATTGCATACGGGATTGATTGAATCCCCGACATCGTGGTTCATCCGATGAGATCATCGTGGAACATGTGGGAGCCAACATGGGTATCCAGATCCCGCTGTTGGTTATTGACCGGAGAACGTCTCGGTCATGTCTGCATGGTTCCCGAACCCGTAGGGTCTACACACTTAAGGTTCGATGACGCTAGGGTTATAGGGAAAGTATGTACGTGGTTACCGAATGTTGTTCGGAGTCCCGGATGAGATCCCGGACGTCACGAGGAGTTCCGGAATGGTCCGGAGGTAAAGATTTATATATGGGAAGTCCTGTTTTGGTCACCGGAAAAGTTTCGGGTGTTATCGGTAATGTACCGGGACCACCGGGAGGGTCCCGGGGTCCACCAAGTGGGGCCACCAGCCCCAGAGGGCTGCATGGGCCAAGTGTGGGAGGGGACCAGCCCCAGGTGGGCTGGTGCACCCCCCCACAAGAGGCCCAGGGCGCAGGAAAGGGGGGAAGGGGGAAACCCTAGGCTCAGATGGGCCTAAGGCCCATCTAGTGGGGCGCCCCCTCTCTCCCCCCTTTTGGCTGCCCCCCAAGCCCCATCTAGGGCTGGCCGCACCCCTTGAGGGGGGAAACCCTAGATGGGGGCGCAGCCCTCCCCCTCCCCTATATATATTAGGGTTTTGGGGCTGCCCAAGACACGAGAACGTCTCTCTTTCGGCGCAGCCCTACCCCTCTCCCTCCTCCTCCTCTCCCGCGGTGCTTGGCGAAGCCCTGCGGGATTGCCACACTCCTCCATCACCACCACGCCGTCGTGCTGCTGGACGGAGTCTTCCCCAACCTCTCCCTCTCTCCTTGCTGGATCAAGGCGTGGGAGACGTCACCGGGCTGCACGTGTGTTGAACGCGGAGGCACCGTTCTTCGGTGCTTAGATCGGAATCAACCGCGATCTGAATTGCTACGAGTACGACTCCCTCATCCGCGTTCTTGCAACGCTTCCGCATCGCGATCTACAATGGTATGTAGATGCACTCCCCTTCCCCTCGTTGCTAGATTACTCCATAGATTGATCTTGGTGATGCGTAGAAAATTTTGAATTTCTGCTACGTTCCCCAACAGTGGTATCAGAGCCAGGTTTATGCGTAGTTTTCTGTGCACAAGTAGAACACAAAGCAGTTGTGGGCGTAGATGTTGCCAGTTCTTCTTGCCGCTACTAGTCTTATCTTGTTTCGACGGCATTGTGGGATGAAGCGGCCCGGACCGACCTTACACGTACGCTTACGTGAGACAGGTTCCACGGACTGACATGCACTAGTTGCATAAGGTGGCTAGCGGGTGTCTGTCTCTCCCACTTTAGTCAGAACGGATTTGATGAAAAGGGTCCTTATGAAGGGTAAATAGAAATTGGCATATCACGTTGTGGTTTTACGTAGGTAAGAAACGTTCTTGCTAGAAACCTATACAAGCCACATAAAAACTTGCAACAACAATTAGAGGACGTCTAACTTGTTTTTGCAGCATGTGCTATGTGATGTGATATGGCCAGAAGATGTGATGAATGATATATGTGATGTATGAGATTGATCATATTCTTGTAATAGGAATCACGACTTGCATGTCGATGAGTATGACAACCGGCAGGAGCCATAGGAGTTGTCTTTATTTTTTGTATGACCTGCGTGTCATTAAATAACGCCATGTAAATTACTTTACTTTATTGCTAAGCGCGTTAGCCATAGAAGTAGAAGTAATCGTTGGCGTGACAACTTCATAAAGACACAATGATGGAGATCATGATGATGGAGATCATGGTGTCATGCCGGTGACGAAGATGATCATGGTGCCCCGTAGATGGAGATCAATGGAGCAAAATGATATTGGCCATATCATGTCACTATTTGATTGCATGTGATGTTTATCATGTTATGCATCTTATTTACTTAGAACGACGGTAGTAAGTAAGATGATCCCTCACTAAAATTTCAAGAGAAGTGTTCCCCCTAACTGTGCACCGTTGCGAAGGTTCGTTGTTTCGAAGCACCACGTGATGATCGGGTGTGATAGATTCTAATGTTCGAATACAACGGGTGTTGACGAGCCTAGCATGTACAGACATGGCCTCGGAACACATGCGAAACACTTAGGTTGACTTGACGAGCCTAGCATGTACAGACATGGCCTCGGAACACAAGAGACCGAAAGGTCGAACATGAGTCGTATAGCAGATACGATCAACATGGAGATGTTCACCGATGATGACTAGTCCGTCTCACGTGATGATCGGACACGGCCTAGTTTGACTCGGATCATGTATCACTTAGATGACTAGAGGGATGTCTATCTGAGTGGGAGTTCATAATCAGATGAACTTCATTATCATGAACATAGTCAAAAGGTCTTTGCAAATTATGTCATTGCGCTTTAGTTCTACTGGTTAAGATATGTTCCTAGAGAAAATTTAGTTGAAAGTTGGTAGTAGCAATTATGCGGACTGGGTCCGTAAACTGAGGATTGTCCTCATTGCTGCACAGAAGGCTTATGTCCTTAATGCACCGCTCGGTGTGCTGAACCTCAGCGTCGTCTGTAGATGTTGCGAAACATCTGACATACACGTTTTGATGACTACGTGATAGTTCAGTGCGTAATGCTAACGGTTTAGAATTGTGGCACCAAAGACGTTTTTGAAACGTCGCAGAACATATGAGATGTTCCGAAGACTGAAATTGGGATTTCGGACTAGTGCCCACGTCAAGAGGTATGAGACCTCTGACAAGTTTCTTAAGCCTGCAAACTAAGGGAGAAAAGCTCAATCGTTGAGCATGTGCTCAGATTGTCTGAGTACTACAATCACTTGAATCGAGTGGGAGTTAATCTTCCAGATGAGATAGTGATGGTTCTCCATAGTCACTGCCACCAAGCTATTAGAGCTTCGTGATGAACTATAACATATCAAGGATGGACATGATGATCCTTGAGCAACTCGCGATGTTTGACACCGCGAAAGTAGAAATCAAGAAGGAGCATCAATTGTTGATGGTTAGTAAAACCACTAGTTTCTAGAAGGGCAAGGGCAAAAGGGATACTTCATGAAACAGCAAATCGTTTGCTGCTCTAGTGAAGAATCCCAAGGTTGAACCCAAACCCGAGACTAAGTGCTTCTGTAATGAGGGGAACGGTCACTGAAGCAGTACTACCCTAGATACTTGGTAGATGAGAAGGCGGGCAAGGTCGACAGAAGTATATTGGATATACGTTATATGAATGTGTACTTTACTAGTACTCCTAGCAGCACTAGGGTATTAGATACCGGTTCGGTTGCTAAGTGTTAGTAACTCGAAATAAAAGCTGCGGAATAAATGGAGACTAGCTAAAGGTGAGATGACGATATGTGTTGGAAGTGTTTCCAAGGTTGATGTGATCAAGCATCGCATGCTCCCTCTACCATCGAGATTTGGTGTTTGCGTTGAGCATGATTGGATTATGTTTATCGCAATACGGTTATTCATTTAAGGAGAATAATGGTTACTCTGTTTATTTGAATAATACCTTCAATGGTCTTGCACCTAAAATGAATCTCGATCGTAGTGATACACATGTTCGTGCCAAAAGATATAAAATAGTAATGATAGTTCCACATACTTGTGGCACTGCCATTTGAGTCATATTGGTATAGAACGCATGAAGAAGCTCCATGTAGATGGATCTTTGGACTCACTCGTTTTTGAAAAGATTGAGACATGCGAACCATGTCTATTGGTATATATGCATGAAGAAACTCCATGCAGATGGATCGTTTGGACTCACTTGATTTTGAATCACTTGAGACATGCAAATCATACCACATGGGCAAGATGACTGAAAGTCCTCGTTTTCAGTAAGATGGAACAAGAGAGCAACTTATTGGAAGTAATACATTTTGATGTATGCAGTCCAATGAGTGCTGAGGCATGCAGTGGATATCGTTATGTTCTTACTTCACAGATGATTTGAGTAGATGCTGAGTGTATTTACTTGATGAAACACAAGTCTGAATTATTGAAAGGTTCAAGTAATTTCAGAGTGAAGTTGAAGATCGTCGTGACAAGAGGATAAAATGTCTGTGATATGATCATAGAGATGAGTATCTGAGTTACGAGTTTGGCACACAATTAAGACATTGTGGAAAGTGTTTCACAATTAATACCGCCTGGAACACCATAGTGTGATGGTGTGTCCGAACATCATAACTGCACCCTATTGGATATGGTGCATACCATGATGTCTCTTATCGAATTACCACTATCGTTTATGGGTTAGGCATTAGAGACAACCGCATTCACTTTAAAAGGGGCACCACGCAATTCCGTTGAGACGACACCGTTTAGAGAAACCTAAGTTGTCGTTTCTTAAAAGTTTGGGGCTGCGATGCTTATGTGAAAAAGTTTCAGGCTGATAAGCTCGAACCCAAAGCGGATAAATGCATCTTCATAGAAACCCAAAACAGTTGGGTATACCTCCTATTTCAGATCTGGAAGCAAAAGTAATTGCTTCTAGAAACGAGTCCTTTCTCGAGGAAAAGTTTCTCTCGAAAGAATTGAGTGGGAGGATGGTGGAGACTTGATAAGGTTATTGAACCGTCACTTCAACTAGTGTGTAGCAGGGCACAGGAAGTTGTTCCTGTGGCACCTACACCAATTGAAGTGGAAGCTTATGATAGTGATCATGAAACTTCGGATCAAGTCACTACCAAACCTCGTAGGACGACGAGGATGCGTACTACTTCAGAGTAATGCGTGATCCTGTCTTGGAAGTCATGTTGTTGGACAACGATGAACCTATGAGCTGTGGAGAAGCGATGGTGGGCCCATATTCCGACAAATGGTTAGAAGCCATGAAATCCGAGATAAATGGTCTTTGAGAAGAAGACGGACGTGGACGGTAATGTTACCGTCTATGAAGCTCGACTTGTGGCAAAGAGTATTTCCACAAGTTCAAGGAGTTGACTACGATGAGATTTTCTCATCCGTAGCGATGCTTAAGTCCGTCGGAATCATGTTAGCATTAGCTGCATTTATGAAATCTGGCAGCTGGATGTCAAAACAAGTTTCCTTACCAGTTTTCGTAAGGAAAGGTTGTATGTGATACAATCAGAAAGGTTTTGTCGATCCTAAGGATGCTAAAAGGTATGCTAGCTCCAACGATCCTTCCATGGACTAGAGCAAGCATCTCGGAGTCAGAATATACGCTTTGATGGAGTGATCAAAGTTTTTGGGTTTATACAAAGTTTGTTAGAAACTTGTATTTACAATAAAGTGAGTGGGAGCGCTACAACATTTCTGATAAGTATATGTGAATGACATATTGTTGATCCGAAATGATGTAAAATTTCTGGAAAGCATAAAGGGTTGTTTGAAAGGAGTTTTTCAAAGGAAGACCTGGATAAAGCTGCTTACATATTGGGCATCAAGATCTATAGAGATAGATCAAGACGCCCGATGATACTTTCAAAGAACGCACACCTTGACATGATTTTGAAAGAGTTCAAAATAGATCAGCAAAGAAGGAGTTCTTGGCTGTGTTACAAGGTGTGAGTATTGAGTAAGACTCAAGACCTGACCACAGCAGAAGAGAGAGAAAGGACGAAGGTCGTCCCCTATGCTTTAGACGTAGGCTCTACAGTATGCTATGCTGTGTACCGCACATGAAGTGTGCCTTGCCATGAGTTGGTCAAGGGGTACAATAGTGATCCGGGAATGGATCACATGACAGCGGTCGAACTTATCCTTAGTATCTAGTGGACTAAGGAATTTTCTCGATTATGGAGGTGAAAAGGAGTTCGTCGTAAAGGGTTACGTCGATGCGAACTTTGACACTAATCCGGATGACTCTGAGTAGTAAACCGGATTCGTATAGTAGAGCAGTTATTTGAAATGGCTCCAAATAGCGCGTGGTAGCATCCACAAGATGACATAGATATTCGTAAAGCACACACGGATCTGAAAGGTTCAGACCCGTTGACTAATAACCTCTCTCACAAGCATAACATGATCAAACCAGAACTCATTGAGTGTTAATCACATAGTGATGTGAACTAGATTGTTGACTCTAGTAAACTCTTTGGATGTTGGTCACATGGTGATGTGACCTGTGAGTGTTAATCACATGGTGATGTGAACTAGATTATTGACTCTAGTGCAAGTGGGAGACTGTTGGAAATATGCCCTAGAGGCAATAATAAATTGGTTATTATTATATTTCCTTGTTCATGATAATCGTTTATTATCCATGCTAGAATTGTATTGATAGGAAACTCAGATACATGTGTGGATACATAGACAACACCATGTCCCTAGTAAGCCTCTAGTTGACTAGCTCGTTGATCAATAGATGGTTACGGTTTCCTGACCATGGACATTGGATGTCGTTGATAACGGGATCACATCATTAGGAGAATGATGTGATGGACAAGACCCAATCCTAAGCCTAGCACAAGATCGTGTAGTTCGTTTGCTCAGAGCTTTTCTAATGTCAAGTATCATTTCCTTAGACCATGAGATTGTGCAACTCCCGGATACCGTAGGAATGCTTTGGGTGTACCAAACGTCACAACGTAACTGGGTGGCTATAAAGGTGCACTACAGGTATCTCCGAAAGTGTCTGTTGGGTTGGCACGAATCGAGACTGGGATTTGTCACTCCGTGTAAACGGAGAGGTATCTCTGGGCCCACTCGGTAGGACATCATCATAATGTGCACAATGTGACCAAGGAGTTGATCACGGGATGATGTGAGTTACGGAACGAGTAAAGAGACTTGCCGGTAACGAGATTGAACAAGGTATCGGGATACCGACGATCGAATCTCGGGCAAGTAACATACCGATAGACAAAGGGAATTGTATACGGGATTGATTGAATCCCCGACATCGTGGTTCATCCGATGAGATCATCGTGGAACATGTGGGAGCCAACATGGGTATCCAGATCCCGCTGTTGGTTATTGACCGGAGAACGTCTCGGTCATGTCTGCATGGTTCCCGAACCCGTAGGGTCTACACACTTAAGGTTCGATGACGCTAGGGTTATAGGGAAAGTATGTACGTGGTTACCGAATGTTGTTCGGAGTCCCGGATGAGATCCCGGACATCACGAGGAGTTCCGGAATGGTCTGGAGGTAAAGATTTATATATGGGAAGTCCTGTTTTGGTCACCGGCAAAGTTTCGGGTGTTATCGGTAATGTACCGGGACCACCGGGAGGGTCCCGGGGTCCACCAAGTGGGGCCACCAGCCCCAGAGGGCTGCATGGGCCAAGTGTGGGAGGGGACCAGCCCCAGGTGGGCTGGTGCGCCCCCCCACAAGAGGCCCAGGGCGCAGGAAAGGGGGGAAGGGGGAAACCCTAGGCTCAGATGGGCCTAAGGCCCATCTAGTGGGGCGCCCCCTCTCTCCCCCCTTTTGGCCGCCCCCAAGCCCCATCTAGTGCTGGCCGCACCCCTTGAGGGGGGAAACCCTAGATGGGGGCGCAGCCCTCCCCCTCCCCTATATATATTGGGGTTTTGGGGCTGCCCAAGACACGAGAACGTCTCTCTTTCGACGCAGCCCTACCCCTCTCCCTCCTCCTCCTCTCCCGCGGTGCTTGGCGAAGCCCTACGGGATTGCCACGCTCCTCCATCCCCACCACACCGTCGTGCTGCTGCTGGACAGAGTCTTCCCCAACCTCTCCCTCTCTCCTTGCTGGATCAAGGCGTGGGAGACGTCACCGGGCTGCACGTGTGTTGAACGCGGAGGCACCGTTCTTCGGTGCTTAGATCGGAATCAACCGCGATCTGAATCGCTACGAGTACGACTCCCTCATCCGCGTTCTTGCAACGCTTCCGCATCGCGATCTACAATGGTATGTAGATGCACTCCCCTTCCCCTCGTTGCTAGATTACTCCATAGATTGATCTTGGTGATGCGTAGAAAATTTTGAATTTCTGCTACGTTCCCCAACACAACCGTGTGAGATGCAACACAAAATATCTTGGAGCACCGTCGGAGTATAGTACGCCTATGGCTTACACGAGAAGGTGCGTCGGCTACAGTCCACAGCCGGCGTGTCAAGCACACTAGCTCACTCCCCAAATATCATTTCACTGTTCATTCGTCGCTGGTGAAAGATGGGGATGTGGACCCACATCGTGAGGGCAACTTCGGCGGCCCACTCTGCCAAGAGCGCGGCCGTAGCCGCCAGGAGCGTGCTAACAAGCTTCGTGAGGGCGACCACAGTCTGTGTCCGGGCGGCCAAGGCATCCCAAACGGCCGTTGTTGCTTCTCAGGCGGTAGCAGCAGCATCTGCCTCAGGGATAGCAACTGGCGAGAGCACCACAACAGCTGTCCATTCCGCAGCGGCGGCCTTAGCCCTGATGGAGGCCGCCCACTACCATGTTGAGGCCGTCGACACCCAGCTCGTGGCAGTCACCGCACAAATCAAACGAAGCTTCTCCGACAACGGTCGGCAACCCACGGCCGAAGAGCTGGCAATCACCGAGAGAGTTCGAGCAGCCATCCGTTCCTGCGCGGCATACCTTGCCACAACGGAGCCCGCCAGAGCACAAATCGCGGCTGCCCACGCCCAGCTCGTGGCGGACTATTCGAAAGATATGGCGGACGCGGATGGCGAGATGCTTGCCGAGTATGGTGCAATTGATGCCATGGAGCCCCTTCTCCAGGAGACCGTCGGGCACGAGCTGGACATGGAGGCGGCGACGAAGATCGACGAGCACCAGCCGTAGTAGTACTCTTTGTTTTGTTTAATTAAGAGCGCCGGTCTTTCTTTTGTTAGAGTAATGTTTAGGTTAGCTTGCTCTTTTTAATTGCTGAACTTGCTCGATTAAGAAGCAGTCTCCTTTGTGTACCCAAATTATGCAATGATGTGGATGACCACTATAACCAGGGAAGTTCGAACCAAAATTTTCGACGTTCAAACTCAACACACACGGGTTAAGCTATCTGAATCGTTTGCAATGTTCACATATCGCACATAGTTCTGAATAAGGGACCGTGTCTGATGACACTTTGCGCGCCAGCTTTTTCGCTGAAACGATTCCAAATTTTTGGCTTCCGCGAAATATCTACCTCCCCGCCCCCTCCCCTTACCAAAAGCCACATTTCCCCTGTTTCCGCCTTCCTTTCCAAGTTGAAACCTTCACTCCTTGCTTGCAGGGCCACCTCCTCGCCGGTGACCCTCCTTCACGCTGCTCGGCCTCGCCTATCCAGGCAGGTAATCCACACCCGACCCCCATCCTCCTCCTCCTTCCACATCCCACATGCCCCAACTGCCGGCGCGAGCGCGACACCTTCCACCCAAATCACCGACCCCTCCACCAAATAAGCGCCGCCCTAAGCCATGGTGGACGCAGTATAGCCAGGATCTCAAGGAGCATTTGGCAGCGGAGAAGCAAATCGCGGCCGCACGCGCGGATGAGGTCGTGATGGCTGCCATTCGTGCCAACCCCCAGATCTTGGAGGAGCACCTCGCCGTTGAGGCCACCGTTGACGCCACGCGCTCCGACGCCACGATGCGGTTGGCTGCTCTAAACGTCAGTTCGTGGCGTTTTCTTAAGGCCGTCGTTTGCTAGCTACTGCCTTTCCTTAACAAATTCTAGTGAATTGTTCTATCTACTTTTACCATGCAATCTTCTGCTATAGTGTATATGTTCTATATGTTGTGCAATGTGGTGTTCAGTTAACTGCTTGGTTCAATTCTGCAAATGTGATGTTCAATTCTTCAGGGTGCAATATTTCCAAGTTAAGCATGCTTGGTTTGGTTAACTGTCTGATCTTCTATTATGAGTATGTTATATTCTGCAATGTGGTGCTCAGTTAACGTTTGGTTCATTTGTTGTGGTGTTTAGTTAACTGCTTGGTTCAATTCTGCAATGCGATGTTCAATTGTTGTGGCTGCATTCTGTTATTGTATACCATGTGAGAAATAAATCGAATTTGGTTGTACTAAATACATGAGAAACAAATACAATTGCTATATTTCCAAGTTGTTAAGCATGCTTGGTTTGGTTAACTATCTGATCTTCTACTAGGAGTATGTTATATTGTGCAATGTGGTGCTCAGTTTATGTTTGGTTCATTTGTTGTGGTGTTTAGCTAACTGCTTGGTTCAATTCTACACTGCGATGTCCAATTGTCGTGGGTAGAATTTTGTATTATTGTGCATGTGAGGAATAAATTGAATTTGGCTGCACTTAATACATGAGAAACATATACAAGTGCTATATTTCCTAGTTCTTAATCATGCTTGGTTTGGATAAATGGGTTTTCCATGTGGCTTGAATTAATCTGATGAATCTGCAATGTGCTTATTTTTCATTAACATATTTAACTGATGGCATGTGAACCCTTACTTAACCTGATGACTAACTACCTCATATGTGTTGCAGGGAAACAATAGGAAGCACTGAGGTTTACAATCGAGGTTAGCACGTGCATGGTCCGTTGTCTAATAGCACATTATTGTGCAATTGCAGGAACCATTCTAATATTTAGGTTTTTAACAATTTGGTCTTGCACATGTTGGTCCTGCTGTCAGAGGTTTTGACCCACTGTTCGACCCTTTTTGCATATGGGGAAATGAGTTGTCCATGAATATCAGTCAAGTCAAGAAACTCAGAAAGATTGTTAGGATAAAGAAATTAGCGACAAAAACAACAAGATCTTTGTCTGCACAATGAAGAAGACATCAGTTCACTACAGGATGGTACTAACTATTATACCTTGCCTTTTTTATTCCTTTGCCCCATTTCCAATATAGAGAAGATATTTATGCACACCCTTGTTTTCAGGCCTTTCCAAAGCAGTTCACTGATGATTACCTCTCAAACCACATGTATGGTCAGGAGGCGAGGAAGGTATTCATACAACACCCACGGTTCAATATTGAAGTGTTCCTGAAGAGGTAGAAGGATGGACGGTCAATCATCCACAAGCACTGGCCTGAAGTTACAAAGACCTTCAACATCAATGAAGGCTCAATATACGCCTTCTGCTTCAGCAGTTTTCTAGACGAGATACATCTGTCTATGTACCATCTATGATGCTAATTTTGAAAGGTTATAGATATTGCATGTGAAAGTTGCTCCTGGTGTAGTTGTGCAATGGGGTAGCTGAGTGCTAAAGCTATATGATGTTGTACTCTGATGTATTTCAATTATGAAAACGAAATATATTGTGTGCTTAATATGAAATGTCAATTAGATTAATAAATGGATTATGAATAATCGGATAATTAGCCTGCTAATTGGGTTTTTCTATTGCAAACGGTTATTGAGAAAACACCGTGTGCGATGCATTCAATAATGCACACAGTTTCTAGGAATAAATCGTGTTAGATTAATGAACAATCACACACGACATCCTCTTGAAAACTGTTTGCGTTAGGCCACCTGGCGCAAACGTTTACCACATAAAAACTGTGTCTGATGGACATTCCTTGACACACAGTTTTTTCTAGGCACCGTGTGTGATGAATTCAATAACACAAACGATAAAATTGTTAATATCATGTGCAATGGAAACGCTATCACAAACGATTTAACCAGGAAAATTGTGTGTGATGTACTTGCGAACAGAAACATTGTCCTTGGAGCGACTGTGTGGGATGTATTTACGAACGAAAACGTTTAGCGCTGGCTGACCGTGTGGGATGTACTTACATCCAGAAATGATTTCGTCTGTATAATTGTATTTTTTTAGCACTATTGTACGTATTTCTGTATTTGAGTGCTCACCGGTCGCACACGACCTCATTTTGCCGAGCGTGTGTGCAAGGAGGGCATATCCCCGACGATTTCTGGGTCGTGTGGGAAGGACCCCCTATCGCTTACACTCACTTGGCGACGGTTCCAAAGGCCGTCGCGGAAAGGGGTTAAAAACCGTTTGTTTAGTAGCTCGCTGTACTAGTGCGTGCTGAACCGGTACTAAAGGAGGGGACCTTTAGTCCCCACCCTTTAGTGCCGGTTACAGAACCGGCACTAAAGGGCATTACGAACCGGGACTACAGCCCGGTTCTGCACTAGTGGAGAGAAGTAGGTCCTAGATACAATGTGTTATTATGTGGTACAATGTGTTAGAGTTGATGATGATGAAAAGGAGTTGTGATTATGACTAGTGACCAACTTGCTATATGATGTCTCATTGATGAAAATGATGATCATGAGGAGGTGTTATATGACAATGATATATTATGATGATAAGTTGTTAATGATATGATGATGATGATATTTATTATATCATTGGGTGAAAGAACCGCGGATTAGCTTCAAGTGGATGTCCATCCACTTGAAACTAGTCCACGGTTCTTTCATCCAGTGATGTAATAACTCATTATGATGTAAAAACAATTTCTAAATTGCTGCTGTATGAAAACTTGTATAAAGGTGTATGAATACAACATGAAATAAAAAGATATAATACTGAATAATAGTAGTAGCGCGGGCTACGAGAAGCGCTACTAGTAATTACTAGTAGCGCCCTTTTCAGGAAACGCTACTACTAAGTGGATATAGCAGTAGCGCGGGTAAACCAACGCTACTGCTAACCTTTAGCTGTAGCGTCGTACTAGTAGCGCTGCCACCCGCGCTACTGGTAGGCAAAAAACCCGCGCTACTACTAGGCTTTTCCCTAGTAGTGATTAATTAAGCCTGTGCTGACTAGCTAATTGATGCATTAATTGTTTTGGTATGTACATATATTAACTCTTCTTCCTTCTTTTATAGCCCTCCGGATCGAGCCAAACTTCGGTAACGAGACGAGGCCCGAAGAAAAGGTTGCGCCAGGATGAAAGGTTCACGATCACAGCAATCTCGGACGATGGCCAACCGATTGAACCCAGGCGGACCAAGGAAGCATTTTCTGCTCAGTGCGGGGCTATTGTTAGAGACATGATCCCGATCAGCATCCAGCTATGGAATAAGCCTAAGAACGAAGACCCTCAAGTTCCTTATGTCAACGATAGACAGAAAGATGATCTTTGGACCTCGCTGAAGGCAAATTGCACCCTACCGCCACAGGAGGATCTGGATAAGCCAGTTATAGAGCCATTGGTCAAGGCTCATGCTCTTAAGAAGATGGCAGATCTATTCAGGAGGTTGAAGAATGAGTTGAAATCAACGTATGTCGACAAAGGGAAGACTCCAGAATTCACCGGCTGATTTGAGAAGATAAGAGATCACTGGCCCGCATTTGTGGCCTACAAGACATCGGACAGGAGTAAGAAGATGTCAGGGACAAACAAGATAAATGCTGCAAAGAAGCTGTATCACCATCGCATGGGGTCAGGTGGCTACCTCAAAGCCCGACCGTTGTGGGACAAAGCTGAGAATGACCTGATTGCTAAAGGGGTCGAACCAGAGACATTGAACTGGCTAGACCGTTCAAGGACTTGGTTCTTCGGGGTTGGGGGAACCTTGGACCCTGAAACAGGGAAGTGCGTTTGGACGGACTAGCAACTTGCAACACCCGTCAAGAAGCTTCAGAAGTGTATCGCCGCAGCGCAGCAAGGGACGTTCGTTCCCGACAGAGAGAATGATGAGCTAACCGAGGCTCTCGGGAATCCTGAGCACCCTGGACGAACACGAGGCACGCTAGGCTCCATTGCGTGGAAGGTTGGGTTTCCCAGCGCAGGCGGTTATAAAACTCGGGAGAGGAAGAGGAAACTAGAGCAGAGCAAAATGCAAAAGCTGAATGCAAGAGTACAAAAGCTAGAGGAACAAGTTGAGAGCCAGCGGGCTGTGGAGCTACCCCAGAAGCTACCCCGCCATCTCAGCGGAGAAGCAGCATGGCTTCCACCAAGCTCGTTCAGCAGCCTTACTTCATGGCTCCTAGCTACCCTGAGGATGCTATCATGGAGGCTCGACATTGCCAGCTTATGACGCAATGGCAGAACCTCAAAGTCAAGGCGGTTGTCAGCTCTGTTGCACTTCCTCAACCCGACGGAACTTTTCACTATCGTCCGATTCCACATGGCTATGCTGTTGTGATGGTGGATGAAGTAATGGAGGGATTTGAGGAGCTCGAGATTGACCACCCTACAGGTAAAGGGGAGACTCAGCTGGGTCTTGCTCTAAAGACTCTATGTCTATGGCGGAAGGAGCACATCAAGCTTCCGAACTGGACGCCTCCGCCTCCTCCTCCTCCGGCGAGTCAGGGCACTCCGCCGCCTCCTCCTCCTCCTCCTCCAGCGAGTGATCAGGGCACTCCGCCTCCTTCTTCGGCTGCTCCAACGCGTGAGGCCGGCACTCCGCCTCCTCCTTCGCCTCCTCCTGCGCGTCCGAGCAGTCCGCCTCCTCCTCCACCTCGACAGCATCGGTGGAAGACAGACGCTGCCGCTCCGGCTCCTCTGGCTCGTGGGAGCACTCCACCTCCTTCTTCGCCTCGTAAGCAACGAGGGAAGAGAGACGCCGCCGCTCCGACGTCTAGCAGTACAACCAGAGGCGGGAGGCAATACAGATACAGTCCATCTCTCAAGCCTCTAGGGAAGTTACCATACGAGAGGACCATAGAGGAAAACGCGGAGATCTGTGAAGCCTATGTGAAAGACTTTTTCACAAAGAAACCTCCACCTTCGAAGGAGATGATAGATCCAGTGAAAGCAAAGCGCACTATCGATGCCCTGAAGCGACCACCACCGCCTTCGCCGGATGACAACCATGTCCGCGCTCTTAAAAAGACACTAGAAGATGCGCGCCGGTCGGGAACTACTTCAAGTGATGCAAGGTTAGAAGAACGAAGAAGTGGGAAAAAAATTCCCCAACTCGGCGAACAGGCGAACCAATCGTACCCCCCGCTCAAGGTGTCTAGCGATATCGTCGCATATCTGCCTGGGATGGTGCCCGGTACCAATCCTGGTGATTACCTGGGTGATGATGTACATTTTGATACAATGGAGGTGGAAGTGTTCAGATACCAGTACGGTAAGCCTCTCGTCAAAGATGGAAGTCTGATGTCTACTACGTAACCTTCTTCTTGTAGACGTTGTTGGGCCTCCAAGTGCAGAGGTTTGTAGGACAGTAGCAAATTTCCCTCAAGTGGATGACCTAAGGTTTATCAATCCGTGGGAGGCGTAGGATGAAGATGGTCTCTCTCAAGCAACCCTGCAACCAAATAACAAAGAGTCTCTTGTGTCCCCAACACACCCAATACAATGGTAAATTGTATAGGTGCACTAGTTCGGCGAAGATATGGTGATACAAGTGCAATATGGATGATAGAATATGTTTTTGTAATCTGAAAATATAAAAACAGCAAGGTAACTAATGATAAAAGTGAGCACAAACGGTATTGCAATGCGTTGAAACAAGGCCTAGGGTTCATACTTTCACTAGTGCAAGTTCTCTCAACAATAATAACATAATTGGATCACATAACTATCCCTCAACATGCAACAAAGAGTCACTCCAAAGCCACTAATAGCGGAGAACAAACGAAGAGATTATGGTAGGGTACGAAACCACCTCAAAGTTATTCTTTCGGATTGATCTATTCACGAGTTCGTACTAGAATAACACCTTAAGACACATATCGACCAAAACCCTAATGTCACCTAGATACTCCAATGTCACCTCAAGTATCCGTGGGCATGATTATACGATATGCATCACACAATCTCATATTCATCTATTCAACCAACACAAAGTACTTCAAAGAGTGCCCCAAAGTTTCTACCGGAGAGTCAAGACGAAAATGTGTGCCAACCCCTATGCATAGGTTCATGGGCGGAACCCACAAGTTGATCACCAAAACATACATCAAGTGGATCAATAGAATACCCCATTGTCACCACGGGTATCCCACGCAAGACATACATCAAGTGTTCTCAAATCCTTAAAGACTCAATCCGATAAGATAACTTCAAAGGGAAAACTCAATCCATTACAAGAGAGTAGAGGGGAGAAACATCATAAGATCCAACTATAATAGCAAAGCTCACGATACATCAAGATCATACCACCTCAAGAACACGAGAGAGAGAGAGATCAAACACATAGCTACTGGTACATACCCTCAGCCCCGAGGGTGAACTACTCCCTCCTCGTCATGGAGATTGCCGGGATGATGAAGATGGCCACCGGTGAGGGATCCCCCCTCCGGCAGGGTGCTGGAACAGTGTTCCGATTGGTTTTTGGTGGCTACAGAGGCTTGCGGCGGCGGAACTCCCGATCTATTCTGTTCCCCGATGGTTTTAGGGTACATGGATATATATAGGTGAAAGAAGTCGGTCAGGGAAGCCACGAGGGGCCCACGAGGGTGGAGGGTGCGCCCCCCTGCCTCGTGCCTTCCTCGTTGCTTCCCTTACGTATACTCCAAGTCTTCTGGATTGCTTCCGTTCCAAAAATAACTTTCCCGAAGGTTTCATTCCGTTTGGACTCCGTTTGATATTCCTTTTCTGCGAAACACTGAAAGAAGGGAAAAAACAGAAACTAGCACTAGGCTCTGGGTCAATAGGTTAGTCCCAAAAATAATATAAAAGTGCATAGTAAAGCCCATTAAACATCCAAGATGGATAATATAATAGCATGAATACTTCATAAATTATAGATATGTTGGAGACGTATCAGCATCCCCAAGCTTAATTCCCGCTCGTCCTCAGGTAGGTAAATGATTAAAGAAATAATTTATGAACTGTGAATGCTAGCAGGTGCACAAGTTTGATCAATGATAATTTCAATCACCTTTTCTAGCATCATTATATGTCATAACAGTAGCTCAACTCATAAAACTTTGCATGATCAAGTAACAAACTATTCACATGTTAAAGTATAGATCATAAGCTTTCTTGAAAACTAACAACCGTGTTATTAGTCATCAAACAATTACGATTCATCTTATTTTCAGAAAGAGTCTATGTCAGAGCTTCGATTCAGCAAACTTCACATACTCAACTATCATTTAGTCTTCCATGATTGCTACTACTCAAAGCATATTTTTAGAACAAATAGTATTCATCGAACACAAAGAAAGATAGGGGCTTAATGTTTCGCCTCCCAACCTTTTACCTCAAGGGTAATGTCAACAATAATAATTCATGATCAGTTATATTTGAATGGCCATATATGCTTAGATCTTTCCATCACATGATGCTTGCCAACTAAAGAGTAGGTCGGAATGAGAAGGAATACTATTGACTCTTGCATAAAAGTAAAAGATAGACCCTTCGCAGAGGGACGCAGGGATTTGCAGAGGTGCCAGAGCTCGAAGCAAAAACAGAGATGAAAATAATTTTGAGAGGTATGCTTTCATTGTCAACATAACGACCAAGAGTTCCCAATATCTTCCATACTACATACATTATAGGCGGTTCCCATGCAGAAAGGTAAAGTTTTTACTCCCCCTCCACCAACATTCACACTCCACGGCTTGTCCGAAACAACGGATGCCGTCCAACTATCAACATTCCTGGGGGAGTTTTGTTTAAATTATTTGTGATTTTGTTTTTGATCTTCTGATCATAGGACTGGGCATCCCAGTTACCAGCCATTTTCTCATGAATGATGAGCGGAGTCCACTCATCGTGAGAATAACCCACCTAGCATGGAAGATACTGACAACCCCTAGTCGCTACTTGAGCGATTCGGGCATACAAAACAAATTATTATTTGAAGGTTTAGAGTTTGGCAGATGCAAATTTACTTGGAACGGCAGGTAAATACCACATATAGGTAGATATGGTGGACACTCATGGAAGAAACTTGGTTCAAGGAATCTGGATGCACAAGCAGTATTCCCGCTTAGTACAGATATTTTGGCTAGCAAAGGATTCTAAATAGCAAGCACCACATGTTAGAGCATCCATAACAATATAACTTATACAAATATACCCAAGCATAACTCATTAAGTTGTCTTCGTTGTCCAACTTCAACTAATTTGCCCAGGTTTGAAAATAATTAATGGGGCTCACAATCATAGAAGATGTCCAAGATAGTATATTTATATGTGAAATCTCTCTTCCTTCAATATTCTTTCATGAATTGTTCAAGTGACCAATACAACGTTTGCTAACCTTCAATAAATTTACCACCTCTACTTCTTATATGTGAAGGCATTACTCCCCATGGGAAAGGCATATGAAACATATATAATTTCAGATTTATGACATTCAAATCATTCAACCATTTACTCATAGGATATAAGTGAAGCACACGAGTAAATGACAAACTACTCCAAAAATATATAAGTGAAGATCAATGAGTAGTTAAATAATTATGTAGCTTTGTGAAGACTCTCTATCATTTAAGAATTTCAGATCTTGGTATTTTATTCAAACAGCAAGCAAAACAAAATAAAACAACATTTCAAGGATAGCACTCATCATGTGAAGAAGCAAAAACTTAGGCTCAACCGATACTAACCGATAATTGTTGAAGAAGAAAGGTGGGATGCCTACCGGGGCATCCCCAAGCTTAGATGCTTGAGACTTCTTGAAATATTATCTTGGGGTGCCTTGGGCATCCCCAAGATTGAGCTTTTTTGTCTCCTTAATTCCTCTCATATCACGGTTTCCTAAATCTCATAAGCTTCATCCACACCAAACTCAACAAGAACTCGTGAGATAAGTTAGTATAAACCAATGCAAAAACCTTATCATTTTCTACTGTAGCAAATCACTAAAATTATTATTCAACATTGCATACTAAATGCCTATGCATATTTAATACTCCTATCCTCAAATAGAATCATTAAACAAGCAAACATATGCAAACATAACAGCAATCTTCCAAAACAGTACAGTCTGTAAAGAATGCAAGATTCATCATACTTCCCTAACTCCAAACATTATGAAAGAAAATTCCCACTGTAGTAAATTTATCAGAGCTTATTATGCAAAAGGTTTAAACATTTTATCACATTCTGACTTTTCTAGGGAATTTTTGCAACAGCGGTAAACTTTCTGTTTTGAAACAGCAACATGTATACTTGCAAAATAAGCATGGTAAAAGTTGTCCTTGACATTTTTATTGAAAATAAATATGAAAAAAATTATTCTAAATAACATCAAGCAAATACAAAATAAAATTACGCTCCAAGCAAAACACATATCATGTGGTGAATAAAAATATAGCTCCAAGTAAAGTTACCGATGAACGAAGACGAAAGAGGGGATGCCTTCCGGGGCATCCCCAAGCTTAGGCTCTTGGTCATCCTTGAATATTACCTTGGGGTGCCTTGGGCATCCCCAATCTTAGGCTCTTGCCACTCCTTATTCCATAGTCCATCGAATCTTTACCCAAAACTTGAAAACTTCACAATACAAAACTCAATAGAAAATCTCATGAGCTCCGTTAGCGAAAGAAAACAAAACACCACTTCAAGGTACTGTATTGAACTCATTCTTTATTTGTATTGGTGTTAAACCTACTGTATTCCAACTTCTTTATGGTTTATAAACTCTTTTACTAACCATAGATTCGTCAAAATAAGCAAACAACACACGAAAAACAGAATCTGTCAAAAACAGAACAGTCTGTAGTAATCTGTAACTAACGCAAACTTCTGGAACTCATTTTTTTTACCAAAATAGGACGGACTAGATAATTTGATTATTGATCTGCTGCAATTGGAATCAGTATTTCATCACGTTCTGGTAATTTTTAATAATTGTTTTCGTGAGCAGAAAGTTTCTGTCTTTTTCAGCAAGATCAAATAATTATCATCCAAGGAGATCCTATAGGTCTTACTTGGCACAAACACTAACTAAAACATAAAACCACATCTAACGAGAGGCTAGATGAATTATTTATTACTAAACAGAACCAAAAATAAAGAACAAAAATAAAAATTGGGTTGCCTCCCAACAAGCGCTAACGTTTAACGCCCCTAGCTAGGCATGATGATTTCAATGATGCTCGCATAAAAGATAAGAATTGAAACATAAAGAGAGCATCATGAAGAATATGACTAGCACATTTAAGTCTAACCCACTTCCTATGCATAGGGATTTTGTGAGCAAACAATTTATGGGAACAATAATCAACTAGCATAGGAAGGCAAAACAAGCAAATTTTCAAGATTTTCAACACATAGAGAGGAAACTTGATATTATTGCAATATGTAGAAGCATATGATCCTCTCTCATAATAATTTTCAGTAGCATCATGAATGAATTCAAAAATATAACCAGCACCTAAAGCATTCTTTTCATGATGCATAAGCATAGAATTTTTATTACTCTCCACATAAGCAAATCTATTCTCATCAATAGTAGTGGGAGCAAACTCAACAAAATAACTATCATGTGATTGAAAATTAAGATCAAGATGACAAGTTTCATGGTTATCATTATTCTTTATAGCATACGTGTCATCACAATAATCATTATAGATAGGAGGCATGCTTTCATCATACTAAATTTGCTCATCAAAGCTTGGGAGACAAAAAAATATCATCTTCATCAAACATAGCTTCCCCAAGCTTGTGGCTTTGCATATCATTAGCATCATGGGTATTCAAAGAATTCATACTAACAACATTGCAATCATGCTCATCATTCACATATTTTATGCCAAGCATTCTATGTAATTCTTCTTCTAGTACTTTGGCACAATTTTCCTTTCCATCATACTCACGGAAGATATTAAAATGATGAAGCGTATGAGACAAACTCAATTCCATTTTTTTGTAGTTTTCTTATAAACTAAACTAGTGATAAAACAAGAAACTAAAAGATTTGATTGCAAGATCTAAAGATATACCTTCAAGCACTCACCTCCCCGGCAACGGCGCCAGAAAAGAGCTTAGTTGACGGGGTGTGAGTGCCGCTTACCTAGCCTCCCCGGCAACGGCGCCAGAAAAGAGCTTGATGTATACTACGTAACCTTCTTCTTGTAGACGATGTTGGGCCTCCAAGTGCAGACGTTTGTACGATAGTAGCAAATTTCCCTCAAGTGGATGACCTAAGGTTTATCAATCCGTGGGAGGCGTAGGATGAAGATGGTCTCTCTCAAGCAACCCTGCAACCAAATAACAAAGAGTCTCTTGTGTCCCCAACACATCCAATACAATGGTAAATTGTATAGGTGCACTAGCGGCGAAGAGATGGTGATACAAGTGCAATATGGATGATAGATATATGTTTTTGTAATCTGAAAATATAAAAACAGCAAGGTAACTAATGATAAAAGTGAGCACAAACGGTATTGCAATGCGTTGAAACAAGGCCTAGGGTTCATACTTCCACTAGTGCAAGTTCTCTCAACAATAATAACATAATTGGATCACATAACTATCCCTCAACATGCAACGAAGAGTCACTCCAAAGCCACTAATAGCGGAGAACAAACGAAGAGATTATGGTAGGGTACAAAACCACCTCAAAGTTATTCTTTCGGATCGATCTATTCAAGAGTTCGTACTAGAATAACACCTTAAGACACATATCAACCAAAACCCTAATGTCACCTAGATACTCCAATGTCACCTCAAGTATCCGTGGGCATGATTATACGATATGCATCACACAATCTCATATTCATCTATTCAACCAACACAAAGTACTTCAAAGAGTGCCCCAAAGTTTCTACCGGAGAGTCAAGACGAAAACGTGTGCCAACCCCTATGCATAGGTTCATGGGCGGAACCCACAAGTTGATCACCAAAACATACATCAAGTGGATCAATAGAATACCCCATTGTCACCACGGGTATCCCACGCAAGACATACATCAAGTGTTCTCAAATCCTTAAAGACTCAATCCGATAAGATAACTTCAAAGGGAAAACTCAATCCATTACAAGAGACTAGATGGGAGAAACATCATAAGATCCAACTATAATAGCAAAGCTCGCGATACATCCAGATCATACCACCTCAAGAACACGAGAGAGAGAGAGATCAAACACATAGCTACTGGTACATACCCTCAGCCCCGAGGGTGAACTACTCCCTCCTTGTCATGGAGATCGTCGGGATGATGAAGATGGCCACCGGTGAGGGATCCCCCCTCCGGCAGGGTGCTGGAATATGGTCCCAATTGGTTTTTGGTGGCTACATAGGCTTGCGGCAGCGGAACTCCCAATCTATTCTGTTCCCCGATGGTTTTAGGCTATATGGATATATATAGGCGAAAGAAGTCGGTCAAGGAAGCCACGAGGGGCCCATGAGGGTGGAGGGCGCGCCCCCTGCCTCGTGCCTTCCTCGTTGCTTCCCTTACGTATACTCCAAGTCTTCTGGATTGCTTCCGTTCCAAAAATAACTTTTCCGAAGGTTTCCTTCCGTTTGGACTCCGTTTGATATTCCTTTTCTGCGAAGCACTGAAACAAGGGAAAAAAACAGAAACTAGCACTGGGCTCTCGGTCAATAGGTTAGTCCCAAAAATAATATAAAAGTGCATAGTAAAGCCCATTAAACATCCAAGATGGATAATATAATAGCATGAATACTTCATAAATTATAGATACGTTGGAGACGTATCACAGTCCTGCTCTAACAACGATGATGTGAATCCATCAATGGTACATGAAAACCTGCAGCGAGTCTGGGAAGGATGCTTTGTCGATGAGAATTAAAGATGACCACGACTTCATTGGACAAGATCTGTTAACTGTTGATTTTGACGAGTTTTTCCAGTTCTACAATCAAAAGGCCCTCGACAAATCACTCATGGCTTGCTACTGTCTGTAAGTACTACTTTCTGTAATTAAGTCTCTATATATAGCTCAGCTCTTTCATTGCATGTATATATAATTATCCTCACTATATTATGCAGATTGAAGATCGTCGAATGCAAAAAAGAATAAATCTATGACATTGGGTTCATTAACCCAAATGTCATACATGAATGGACGGTTAAAAAAAATGTCTCAGAAACCGAGGACAACTTGCTACAATCGTTGCTCAAAAATCAAAGCAAAGATAAAATACTCTTTCCTTACAACTTCAAGTGAGTGTTACTGTCTTGTGCATATTCGGTTTCCCTTATTACTCGAGGTTATAGTAATGTAACTGATGAGTTATGCATGCGTGCGCAGCTTCCACTTTATTCTCCGATTAAGCTTGAGCAGGGAGTAGTAACCGTCTTAGACACGAGACGAAAAGATCCCGAGGACTATGCGGACATGACTCAAATGCTCCAGAAGTAAGTTCAATCGATCATTATCGCACCATATCGGCAACTTTGTTCATTTCCTGATATCAAGTAATTATTTTCTTTGTCTGGCAGGGTTTGGAAAGAGTTCACCACAATTTCTCCGGGACTGCCGACCGAGCTGCGATTTAAACATCCGAAAGTAAGTACTACTACCTAGTTCCGCGCATCTCCCATTGATTCTAGCTAGTTTCACCAATACCATTTAGCATGACTGCTTATCAGTTTGATTGACCTCTATTTCTCGTAAAGTGCTTGTGGCAGGAACGCGGGAATGATTTCTGTGGATACTACGTTTGCGAGTTCATCTACAATGCGACGACCTCTAATAAGCGGGGCTACTCTGAAAAATAATATGAAGTGCGTAAGCAAAAATATTCACAATTTTATTTTATTACCATCATTTGTGTTGAGTTCCATTCATGCACATGTATTGACCGTCTTCTTCAATTTAGATCTGGCAGATGCGGGATGAACACCTACCACAAGATCGCATACGAGCAATTCAAGAGGAATTGGCGGGATTCTTTCTTGACCACGTCATCAATCCAGCCGGAGAATACCATGTGGAACTTGACTTCGGATGTTAGGGATTGTAAGAGATCTTATATTGTATGTATGTAGCTAGTAGCGTCGGATAGATATACGAAAACTTGTTGTTCGACCAATCTCTCGGAGAAGGAGAGGTTGATCAGTTCTCTCTGTATATGTTCATGACGATCTTGTGTACTTAATGGTTTCCTTCATTTTCTTACTAGCTAGCGTGTCGAGTCCTCTCTATACGTATAGTACGTAGCGTCGACCAAGCACGGAGATAAAAGAGGTCACTTCTCTCTAGCTATTAGCTAGATAACACAATATATGAAACCCCCAAATTAACCCTCCAAAACCCCCAACCCCCCTCCCCTTTAAAAAAAACAAAAAACCCAGCACTTGAGCTGCTGACGCGTGGATGCTTTTTGGTCCCGGTTGGTGTTACCAACCGGGACTAAAGGTCCTCCTGCCTAGGCTCGTCGCAGCGGCCACGTGGAGCCCCACCTGTCCCGGTTCGTAAGCGAACCGGGACTAAAGGTGTTGGGCTTTAGTCCCGGTTCCAGAACCGGGACAAATGGGCCTCTGGAACCGGGACAAATGGGCCTTTTTCTACTAGTGGTGGTGGATTGAAGGAGATATGTGCATCTCCCTACGCGTGTGGAAGGATAAGATGAGGAGCGATGGTGGACCCCGCATGCACACGTTGCTCGCATGAAGGGGAACAGAGTGGGGGAGCTGTGGGCGAATGAAGCGACTGGTGCATTTCCTAGCCGGTCGACAGGCAGGAATCGTTTTTCGTTTGCAAATGATGTTTTCTGCTTGTTTGATCGTGAAACAATACTCCATTCTTGAGCCTCCATCGCCCGAAAGGAAAAAAAATAATGTTTGATCTGGTCCCGAGCTGATATGCTCCCTGATGAACAGTAAAATCGAAAGAAATAGTAAAAGAATTCAAGAAATACTGATACTTTGATAAAATGTTTTCTGTGCTTGCAAAAAATTATCATGAAGTGACATTAATGGAAATCGTGAAAACCGATGCTCCAAAAATGTTATTTTTATAAAACCATCTCCGAGTGTTGATTTTGATTATTTTGCCATGTATGGCTTCTACGAATGTCATTTCATGTTAAAATTTTACAAGCACTCAAAACATTTATCAAAGTTTGCCAAAAAAAATCAGAATTTGTTGATTTGTTTTCATTTTTTTCAATTTTACTATTCATCAGCTCGGGAGCGGAAAGGACTTTCGGTTTGAAGGAATCATTTGCAATGTTGTCATCAATGTAGATTTTAAAGCTCACGCTCTTGAGGAAACTGAGAATTTGAATTTCCAATTCCTGAGAAAACAAACTTTAAAACGAGTGGCATTATCTCCAGAACAGAACTGGAGAACGAGCTGGCTACTCCGCTGCGTCCCTACTCTCCCCGCCGTTGACCAATCCGGCGACGTCCGCCACTCACCATGGCGCTTTCTAACCTTCGAGTTCAGGCCGGGCTAGCTTTTGAAGATAAGAGCTGTAATAGCTTTGGCACTTAATTCGGTTAATTATTTGGATGATCAGAATTCTCGGGAATTCTTTCTTGTGGCGCCAGGAACTTAGCGAGCCGGTCTTCCAATTTGGCATTGAACCGGTCTTATGCCATCTCCAAACGAGACCGTAAAGCTCCGGTATATGTTTGATTAGGCATTTGTGTTAACTTTTGCAATACAATGTGATCCTGCATCGGTGCATGAAGTGGTTCAAATGTTCATTTTTCGGCAAAGTGCAGACAAACATGGTAAAGCTACACCGGAGTCTGGACATTCATTTGACCAAACAAAAGCCTCCGCATTGCCATTCTCTCTTCTCATGCATGCCCCCCTCTCATCCCAACCGGACACCACACTACAAATAGGCCACCACATGCATTGTCTTCACCTACTTTTTCTCCTTTCATCGGATACTTTGTGATTAGTACTCCCTCCATTCCAAAATGTAGTGCTTCCTCTATCTCCGTGCTTCAACTTTGACCGTAAATTTAACTACCAAGACCGATTGCGGCGGGAGCAAAAATTATATCAGTGAATTCGTATTCGAAAGAAGTTTTTAATTATGTAATTTTTTCACCCGCCGCAGTCGGTCTCGTTCGTGTAATTGGATAGCTCACTTCGACATCACATCCGTGGACGACGTTCGGACATAAAAACAGATATATATACCGGAGACTTTTGTGGGTCGGCACTGGAGATGCCCTTAGGATCCACCACATCCGAATTCAGCGTGCCTGAGGCCCATTTTTCTCATACCATTTTTGGATTTTTTTTTTTTGGGTTTCCTGCAATCGGGAAAGGTCGACGAGAGACGACAAAAGGAGACGTACTACATATGATGGGCCCGGATGCTTTACTCCACGGGAGTGCATGCAATGGACTCGGCTGGGATCTAGGTGAGCTCTCTGGCCTGTCCACTCGGCCACTTGCCCACCACCTTGCTTGCTGCTCCGCTATCAGCGGGCCGGGCAAGGACAAGACTCCTAGACGCCGCCGGCAATTCCAGTCTCCAACCCATGGAAAAATCAACGGCGGTTTTGTCCATCAATGTTTTCTGAAAATCCCATACATACTCCCTCCATAAACTAATATAAGAGTGTTTAGATTACTAATTTAGTGATCTAAACGCTCTTATATTAGTTTACAGAGGAAGTACATTTTTTCGAACAAAATTGGATGTGCTCATTATCTACTATTCGGACATCTGGAAAAGAACTTCGCCATGCAAGCACTCTTCAGCACCTCACGACCTCTTATAACACTCTGCATTCACATGAGCCACACGGTTTTTGTTCAGATAAAGATAGAGAAAAATGTACGATGGTGCTTTTTCATAGGTTATTTTAACATATCAAACTTGATTAATAAAGGGTATGCACGGAGACATAAGGTCGTCTGGTCATGCATATACAACCAAAGAATTTAGTAGACTATTGGGTGCTCACAATCCTCGGCACATCTCTTTGAGTCTCTCTTTCTAAGAACCTTCTTCCCTCTCACTCACCTTATAATTAGTTAATCGAGTTAGTTGACCTATCTCCACTTCGTTAAGTCGTCAAATCCAATACTAGTATTGGCCACAAGAAAATAAAGCTTCCCTTACTTTTTTAGAAATTAAATATGCTTCCTTTTGTTTTGGTAACATTTGCATAATACTTCACAATTTTTTGGCTCCATGAGTAGAATCTTTTGCAACTTAGTCCATCACTTGCTTGTGAAATTGCCAACACTAGTTGCCTATAAAAAACTGACAATAATCAAACTCAAGAAAAAGGGTGACGTTACATGCATACCTATTCCTCGATGACGACACAGGCCTAGACTTTCTTCATACACGTGCACATCAAATGAGATAGCATATGTGTGGAAAAGAACGTTTGTATCGTTGCAAAGACTGTTTTAGCATCTAATTATATTGTGTAGACAAATCATATGTGTGGAAAA
This sequence comes from Triticum aestivum, assembly GCF_018294505.1. NCBI lineage: Eukaryota > Viridiplantae > Streptophyta > Magnoliopsida > Poales > Poaceae > Triticum > Triticum aestivum. The sequence goes on from NC_057802.1 coordinate 21,889,718, forward strand.
GGAACAACTATCAAATAAAACAATTAGTAAAGCTGCTAGTTTTGTTTACGCATGTATGGCACCCGTTTAATAAGTACCAAACAGACGGCTTGTGCACACCAACCTGTGGTTGGATGGTTAGGAGGACAGTGGTATCCGCATCTGACCAGAATTCAAGTCCTAGACTTGATATTGGTGCTCGCATTTTCTTGGATTTATTTTAGGCTATTCAGCGATGTTCGTTCAGTGGAAGTAGACGTTCCCGTTGACTACGAGACACCTATGGTGACTTCGTCAATCTCAAGATGCTATGCCAGCACAGTCTCTCGAAGGTGCTCATAAGGCTAGGGTGTGAATGCGTGCATCCATAGGAATGAGTGCGTGCATTCATAGGGATGAGTGTATGTGAGTGACTTTGATTGTACCCTGTTAAAAAAAGACGATGTGTGATGACTCCGAATTAATGCTATCCCATTACAGAAAAAGTATCCCTCAGTTAACAAGAGTTTTGGCTTTTACAATAATTCATTTAGTTTTGTGATTAATTACAACTCCAACCAAGATTCACACTCCCTTTGAAACCACCAATATTTTTCATAGTTGGATTAGGCTCAGTTAATCCTTATGCACTGGTATATACATAATCCCTAGCCAACCGAGAGGATCATGTCCAACATTGGAAAATACAAATTAACAAGGGTTGAATGGGTTGACCAGATAACCAAATTTATGTTCTTATCTTAATTGTCCAAACCTAAATGTACACGTGAAAAGCTGACTCACACTAATGAAATATTCTACAAACTAGATTTAATTCTAGTTTTCGGTCACATGCCATAGTGTTTGTAGTCAGATTATGGATACTGCCACGAGGCAGATCATTTTTGAATGGCCTGGGATTTTCTTTTTCTTTGTAAGCTGTTCTTTTCAGCATTGATGCTTTTCTTTTGCTTGGCGGCACGATAAACTCAAGCAAGTAAAATTGTATTTATTTATTTATTTATTTAGTAACTTCAAAATTTGTAAACGCTAGAACTATAACCATGTTACAAGAACTAAATTAGCCTGTTGAGGACATGGTTTGATTTAAGAAAAATCAAAAGTGTTCGATTCGTCGATGGTATATAGTATGAACTATGAAGGTGTGAATAAAGCATGTCCTTTCTAGATCACGAAGATCAACGAAAGGTCCTAGTAAGAAAGTACAAAGTACATGACAAACAAGAAGAAAGAAAATATGAGAAAACTAATATGTGTTTCTAAAACAGACGATGTTTAGATTTTCCACATTCTCGAATGAGCGACTTAATTTGACCAAAAATATGTGTACGAATATGCACATAAATAATTAGAAAAGACTGGGAAACTATTATTTTGGATAGGTAGACATTTTCTTTTAGGTTGCACAAAAGTATTATTGTGAGAAATCAATGATACAATTATAGCTAAGAAATTCAAATATAGTTTTTTAGGTTTTTGTTGTCAATTGTAAAGAAACTTGACTACACATTATTTTGGGAATAGAGCTAGTGTATTCATTATGCATGATAATTTTTAACACAGTACGTACCAAAAGTATATTGTTCATGCATATCTTCTTGACAATGTGACATTTTTTTACACTTGGCCATTTTTACTCATTCATGCGGGTTATGGATAGCCACCATATTGTACTACATGCATCAAGAACATTTTACCATAAACCAATACATGAACATCCAAGTTGCTAAATAAAGTAATATCTAGCTCCCATGCTTTTGCTACACGGCAGAAAATCACATGTAATATGGAGCTTTGTGAGGGTGCAAAAAATAAAATCTCCACCAATCACGTCAAATTAACCAAAAACTGGATATGCCCGGAAATATTACTCCACTTCCACACATATCGTGTACACAGGTAGATGCATCCCCACAATATCTATATATACACCAACACATGTGTACACACCCCACAACAACCACCTTCATCTTGGTCCAGCCCTAGCTAGAACAGCTAAGAAACACACAACTCCAAGAACACACGCCAAGAAACCAAAGAAAAGCAAGCAGCCATGGGGGTGGAAATCCTGAGCTCCACGGTGGAGCACTACTCCCAGTACTCTTCCAGCGCGTCCACGGCCACGACGGAGTCAGGCGCCGCCGGAAGATCGCCGATGGCTCTGAGCCTGCCAGTCGCCATCGCCGACGAGTCCGTGACCTCGCGGTCGACATCGGCGCAGTTGGCGTTGTCGCGGTTCAAGGGCGTGGTGCCGCAGCCCAACGGGCGGTGGGGCTCCCAGATCTACGAGCGCCACGCTCGCGTCTGGCTCGGCACGTTCGCGGACCAGGACTTGGCGGCGCGCGCCTACGATGTAGCCGCGCTCAGGTACCGCGGCCGCGATGCCGCCACCAACTTCCCGTGCGCGGCCGCGGAGCCGGAGCTCGCCTTCCTGGCAGCGCACTCAAAGGCCGAGATCGTCGACATGCTCCGGAAGCACACCTACGCCGACGAGCTCCGCCAGGGTCTGCGACGCGGCCGCGGCATGGGGACGCGCGCGCAGCCGACGCCATCGTGGGCGCGGGAGCCCCTCTTCGAGAAGGCCGTGACCCCAAGCGATGTCGGCAAGCTCAATCGCCTCGTGGTGCCGAAGCAACACGCCGAGAAGCACTTCCCTCTGAAGCGCACCCCGGAGACGACGACCACCACCGGCAACGGCGTGCTGCTCAACTTTGAGGACGGTGAGGGGAAGGTGTGGAGGTTCCGGTACTCGTATTGGAACAGCAGCCAGAGCTACGTGCTCACAAAGGGCTGGAGTCGCTTCGTCCGGGAGAAGGGCCTCGCTGCCGGCGACTCCATCGTGTTCTCGTGCTCGGCGTACGGCCAGGAGAAGCAGTTCTTCATCAACTGCAAGAAGAACACGACCGTGAACGGTGGCAAATCGGCGTCGCCGCTGCCGGTAGTGGAGACTGCCAAAGGAGAACAAGTCCGCGTCGTTAGGCTGTTCGGTGTTGACATCGCCGGAGTAAAGAGGGGGCGAGCGGCGACGGCGGAGCATGGCCCGCCGGAGTTGTTCAAGAGGCAATGCGTGGCACACGGTCAGCACTCTCCTGCCCTAGGTGCCTTCGTCTTATAGCATCTGCACATACAGCTCTATATATTTATACTTTTCCTCCCTTTTCTTATTGTTGTTAAATGACATATACTCCTATATGTTGATCCTGTTCGTGGATTAGATAAAATTCTCTGGAGAACTCAATTTCAAGTCGGATTGCAAATTGAGTTGTAGTAATATGTAATTATGTGTGTGTGCATAACTAGGAATTCTAGCTAGAGAGGTCATAGTAACCCGACGATGTTTGTTGCACATCTATGTATGTACTATCATTTTGGCACATTAAAAAGTTCCATTCTGCCTTCTCATCAAGAGATGTGTTTGTGTATGTTTCAATGAAAATTTGTTCACTGCTTAATATATTGGCAATATTGATTTTGCTACACCAATTGATATCCGCTCAGCCACTATATGAGCAAGCAGTTAAAAATGTTTACTAAACCAGTATTTTGCAACATGCATGCAGGAAAAAAAATTGGGCGCTGAATTGCTTGCTGGCCCTGGATTGTTACAATCGATTTCATTAATTCAGTCGTATGCATAGATTAGTCATTGTCATATTCAATTGCACCCATTTTTGGCATTTATTGCTTTATGCTGCTTGAGTTTATCATAAATTCGAGAAGTCATCTTGTTGTTGGGGAACGTAGTAATTTCAAAAAAATTCTACGCACACACAAGATCATGGTGATGCATAGCAACGAGAGGGGAGAGTATTGTCCACGTACCCTCGTAGACCGAAAGCGGAAGCGTTAGCACAACGCGGTTGATGTAGTCGTACGTCTTCACGATCCGACCGATCAAGTACCGAACGCACGGCACCTCCGAGTTCAGCACACGTTCAGCTCGATGACATCCCTCGAACTCCGATCCAGCCGAGCTTTAAGGGAGAGTTCCGTCAGCACGACGGCGTGATGACGATGATGATGTTCTACCGACGCAGGGCTTCGCCTAAGCACCGCTACGATATTATCGAGGTAGATTATGGTGGAGGAGGGCACCGCACACCGCTAAGAGATCAAGAGATCAATTGTTGTGTCTTTGGGATGCCCCCCTGCCCCCGTATATAAAGGAGCAAGGGGGGAGGCGGCCGGCCTAGGAGGAGGGCGCGCCAAGGGGGGAGTCCTACTCCCACCGGGAGTAGGACTCCTCCTTTCCTTGTTGGAGTAGGAGAAGGGAAGGGAGAAGGAGAAGGAAGGAAGGGGGCGCCCCCCCTCCCTAGTCCAATTCGGACTAGTCCATGGGGAGGGGTGCGGCCACCCTTTGGGGCCTTTCTCTCCTTTCCCGTATGGCCCATTAAGGCCCAATACGAATTCCCGTAACTCTCCGGTACTCCGAAAAATACCCGAATCACTCGGAACCTTTCCGATGTCCGAATATAGTCGTCCAATATATCGATCTTTACGTCTCGACCATTTCGAGACTCCTCGTCATGTCCCTGATCTCATCCGGGACTCCGAACTCCTTCGGTACATCAAAACACATAAACTCATAATATAACTGTCATCTAACTTTAAGCGTGCGGACCCTACGGGTTCGAGAACTATGTAGACATGACCGAGACACGTCTCCGGTCAATAACCAATAGCGGAAGCTGGATGCTCATATTGGCTCCCACATATTCTACGAAAATCTTTATCGGTCAAACTGCATAACAGCATACGTTGTTCCCTTTGTCATCGGTATGTTACTCACTACTACAAAAACAACTATAGCCAATATGGACACTAATGACGCACTATGCATGTGGTGCGCCATTACTAAATAGTAATGACGCACCATGTGTTGGTGCGCCATTAGTGTGCAAATACTAATGACGCACCACTCCCACGGTGCGCCATTAGTAAATATGTTTCAATTTTTTTCTTCAAATTTTTATTTTATTTTATTTTTTAAACTACTAATGGCGCACCGTGGGTGTGGTGCGCCATTACTAGTTGAACTAGTAAAGGCGCACCACTCTCACGGTGCGCCATTAGTAGTTTGGCCCAAACATTCCCGCGAATGCACCCCCCGGACCGCCTTTTTAGTTTTTTAAAAAATAAAAGAAAATGATAGAAATGTAAAAAAGATAAAAAAATAAGATTCCCATGTGATATGTGGTCTAGTTGTTAGCAAAATTTACAAACATGAATTTTCGATTTTTTTGCAAAATCTCTCGAGAATTTGTAAAATGGGCATAACTTTTGCATACGAACTCGGATGAAAAAGTTTTTTATATGAAAAATCATCTACTCCAAAAGATACATCCAAATTTAACAGGGGGAACCTCATTAAACATTTTCAAAATCCTCAAAAACCTAACAGAAAAAAGGTACGGGGCTTTCAAGATCTAAAGGCAAAAAAATTCAAAAAATTTCAAACTTACTAGTGACGCACCGTTTGCTAGGTGCGCCACTAGTAACAGAAAAAAAATATTGGTTTCGAATTTTTTTTTGGTATTTTTTTTAAAATGATAGGTAATATGACAGGGAAGTTTGAAATATTTTTCAAAATTTCATCATACTCATGAATATGAACAAAGTCGTAGACATCAACAAGGTTTAATAGGATTGATATGATAGATATATCAACAAGTGGCTGCTAAGTGAGGTGGTGCTGGGGTTGGATAGAACTGCGAAGTTAAGCGTGCTCAGGCTGGAGTAGTGTGAGGATGGGTGACCTTCTAGGAAGTTTGACCACTTAGTGCGATTTGACTTAAGATTAAGCATATTCACCCGAGATTAAGCCATACTGACCCGAGATTAAGAAAAAAACAAAAAAAAATTGAAAAAAATATTTCTGAAAAAATATTTGAATTTTTTTTGTTACTAATGGCGCACTTCTATGTGGTGTGCCATTACTAAGTCAGATAGTAATGGCGCACCGTGGGCTATACTAATGGCGCCTTGTGCACCATTAGTATCTGGTATACTAATGGCGCACCAGGGGTGCGCCATTAGTACGTCGCGTCTTCCTTCGATTCCTTATGCGGGATATCCAATCAATTAGAATTCAGGTTAAAGAGGGTCTTTATCCTCGTCGTATTCTTTATATGGAAATCCGGGGCCAGGGGATCATTCCCTTGACTCGTACTGATGATCAATTTTTTACTCCACGAGAAATTGAACAAAAAGCTGCCGAATTGGCCTATTTCTTGCGCGTACCAATTGAAGTATTTTGAGGTATCTTTTTTGAACTGAGTTGAATGAAGAAAAGAAGAATTGGAAGAAGAAAAGTTTTCTCAACACGGGGAGGAAGTCCCTTCTAAATTGGATTTGTTATTGTAAGGGGATTTTTAAGTATTTATCTAAAGGAAGGAACAAACGAGGATAAGAGAAATTTGCTTTTAATTTTTCTTTATCCAAGTGAGATATATCGCATACTATTCTTCTTTTTTCATCCGAAAGGGCTTTTTTTAATTCTATTTCACTATTTCATTCCATCTAGATCTAAGAAAGAACCCAATGCACTGAAATTCCACTACTAACTAATATACAAAAAAGAAGAATAGATACAGGGTATCAAACCTATGTAGTTTTTTCTTCAAAGAAATAGAAATATCATGAAATAGAAATATCATCATATAGAGTCAGGGAATGGAATAGAGTCAGCGAATGAAGCATATTCATTAACAACTCCATTTACGGATCAAAAATGAAAAAAAGAAAGCATTGCCTTCTTTACTATATCTTGTATTTATCGTACTTTTGCCTTGGGGGGTCTCTTCCTCATTTAACAAATGTCTGGAACTTTGGATTAAGAATTGGTGGAATACCAGGCAATCCGAAACTCTCTTAACTGATATTCAAGAGAAAAGGATTCTAGAAAGATTCATATAATTAGAAGAACTTTCTCTCTTGGACGAGATGATAAAAGGGAAACTAAAGACACATGTACAAAAACCTCCTACAGGCCAATACACAAGGAAATAATACAATGGGTCAAAATAAATAATGAGGATCATCTCCATACCATTTTGCATTTCGCGACAAATATAATCTGTGTGGCTATTCTAAGTGGTTCTTTTTTTCTGGGTAAAGAGGATCTTGTCATTTTGAATTCTTGGGTTCAGGAATTCTTCTATAATTTAAATGACTCAATAAAAGCTTTTTTTATTCTTTTAGTTACTGATTTTTTTGTTGGATTTCACTCCACCCGTGGTTGGGAACTAGTAATTCGTTGGGTCTACAACGATTTTGGATGGGCTCCTAACGAGCTTATTTTCACTATTTTTGTTTGTACTTTTCCAGTAATTCTAGATACATGTTTGAAATTTTGGGTCTTTTTTTGTTTAAATCGTCTATCTCCTTCGCTTGTAGTCATTTATCATTCAATTAGTGAAGCATAAATTCATTTGATCTCCCGATATTAATATTAATCAAATTAGCAAGCATCTTTTTTAGAAAGAAAGCCCTGTTCCATTTTAGCAAAATTATTTCTATTTATACCTACTTTAAGGTATTCATCATTGCAGTACAACTGTTGCAGTAGAATGACAACAGATTCGTGTATAGGGAACTAGATTAGCTTAGCTACCTATCTAATTTATTGTAGAAATTCTGGGATCTGCGATTGGACATGGAAAATAGAAATACTTTTTCTTGGGTAAAGGAACAGATAACTCGATCGATTTCTGTATCGATCATGATATACGTAATAACTCAAACATCTATTTCAAATGCATATCCCATTTTTGCGCAGCAGGGTTATGAAAACCCACGAGAAGCAACTGAATGAATTGTATGTGCCAATTGCCATTTAGCTAGCAAGCCCGTCGATATTGAAGTTCCCCAAGCTGTGCTTCCCGATACTGTATTTGAAGCAGTTCTTCGAATTCCTTATGATATGCAATTGAAACAAGTTCTTGCTAATGGAAAAAAGGGAGGGTTGAATGTAGGTGCTGTTCTTATTTTCCCCGAGGGATTCGAATTAGCGCCGCCCGATCATATTTCCCCTGAGTTAAAAGAAAAGATAGGAAATCTTGCTTTTCAGAGTTATCGTCCCGATAAAAAAAACATTCTTGTGATAGGCCCTGTTCCCGGTAAGAAATATAGTGAAATTGTCTTTCCCATTCTTTCCCCTGATCCTGCTACGAAGAAAGATGCTCATTTCTTAAAATATCCCATATATGTAGGGGGAAACCGAGGAAGAGGACAGATCTATCCTGATGGTAGCAAGAGTAACAATACAGTCTATAATGCTACGTCAACAGGTATAGTAAGAAAAATACTACGTAAAGAAAAAGGGGGGTATGAAATATCCATAGTTGATGCATCAGATGGACGCCAAGTG